>NW_006921654.1:10479903-10494940 GCF_000298275.1 Orycteropus afer afer
AACATAAAAAAAAAAGTTAAGACGTACATATCATGCTGACATTTTAGGAAATGTAAACTCTCAATTTCAGAGAAGTAAGGGAGGAAAAAGATAATTTTTATAACATAGAAATAGTAAACATATCAAAGCCATAGGCTGCCTAATCAATGCTTTCCCCAAACCCTAGAGATGATCTGCAAATTTCAATCTTACCTCAAGTCCATGCCTTAAGACTCTTAGAGATGATCGAGGTCCCCTACCACAAGCCACATATAACTGTGGAGTGTCTTCATTGGCCAGATCAGCTATCTGCAGAGGAAATAAGGGATAAAAATGTCTACCTGTGCTAGTTTTTCACACACAACCTTGATCCTCAAGGAACAAAATACTTGTACTCTATTAACCTTATCAATCAGCCCTAGAAGCATGAAGGGTGAAAACCCCAACTGGTTTTTCCAAAGCAGACCAGTTTGAAGCACCAAGTTCTCCAACAATAAGACTTAAATTAGTGCTTAAGTTAGTAAAGGACTTGTTATAGTCAGTAAAATGAACTGTTATATGATAACCTCTAACTGGAATTCAACACTGCAGATAATAAGCTACAGTATTAACAATACTTGTGGCTGTGTCACCAATAAAAACCACATTTACTCATAACACAATGAAGTTTGCAGGTACCTCTGATCATCACTACAGTGATGTGCTGCACAATGAATCTTCAGGTAAAGACCAAACTCACAGAAGTCCATGCTCCCAACCCTCTCCCTAAAGCCTATCAGTATTAAAAATTTTAGGTACATACAATGGCTCATGGTAATTATTCCTGTATTGTGGTGGCACAGTACATAAGATTTTTGACTGCTAACCACAAGGCTGGCAGTTCAAACCCACCAGCTGCTCCACAAGAAGATGAGGCAATCTACTTCCATAAAAATTCACAGCCTTGGAAACCCAACGGGGGTCGACATGAGTCTCAATCAACTCAATGGCAGTGGGTCTGGTTTCTGTTTATTATGTAAAATAAGTTTTAGTGTAAAACTGTTTTGTTTCTTTGGTGCTTTTTATGCAAGAAATGGTACACTATATACTAAAAAAAATTTGAGAGATGCTAGGTATGAACCATACCTAACTGTTCTGATTCACATATAAATTTGACTTAACGACAGACAGGAATGGAACTTGTTCGTAATCCAGGGACTGTAATATAATTCAGGTCTTCAGACAACGTCCAAACCACGTAAGGTCCTAATTCATAGACTGTATGGTGAAAGGCGCTCTGGTAGCACAGTGGGTAAAGAATTTGGCTGCTTACCAGGTCAGCAGTTCAAACCCACCAGCTGCTCTGAGGAAGGAAGATGAGACAATCTACTTCCATACAGATTTACAGCCTTGGAAACCCAAAAAGGGTCTCTAAGAGTCAGAATTGACTCGGTGACAGTTTTGTGGTTTTGGTATCATGGATGTTAAGTGACATATTACTGTACTTCTCAATTTTATTAGACCTGTTGCTAGGCTGCATCTGACCAATTGTCCTATCTACGTCTCAACAGATGCTCCTATGACGCAGCTGGCCAACACTGCATCTGGCTGTTCAGTCACCAAATAGGGAAGCCCTATGTTTTCATACAGATAACCTGGACATCCAGCTGCTTTCTAGTACAATTAACTTATGGCTAATTTTATTCTTGATCTATGAATTATTTACACTATTATTTCCTCAAATTCCAATTATAAGAGAAAAATAACTATAATCAAATTAAGAATTACTTATACTTATTTCCTACTGCCCTCAGGACTAACCTCATTCTCAAAAAGGAGGAATAAAAGCAGTTAATTTCAGACTGGTTGATGACACCAGAAGTGTCTGAATGCCAACTTGTCTTCTCAGCACAGTAAGCAAGCATCTCTCCCACTGGAAGTCTGATAAACTAGACTGGGTGGTCCCCAGTTGCCAATCTAACTCTAGCAATCCAGGACACACTGCTACAGAAAATCACCAGCTACTACAATTGATTGCACAATCCTCACCTTGTGCCACCTCAGGTTCCTCCTTGAGAATGTGATTAAAATTAAAAATTTACTGACTAATCCTAATGTCTCTGGAATATTTTCAAGAGGACTTGGTGTTAAAATGAGATACATACAGCTATATAGAGACAGACACAAGGTCATTTTCAGAATACCATACAGTGTATGAGCTGATTTACATTAAATTACAAAGTTATCACACAAATAGATATACGCTGTACTGATGCAGAGAAAATGCCTGGAAGCAATCACAAAAAGCCAGTAACACCAACTGCCTCAGTGAAGTGAGAGGGTGAGGAGACTCAACCTCTCATCTTTTTTTATGTTTTTATATTAAACATGAGTTTGAGCATTTAAAAAAAAAAAAACTTAAGGATTTATGCTGCAATTTTTTTTTAGCTCTCAAACTTTTATTTCTAATTGGTATACCTTTTATACTTTGGAAATTTTATAGACAGACTAACAAACCTATTTTATAGATTAGACTTTAATTTAGCTGGAGGTTAACCCCACTAAACTTTATATTCAAAAACACCTCTGCTCACTAACAAGGGACAAAGCTGTAGTCACTTCTTGGCCACAGCCAGCTACCCAGAGTGAGTGAGTACTTGGACCTGTTGTGGGATTGGGACCACAGCCACAGGGGACATCAAGCTCAACTGGTGTAACATACTATACAGAACATTGTTCCACATCCTACTTTGGCGAGTAGCCACTAGGATCTTAAAAGCTTACAAGCAGCCATCTAGATGCAATGATGGGTCTCTATTCATCCAGAGCAAAGAAGAATGAAGAAAACAAAAGACACATGGAAACCATTAGTCCAAGCGACTGGTACACCACATGAGCCTCAGCGTATACAACTATGAGACCAGAAGAACTAGATGGTGCACGGCTACCACTGTCAACCACTTGGAGGAGGATCTATATAGGAAATCCTAGATGGAGTGGGAGAGGGCTGCAGAACTAAACTTAAAATCATTAAAAAAAAAAAAAAAAAAGGACCAGGTTGGCTGGTCTGATAAGAGCCTGATGGAATCACTGAGACTATGTCCCCTAGCTGCCCTTCAGGTCAGGAATTGAACCCACTCCTGTGGCATCCAGACAAACAAGACAGGTATGAGCTGAACATTTACATTAGGCAGATACATTGCTTGGCGATGTCAATCATGGCAGAATAGAAGGGCAGTGTATAAAAAGGGAGACAGCTTAGGGGGGAGGAGTACGTGGGAGGGAAGGACATGGGGAAGAGGTAACTATAAGCTGTTGCAATGTGGGAAACTGCAGTCAATGTCATGAGACAAAGTATATGTGAGCTGCTGTATGGAAAGTGAATTTGCTCTGTAAGCTTTCACCCAAATCACAATAAAAAAAAAAAAGGTCTGCTCATTGCGGAGGTGACTGGAAAGGCCCACACCTGGCAAAACAGAATGGGAGAGAGGCTGTCCAACTCGTCAACCAGCACAAGGTTTTTGAGTGGTCTTGGCTGAAAGAAGAACGTGTCTCCTTCTTCCAGAGGCATAGCAGATGAAAACTCAGGCTCCTCATCATCATCTCCAAGATGTGCAATCTGATACAAGTAACTGTAAAGTGAGACAAAGAATTTAACTTAGTTAAAACATTTTCTGAAGATGTCTGACATCAACATAACGCTCATAAAGCATTTTACAAATATCTTAATTAGAATTACAGCATGAATTACTGAACCAGTATCTATGGTCTGAAATTCTTCATTCTTTGTATTGGGATTGTTCCTTCTTTTTCTTAAGAAAAATTGAATTCAAATTGGTACACTGGAAGGATTTAAGTATCAAAGTAGTTAAAATACAGTCTCTGGAACTAGACTGCCTGGGTTCAGATCCAAGCTCTGCCTCTTAACTAGCCATCTAACTTTAAACTCATTAGTTAACTTCTCTGTGCCTCACCTGCCTCATGTAAAGTAAAATGATACCTTCCCATAAGATGAAATGAATTAATATTCATCAAGTACTGCGTGCAAGTGCACGGTACCCAATAGGTAGTGGATGCCAAATAAAACCCAAAGAAACCCAAAGAAAATCTATAACCATTTCCTACTTAACCAATAACCAGGCCAAACCTACCAAAAACTAAGAGGTGGTGGTGATCTTATAAAAGTATGGCAATATTATAGTATCATTCCTCAATCAGAAACAGGCTCAGATACTTCTATACCTAAATAACAAAACCATCTCACCCTTTTCCACTTTGTCGCCTGGCTAATGATGCATAGTGAACTTGACTAAAGACAAACCACAAGAGAGAAAACCATTTGTGAACAGATAAATTACAATATATGATCATAAACTGATGCTCAACATACAATGAACTTTTGAGAAACAACTCAATAAAATAAAACATCAAATCTCTGGTCACGTTTATTCTTCAAGCAATATACCAGACTTTCGGTTCAGAGCACTGTGTACACTATTGAGTGTAGTTTTTTGGAAACAGGATAAAATGATTAAAACACGTCTGAAATACAGAAGGCATTCAATAAATGCTTGCCAAATAATCCATAGAATTTAACACTTCTGGTAAACAGTAGAATCTTTGCTAAATCACTGAAAAACAAATAGTTATTATCCTTGAGACTCAAAATAGAACTAAGATAGGACCTACGCATATAGAAAGTTAACTCCTTACTTAGACAAGTCATCTATGTATAGATGATGAGTCCAGTCCATCAGATATACCTTCAATGTCCTAGGAACTGCAAGACAACCAAGTAGATGTTGGGCTCACTGCTTCCAGCACAGGAAGTTCGTTTTGGCTCCATTTCAATAAAATAGTTTCCATGACTATAATGTTGTATTTAATGGCAGGGACACTGGAGTCAAATCGTTTAAGTATTTAGCTTCAGTTATGTAATCTTAATTGCTGTCAAGTTTCTTAAATGCTGTGACCCTGTATCCTAAACAATAAATAGAATAATGGGACTGTCTTGTAGGGAATGTTATGCATTAATATTTATAAAGTACTCAGAATAGTGCCTGAAACATAGTAGATGCTGTACTAGTAGTTTGATTTTTTTTTAAAAAGGTGGTTTTTGTAAAGATTAATGACTTAACACCCACAACAGATGTTTGTCGCCCCAAATCACAAATCTTTAGCCTCCCAGATTTCAGCAGCAACAGAATTTTTCACACATTCAACTCATCTGTGACAAACATCCCTCCATTCTTTCTACTCTCCAATGCTAAGGGCTTCTCCTAACTCATTGGAGGCTGCCTGACCAGCAGGATGTGCAGCAGGTTAACTTTCCACCAAGGAGAGAGCGGAGCTCATGGGTTCCAAACCTTCAGGTGAATAATTCTGGAAGGCATTCTGTATGCCATTCAGTAGCTGCTATAAAGCCCAAGCTCCTGTCACCCTCAGCAGAAAGCTCACTAACATGTCCTTTTATCAGCTTCTCACCTTCACTCTCTCTCCCCACTAACCGCCTCTGCTACTTCCTGCAATTGCTGCTCAGTAACATGCCTGTACCTAAGTTCATGTCTCAAGCTCTGCTCACAGGGGAACCTAAACTAAGACAATGCGAGAAAAGCATTTAGAACTGACAAGCACTCAAAAAATGTTCACTGTTTTTCTTCAAAACTAAAGGACTCTTTGTATTATTCCTAAATCCTTTTAGATGATTTACTGGAAGATCAGGATGCATAATCTTAGCAAAAACACTATCTGCACAATTCAATGAGCAAAAAGAAAACACCACATACGTTTGCAGCTACTATTTCCAATCACAGCCTTGTAAAGGCAGGTTATCACCTAAGTTTTTAATGCTTGCCAATCTGCTGGGTGAAAAAAAAATTACACTGCCTTCTGATTAGCATTACTTCAATTATGAAGAAGCTGGAACTCTTTCTATATGTTACATTTCTAGATTGCTGGCATTTCTTTTATGAATACACCTGCAAGACGGTCACTATAGCATTGTTTATAGTAAGAAAAATACCAACAGCCTAAATATCCATCAACAGAAGGCATGGACATAAAATAAAACATGCAGCCATTAAAAACCCTATTATACAGAAACCAAACACTAATGTATGAGTCTTGATGGGATCCGGATGTGAACAAATCAGCTTAAAAAATATTAAAGGGGAATACTGGATGCATATTAGCAAGAAATTATTGTTTTATTAGCCATGATGTCTGCGATTTGTGTCAAAATAATTCAAGGAGGGGTTTGGTGGTTGGGTATAAATAAAGCAAGACTGGTGATGGGCTGATCTTTGTTAAAGCTGGATAACAGGCACATGAAGAAGCATTATACCATTCTCATTCTCTCTCTTATGTACAAGTTTAAAATTTTCCATCATTAAAAAAAAAATTAAGTCAAAAAATAAGACACAGAAGATTTACTGAGAAGAAAATTTTATGATGGACTAATTTAAAAAAGCAGACTAACAGATTTTTATACAATGATGCATTTCTCTGAAAAAAAGATTATATATAAATAACAGAAAATAAAACTATCAGAAGTAGACACAGCAAAATGGCAAAGTGACTATTCTGGGATATAGGATTATGGGTGAATTTTATTTTTTTATTTGCTCTTTCTTCATTCTCCAAGCTTTCTACAGTATTAGAATGAAACTAATTAAAATGGTAATAATCAACACTTAATAAAAGCTTCCAACATCAAGTACTTACTAGTGCTCATCCTCACATTTGATAAATGAGAAAAACAAGGCACACTGCTGCTGGCAGATGCAAAGCTACGATTACAATTCAAGCAGAAATTAAGTTTACATTGCCTTCCACAAAACATCCCTGTTATTAAAGGATAATTACAGGAAAATAGGCACAGATGTGACTAAGGGCTTAAATTCACAAGACATATTGCTGGACAAAGAAATGAAAAAGTCTAATCTCTTTAATAAAACGTTCATCCAACAAATTAGCGAAGTTATTCCATAAAGATACCGCCTCAGAAACCCAAGGAGGAGTCGCTATGCTATGAGTTGGGACCAACTTAAGGGCAGTGAGTTGTGTTATATATGTATGCACATATACAGGCATGTATATGTATATAAATACATATATATAAGTGTATATACATCTACACCCAGTGTTGACAAAACGTAGCGCAATGGACACATACACACAGTTACGAAAGTATTTATCAGTACAAGCTTTTAGGAAAATAAGAAAGTAATATGTGAACAGCTTTGAAAATGTACATACTCTAATCCAAAGACCCTATCCTTAAAAAAGTCTACACAACAGTAAAGCTTGTTTAGTAACTACATACACATATAATGAAATATTATATGGATATTAACAACAATCCTACCAAAATATTATAGATCTATTTTTATTGCTACAGGAAAATATTCACCATGTACAAAAAAGCAGATTACATATATAATGCATGATTGTATTTTTGTAAAAATATTTATACCTGCACAAGAAACATCACAAATAAGTATTATCTTTGGGTGGAAGCATTACAGGCAACGGTTTTCCTTGCATGCACTTTTTAACTTTTACACAAAAATTCCTATATGAAAAAACTTGAAAAAGTGATAAAAACAGACATAATAAAAGGCTACATATGGAAAATACCACGAAAGAGCTATAAAAGAGATAAAGGAGAAATGCAAAGAGAGTTGGAACACAGTAACTGAGAAGGAAAATGAAAGAAAAACAGTTCAAATCGGACGGACAGGAAGACAGGTCAAGAGATGGAGACAGGGCTAAAACGACAGAGGATCACAGAATCCTGCCCACGATCATTACTTTAATCATGAGAAAACTAAGCATTAGATTAATTAAATGGTTTGGAAAGACTTCAGTAGGTACTTAAAAGGCAAGACTTTGTCATGTTACCTCGTTTAAGTTAAATTTGCATCATCTAAGGGTTTAAATTCATGGACACAGTTCAGACTACCCATAAAAAATCTATTTTGCCACCAAGAGCTACAACACAGGAAGAAAGGAAATTATTTCATCAGGGTTCTATCTTCTCTGCTTAATGAAATGATTCTATAAAGGTTGAATTTTGCAAGAAAGACAATGAAATGCAGTTAAGACTAGTGCAGTGCTATGAATTGCATTTGCGTGGCCTTTCTTGTCATGGTCTTGTGACTCTTATAAAATGACTGGATGGGACTATGTAAATAGGTGCTTCTGGCCCATCAAGGGGCTAGGACAACTTGCTCATAATGCAAATAAGGCATATGGAACCCTAAGACAGGAGTGCTTGGTTTTGCCATCCCACTAGGCTTACAACAGAGCTAATCCTAGAGCAGAAAGGGGACCTCAGTATCACCAAGAAGTAAAAATCAGGAGTGGAGCGTGTCCTTTGGACTCAGGGTCTCTGTGCTGAGCATCTCCTAGACCCAGGAGACACACAAAGCTCTAACATGACATTTTATGAAGCAGCAGCAGACAGATAATGGCAGCAGAACCTGGAGACCAGCATGAGATGGCACAGTAGCCTTCTTGGCCCACAGAGTAAAGTGGCTACAGTGGGTGAGCTGACCCATGAAGTGAGACAGCCTTCAGACAGGAGGATTCTTGGCAGAGTAGGGTGCCTCTGGGCACTTATCAGCGGAGCTTTGTAACACTAAACAGAGAGGGCAGAGGTCCAAGAGCCAAGAGCCCAGGGGTAAGTGAGAGGCCCGCCTACAGACACATCTGAAGAGTTGTCCTGACAAAAGAACTATATCCTAAGTCATTCCTCACCTTGAATGATACCATTACCTTCCTAATAAACTTGTAATTGTCAGTACTGTCATGAGTGGTGTGGCCACTGCCACCAATTACCCATCCCAGGAGAGGAGTGCTGTGGGAGTGACAGCTGGAGTCAGAATGAGTGAAAACGCTGGAGAGAGGAGGTTATGTCTCCACCTCACAGAAATTAGCCTTGGGCTGCTCACCTTGATTCTCCTCCCCCTCATGGAGGTCAGACACCCCCCATCACTTTTACAGGTAGTGAATTAGTTCAGACTAGCACCACAAAAATGGACTACAAAAGGAAAAATAAAATTTAGTAGTTAAAATTGGCATCAGATAACACAAACTGAGGTTTTACACTTGCGTTGCTAGAACTGGCCTATTATTCATCACAAAAACACTGAAATTGGGAGGGCTGCTGATGTGGGTAAGCAGATGTGAGTATTGCTAGGCTTCAACTTTAGAGCTGTACGAATGAGGTGTTTATGGGAACTTATGTTTAAAAGTCAGTACTCTGAACTATGAGACCAGAAGACCTAGATGGTGTCCGGCTACCACTGTCATCCACTTGGAAGGGGATCTATGTAGGAGATCCTGGATAGAGAGGGAGAACAATGTGGAACAAAACTCAAAATCATTTGGAGTAAAAAAAAAAAAAAAGGTGGGGACCAGGTTTGCTGGTCCGATAGAGCCTGGTGAAACCACTGAGACTGTGGCCCCTAGCTGCCCTTCAGGTCTGGAATTGAACCCACACCTGTGGTTTCCAGCCAAACAAAACGCAGGCATGCGAGTTAAACATGTACCTCAAGGAGATACTCTCCTTAGAGAGAACAATCATGGGAGAAAAAAGGGCTGCTTATGCACAGGGAGACAGTTCAGGGGGCAGGAGTGTATGGAGGGATGGACACTGGGAAGAGGTAACTATGGGGAGGAAGTGGGAGGGGAGCTGTTGCTTTGGGGTAAACTGTGGTCAATGACATGAGACAAAGTATATGTGAATTGTTGTATGGAAAGTCAATTTGCTCTGTAAATCTTCACCCAAATCACAATAATAAAAAAAAAAAAAGTAAGTACTCTGATAAATACTTATTCAATGAAATATCCAATTCAGCAGAGACTCAGTTCTAAAGATGCTTCTGTAACCATCTACAGACTGAGTGCAGTAGTAGTGAACGCAGCCACTAAAGCAGATGAAGATAACCAAAAGAGAGAATGTAATGGGGAAAGGAAGGCAAAACTTGTGTTTCAAAAAGACTAAGACATTCTTGTGAAAAACTCTGCCCTTAAGAGTCAAAGACTCCTGAAGATTTTTTATAGTAACCAGAGTGAACTATGGTAATAAAAGGATTACTCACTGATTTCCAAATTCTGATGCTACAAATAGGAAACCTGTTTTAAGCACACACATGGCAGCAGCAACAGGCACAGTATCAAAATACTTGAGCCGAATCTCAGTAACCTGGAGTAGAAGGGGGAAAAAAGGAGTTCAATGTGTACTCAAGCCACAGACGGAAGCCCAGGATTACCATAATAGCATATTAGCAAGTAGCAAATAAAATGCTATACTTAGTATTTAAACCTATCAGTCAAAAAACTGGGTTGTGTTCAGTAGAGTCTGACTCATGACAACCCTGTACGTGCAGAGAAGAACTGGGCTGTACAGGGTTCAATGGTTATTTTTTCAAAGTACACAGCCAGGCCTATCTTCCAGGGAAAATGGATTCCAACTACCAACCTATCAGCAGCCAAGCATGTCAACTACTTGGACCACCAAGGGATTCCATTATATAAACCAAGGGTCAGCAAGTAGGCCAACCCTGCTATCACGACTGCTCTTGTGCTACGATGGCAGAGTTGAGTAGTTGAGACAGAGAGCATACGGCCCCCAAAAGTGAAAATATTTACTATCTGGCCTTAAGAAAAAAAGTTTATAGACCACCCCTGATCTAAATAGCTATCTAAGAGATTCGCCAGTTGTTTAAGGAGCACCTTTTTAAGATAAAAGACATATACAAATCATGCTACTGGTTTCCAACAGACATAGAGAGCTTCCTCTTGTTGTTCAAACCAATTTCTAACACCTGAAAATAATCACTAGAAAATAGCATTACTCAGTCTTATAACATGTAAGGCTATGAGACCAGAAATCTATTAACCAGAGGGAGAAAACCTACATTCATATACCAGTCCCAAACTAAGTTTTAACATTTTAGGCAACCACTTTGGAAGGCATTCTATTTTTTTCTTTTACTTTTAACTTGCAAAGTATTAACTGTCCTTTACTGTGACTGTAGGAAGTTCTGGTAGCATAGTGGCTAAGGCACTTGACTGCTAACCAGAAGGCTGGCGGTTCAAATCCACCAGCCACTCCTCTGAAGGAAGATGGGGCAATCTACTTCCGTAGTGATACTGCCTGGGAAACCCAAGGAGGGGTCGCTATGAGTCGGGTCCGACTCGGCACATACCAACAACAACTACCAACTGTGATTGTAAAGAAAAATGGTGAAACTGCTTTGTAAGCCTAAAATGTACATACGAGTATTTTTTTAAAAAATAAGGCTATTTAATTATACTAAAATAAGATTATAAGAATTTTTGTCAAAGTAGACTAACTAAACAAATGGTTTCTTTCATTTCCTCTCTCTACCCATGCTTTGCTTACCATATCTTCATCTGTCTCCAAAGTGATCTTAAAGATATCTCCCTGCTCAGTTTGGGCCAAAAAGAAGAACATTGATTTGGTCTTATGAGTGGCCGAGCAGACAAAAATCATTCCTCTCTCAGGATCATCCAAGTCGTTCTAGAAAGGTCAAATACAAGCATCTTAGAAATGGGTATTTATTATTTAGAGGCACCTGGAGTTTCTCTATATAAGCTTTGACCAAAGCAGCCTATCAGCTTAGAGAGTAAAACATAGTAGTTAAAATTTTAAATTCCTATCTGCTCTATGTATATAAAAGCCAGAGCACCAAAAAATTGGCCATAACTGAGCTCTACAGCCTGATCAGATCAGTAAGGCAACAAGTATCTCCAGAGGAGTATGTCAGAGAAGAGACATGAAATGTAAAGGATCATCATTTCAGGCTGTGAATAAACATTCACATACAACCATAACATTCCATCCAAACTACCCATCATGAGCCCAGTTCTACATCAACTTCTTTGATTCTCAAAAGGCCTCCCAGATCTCCCCTTCACTAAGATTTTTATTTTTTTAAAAATGTCTTCAACATTTTGTACTAATCTCACTAAGTAAGCTCTTCCAGGGTGAAACACGTTTTATATGTCTTTGTAGCCCCAAAGCCAACTACACTGCCTGCCACAGGTGCTCAGTAAACATATCATCAACCAAACCAAACGACTCCCCCCACCTCAACACACCTAACTTAACAAATTTCTCAAATTTTTTAAAATTCACAGAATCTTACTCAGATACCATGTACTCTGTAAATAAGTATTAAAAGGATCATATATAATGGGGATGGGGTGGGAAGACTGGCAAAGCAGAGATAAAACAACAGTGGTGATGTGCTGGTAATTGCTGAAGCTGGACAATCCGTAAACAGGAATTCATTATATTCTATTTTTGGATAAGGTTAATCATTTCCATGTCATAAAGTTAAAAAATAATAAAGCATCATTTTGCAAACACAAATGCAACTACCAATTTAGGGGAAAGATCAATCAATTCCAAAACCACTAAACGAAAAGATAGTGGGGAAAAGAATATTCACAGTGTCTCAGAGATTACTTCCGTACATTCCAAATCAAGTATAAAAAGGAAACGAACCTTAGAATGAATAGATCAGCTAGATATCACAAAATGATCAAAATTTAATGTCACCATTGAGACAAACTATTGTTGTTTTCAGGTGTTGTCATTTTTCACTCATAGCTTATATATCCCTAATGTCACGTACATAATAATGCTATCAAAAAGATTAACCTGGATAGAATCATGACATAACAGACTACGGCATAGTCTAAAAAAAAATTATCACAGACTCTTCAAAACTGTCAATATTATAAAAGACCAAAAACAGATCAACCAACCAACAGGTGAAAGGAAATGTTCTAAATTAAATATACAACCAAATGCAATGTGTCACTATTGATTGGATTCTGGATAAAAACAAAGCCAGACAAAGAAGTTTTTGAGACAATGAAAGAACTTAAATGTGAATTATACATACAAGCGCACACACATATATACATGCACATACACATACACACATGTGCACCTTTTCTTTTCAAAAGAAAAGGTAAACATGGCAAAACGTTATTTGGTGACTCTAAGTGAAAAGTACAGAGGTACTCATTATTCTACTCTTTAAAGATGTTGTATATACTAAAATTTTTCAAAATAAAAAGCTGGGTAAACGGGGAGGGAAAAAAGACATAAGCAAAGACAATTTATCTACAACAAATATGCCTGGCTTCTTCAAACTAGAAATTTCAAAAATGGTAACATGCATGAGTTCCTCTTAAATAAAAAGTATTAGTTTTTAATTTCCTTTTTCAAAGAACTAATTTTTTTATCAAAATAATTTACTTGTTTTATTAAAAATAGCATTTACAAATGAACTAAAACTTGTTAAGAAATATATTAAGAGACTATACAGTACTTTAAAATAAAAGGCCTTACCCGTCTCCTGGGAATTGGACAACGGATATCTGGTTGGTCACCGAAGTTTTTGTAGGTGATATAGTTTTCAGAGCAGATCAACACTCCACTTGGACCATCTGATCCTCCTGGAACTGTAACAAAAATAAAAGCATGGATTACAAGAATTCAAGTTTCAATTCCTTCTCTCCTCTAGCACATTCCAGGAAAGGATGGAACAGTTTGTGTTTACATGGAAGGTTGGGTGATCTCATTCAGTATCTGTCCGGATATCGGATAATGTATCCAGTTTTTACCTCTAAGCCCAGAACTCAGTTGTCAGCTTCAGACCTATAATCAACTACCTACTGGACACCTGCCACACGTGGATGTTCCACAGGCACCTCAAATACAATGTGGTCATAAACTAACTCAGGTTCCTTCCCAAACCTATTCTACCTTCTGGAATCTCCATCTTCGATTACTACCCTCCACCAGTAGAACAAACCAGAATCATGGCTGTCACTCTTCAACTCTCTCCCCTTCCTGTCCTATTGATTCCATATTCCTAGCAGCTCTTAAATCTATTTACTTCTCTCGTGTTACTACTATCTAACTCAGATTATTGAAATAGATTCCCGATCAGTCTTCCCTGCTTAGTCTTAAATATCTTCCATTCCATTCACAAAATGTTAGCTATCATTATAAAACATCAATGTATTAGGTTATTATTCTCCTGCCTAAAATCTTTCACTAGCTACTACATTCACAGCTACCCCAAGAACTCTAATGATCCAATCAGAGTAAGATTTCAAATCTTTGAACGGCCATGTCCCTTTCTTACATTTGGGCCTTTGTACATGCTGTTCTCTTTGACTGTAACAGAAACTTATCTCCTCCCCCCAATCATACCTAGCGAGCTCCTACTAGCGTGTTTCTCTAGCAAATTCCCTTCCTTCCCCTGGGTTAGCACCCAGTCACTGCATGCTATCATGGCACTTGGTTGGCATTCTCAATAGCAACTTTTCTTTTTTTTTTTTGTCATTTGTCTATATCCTCACTAGACTCAAATTTGCACAAAGGGAGAAAATATCTAATTTTTCACCACTGTAATCCCAAGACCCGGTAGAATGACTTGGCATACACTGATAGTAGACACTCAAAAAACATTTGAACAAAGAAAGTGCTCATAAATTAAAAATACAGTAATAAGCTGAAGCAAAGAATGAGACGTGTAATACATTTTCCAAGGTTCATCTGCTTAATGGGTAAATAGTCTCTTCCTAAGGTTTAATGATCAAAATCCTCCCAAGATACATAACGTCTAAGATGTCAATTTAAGTTGATTGATTCAAAACAGGAAAAGACAGGATCACTGTCCTCCCTAAACCTGATGAAATTTAAATGACCAAAAATATAGTTGTTGTCCTTTAGTCTTGTATTATAACTAAACTGAAACTAATTGTCCACAGTTGAACCATGTGAGTTCCTACAAAAATCTTACTTAGCCATGATGAGCTATAACGTATCTGAAACACTACTGAATTTCATTTACTAAAATTTTAGGTTTTTGTATTATCAAGTACAACTATTCTGTAAATGTTTATTATGGCCCTTCCCCAGTTCTGGCAATGAAATTGTGTTAGGCTCTTTAAGTAGTTTAGTAGCTTTTAATTTTCTACTCTACCTAAATTCGTTTTAAAACACAGTACTTTTTTTTTTTTT
>NW_006921654.1:10495080-10562985 GCF_000298275.1 Orycteropus afer afer
TCCTCGGAAGGAAGATGGGGCAATCTACTTCCGTAGTGATACTGCCTCGGAAACCCAAGGAGGGGTCGCTATGAGTCAGGTTTGACTCGACGGCACCTAACAACAACACAGCAGCTCACAAACTTTGTCTCATGACATTGACTCCAATTTCCCACAGCGCAACAGCTCCCCTCGCACTTCCTCCCCATAGTTACCTCTTCCTTGTGTCCCTCCCTCCCATGCACTCCTGCCCACCTCAGCTGTCTTCCTGTGCATACGCAGCCCTTCTATTTTCCCATGATTGATCTCTCCAAAGAGTGCACCTACCTAATGTAAATGTTCAGCTCATATGCCTGTCTTTTGTTTGGCTGGAAGCCACAGGAGTGGGTTCATTTCTAGACCTGAAGGGCAGCTGGGGGCCATAGTCTCAGTGATTCCACCAGGCTCTATCAGACCAGCAAACCTGATCGTTCCCACCCACCTTTTTTAAATGATTTTGAGTTTTGTTCCGCATCACTCTCCCACTCTATCCAGAATCTCTTATATAGATACCCAAATGGTTGACAGTGGTAAGCCTGGTATCATCTAGTTCTTCTGGTCTTATAGTTGTATAAGCTGAGGATTGCATGGTTTACCAATCCTTGGACTAACGGTTTCCATGTTTCTTTGATAAAAACAAAGTATGTAGCTTTTTACTTTTTTGAAAAACATATTTAATAGATTAACGTCTATTTCTTAATTTCTTCGTGGACCAATTTTGCTAACAGTTTTCAAACTGCATCTAAGTTTTCAAATTCATCAACCTATGTAGCTTTATCTTCATAGGTTTGTCTATTTCACTTGTATTTTCAAAGAACCAAATTTTTATTTTCTTAGTAAGAGAGGAAGACTGACTACAATCAAAATATCATACAAACCGTAATTAATATTCCAAGTTCACTGCTCTCCTGGTGCTTTCCTTCCTGCCCTCTTTAGAGTAAGAGTTACTAACCTGTCTCTTATCATACAAGACTTCTTCATCACTCTACCACATTAACTTCTAAACTAGCCATAAGTCTGTATCTAGCATACACAAGGTATAGAGGTTTACTATAAATAGATTAACTTCCAAATCCTATTAAATAAACCCTCTGATGTTTGGGCATAAAACAAACCAATGAGGGTACAGAGCAGCTATGAGAAAAGTACCTGTAATTAGGAAGTTGCCGTGTTCCTCCAAAGGCTCACTGTATTTTCGGACCACGTGGTTTAAACCAAGGTCTAACTCATAGAAAGTAAGTGTCTGTTGGGTATTAGCTGCTGCTTCACCTGTTGGATCGTTGTCTGCTTCCTACAGAGGAACACAGTAGCAAAAAGTCCAATCAGTATCATAAAATCACAGAACTCTTAAAGCTGGAAAGGAAGGACTTCAGAACCCATTATACAAGTGAGGGTGAGGATACATTATATAAATATAGATCCATAAATGCCAAATGGTTTGCCAAAGTTCATGCTACTAGATAAGGGCAGAACTAGAACAAGAATCCAGATCTCCTAATTGGGGTCCAGACTTCCCTCTACTGATGGACTCTGCCTTCTACTCAAGGCAAAGCAAGAAATGCTCTGGCTTTCACTACTTCCTTATGAAATAATTCCTCCAAAACAATCTCATCTTTTTCAAGCAGCTTTTCCCAATTCCTTACTTTTACAGGGAGTCTGTTCAGTTCAAAGCTAAGTGCTATTTTATTGCCATTCCAAAGAATTTCAAAAGGTATTTGGAATGCAGGAAACGAGTGAGATAACTATAAAATATGCACAATAAAGAAAAAAATCCTATAAAAGCACAAAGGTAATTGGAAGAATACTGAAGAGAAAGAGACGTGATTCCCATTACCTCATAATCCATTTCCAGACAAGCAAACATTGGATTTTCAAATCCCACATCTACTCCAACAACATGATACACCAAAGTGTTTGCTTTGTGGGCTTCCAAGGGAGAAGAAATGGTAAGCCGGGCTGCAGCATCTCTGTTCAAAATATACACCAATTTCTGTTTCTCAATGGCACCTGTAGTCAAAGGAGACCAAATATACAAGATCTCCAAATAGTAAGAGGTGTTCAAATGACACGATTAAAAAAAAAAAAATTAACACACCACTAAATCTCTACACCTTTTAAACTCAGGATTCCACTACCATTAGAATAGAAGAGACACTACTTTGCTCCCCTACTCCTGTTAGGAATCTTAATATTTCACTAAGTCTTTGAAAATTTTTTAATGTGCCATACAGATACAAAGGTAGTGAGAACCTAAAAAACCATTCATAAAACTGCTAGCTTTAGTTTTTGAATTAAAGCTAATGATTTGGGAGACTGCACATAGAAGGTTGCTCTCTAAAGGCCTCATCAGATACACAAAAGTTTCTTCAAGACATTTATCAGCGAAGAGACATGAAAGTGAATCATCACTTCAGGCTGATGAAAGCAACCAAATCCATTATATAACAATGAAAGACCATTCACTGCTCATCTTGAAAAACACCTATTTCCCCATTGTTTTAAAAGGAAAATGCAACTTTAAGCCATGAATTCATTCAAATATGGTGCCAAACTTTACTCATCTAAGTGATGCACTGGCACACTGCCAAGATCACAGCATTATTATCCTAAACTGAGCATCTAGAAAAATCAGAGGTACGCCACTAAACAGAGCAAGTCACTCACTGATCATAACAGCTCTTCCTTTGGGATCCACAGCCAAGAACTGGCCAGGAACGATGCGGCGGCATCCACTCTTGCCAAACGTTTCTTGGTGAATTTTCTCAAACATGTTCTTAGATGGCTGGTACTCCAGGATAACAATGCGGCCTGAGTCACTGCCAACCACAATGTAGTCTTTAGTGCCACCTGTCAGCCTAAAGGCCATGAGAGATCGGATAACACCAAATACTTCCACAGTCAAGAGTGTATGTACTTTGCCAGTGTTGGGATCAGGGCGCAGCAGCTCCAAGATCTTCCCACGAGAAACAACAATTTCCTGTTGTTTGGTTCCTAGGTCACCAAATAAAGAACATAAGCAACTAGACCTAATCTATAAAGTGAACTGGATGGATAAAAAAACACCACTAGAGGTAAACGTAACTGACTCAGGGGCTCAGTGTTTTCAGTTAAGTTTCTTCTATTTGAAAAGGTACGTTTCCTAGAATTGAAATGCTCCAACGAAAATGGTACGAAAGTAAAAAAGCCTTTTCAAAAATAGTCATACAGCTTACTTTCTGTGCAGTTTGAAGTATTATCTCAAACAAATTTTAAAGCTGACATCTAATAACTTTATTTCTAAATCCACTCCTAAAAAATTCATCCGCTTTTATAACTGCAAACACATTCAAACGCATGACAGCTAGTTTTGTCCCCATTGTTGTCTGCCTGCTACATAATTCCATCTAGATGAGCTTATTAACTTTAAACTAAGTATTTAACATATGTAAATATCCCTTCTCCCAATATCAACTATCCTGTTATCAAGGTAACTCATTTTCTGCCACCCAGCCTGGAAACTCTTCATTTTCTTTCTATTCCCCTTGCCCTAGTCCATGTCTTTATTATCTAATGTCAGACAGGCATCCTGATTTCCCCACCCCTAACCATCCCAATCCATTCTGATTTATAAAATGCCACCATTTATCCTGTCACCTTACTTCCCAAAATGTCCTTTGGGATCCAGATAAGATTAATTACTATAAAATATTTGGATCACAAAGCATTATATAAATTACAACTTTCTCTCAATGGCTCAAAGAAATCTTTCCATAATTTTAGGGGGAAAAAAAGCTTGTTTCTGAAGCATAAAATTAGTATTAGTAACATTTTTTCAAACATTCCACTACTCAAATCCCAGCAGAGAATCACTGTGGTATAAACCTAAATTCATGTATACAGAAACTACACGTAACTCCCTTTATTAAATGTAGCAAGGAATAACTAAATTATCAGAGTGAACACTTCAGACCCTTAATCAAAGTCCCTTAACAAAGATTAAGAAAATAATGTGTGCAGCCAGACAACTAGGCTGCTGCTCATTTAACAATGCAATCAGTGTTCAGATTTGAATCTCAACAAAATTAAAAAATTCTCTACAAAATCATAGGCCTTCTGTGTTACCTGGGATTAACTTTACTCACAAAAATTTAACCTTCAAAGAGTAAAACTGCGTTTTCTGTACAACAGTAACCCATTTCTGTAATCCTCTATTGCTTAATGCTTCTTAATCTAATTATTTGAAATTTCCCACAATCTGACTTTGATTCATCTTTCCAAATGTATTCCCCCATCACATCAGCTCATTACGCATGGCAGAGTAGGGGAACAGCCATTAGCAAATGAGCTCTTGCTTCTACTCAGCTGTACTCTCTATGGAAACTTCACTTTCCATTCTCTAAAAGTCCTTCAAGCTAAAGTTCACTCTCTTTTTTTAAATTATTCTCCTTTGATAGCCTGACAACACCTTTAGACACTCTTTCTATCCAACCTGATGTCAAATTCAAGATCAAGGATCTTGTCTTACATGTCTCTACATTTCACAGCAACACAGAACCTGGCAAAAATCATTGTAATGGTGAACTAGGAACTGTATCTGATATTAGGTAACAGATAATGCCCCTCAATTTCATACCAAACCTTGTACATCTGTTTATAAGACTTTATAACTGAAAACAATAGTTGGTAAATGTGACTGAACTAAATACAGCTTGTCTTGTACATTCATATAAATTTATCTTATAAACAGAAAAAATTTCCTCTGTAAGAGATAAACAAAATGTGTATTACTTCAGAAAGAAAATAACTGGAGAACTTACCAGAGAAGTTGCCATGAATGGCAAAGCTGATGCCGGTGGCTCGCTGCAAAGTCAAGTTATACAGGAACATGGTGGCGCTGGCAGCAAAACTAAGCCACCTTAGTCCACCGTTCAGGCCTTGGTTATAAAACACTTGAGTCAAAGCAAGCTAAGGGCATATGAAAGTAACAAAATATCAGCTGGGAAATTGTTATTTTAGTAGACACTTCTGCCTGTAAACTTCTTGCTGAAGTGCACTGAAGAACAACATATTAGTACTAAGCTATAAGCTTTGTCTGATCTGACAATAACCCTTTAAAGAAAGTGGTGTTATACCAATTTAGAGATAAGGAAACTAAAACTCAGAAATTAAATCATTTGCCTAGGGCCTCTTAACAAATAGTGGGATGTTGGGAGCTAGGATTTGTACTGCCTATTTGCCTTTTGTCAGATACTAGAAGAGCTATATCGACGTATTTGAATATACATTCACATGGTTCAGAATTCAGAAGTACAATGACGCTTACTCCAACCCAGTTCTCCTCCCTAGGGGAATCAATTTTATCATGCTACACTGTAGACCTCCAAATATATATAGCAGCAAAAACATTCATTCACAATACAGCTTATTCTCCTTTAATCAGAAGTGGGATGCTATATACAATGAGACTACCCTACACTTTATTTTTCATTATTTCACTTTTCTTGGAAATAGAAGCTCTGGTGGCATAGTGCCTAAGGCATATGACTGCTAACCAGAAGGCTGGCAGTTCAAACCCACCAGCCACTCCTTGAAGGGAAGATTGGGCAATCGGCAGAGACACCAACTCCGAAACCTAAGAAGGGGTCACTCACTATGAGTCCAATCGACTAGAGGACAATGTTTGTTTTTTGTGTATCTTGGAGACAGCAATAAACAAAGGGTTTTCTCATTTCTAACTGAGGTGTTTCTGCCATAAACAGTTACCCCAAACTACAGCTACAAACAATTACAGTGAAGAAATAAACTGAGTTATTTTTCCTCAATGGACCTAGTTATACACGAAAACGAAATGGAGAAATCCAAATTGGTACATAATGTATGGATTTCATTTCACCCTTTTATCAGTTAAAATAACTAAGTAAATGTCTTTATAATCGTTCTGAACAAGGGTAAAGCAGGGTGAGCAAAACAGGAAAAGAGCTGGAAATAGGTCCCGAGACACAAAAGTTTTTGTTTGAAATTAAGGAGCATCTTTAATGCTCTTTTAGAATCATCGGGAAAATGACGGAAAGGGTCGGAGATAGAATATGCAAATGACAGACCAGAAAAAAGTCGAAACCATTGGCTAAAGCTAAAGCTTCTCCCCACCCCCACCCCTGCGCTCCAGGCTACTTTTCATTCTCTTTAGCGGTTCCGAAGGCTCGGCCTACTTTTCCAGTTTTATAACTGATGCCATCCATTACAAACCTAGTAGCTACTCCCTGGGAAATGAAGGTATGTTTTGGAGAAAAATCAACCTAGAGCTACAAGAACTATCAGAAACCATTAATGCCCAAAACTTGGTAAACTCCGCGACTTCCTCAATTTGTTTTCTCTCCTCTAGAAAAAGACCTAGTATGAGTGCTCGCAGGAGCTGTAGTCGCCTAGTGCCTAAGGCACTTGACTGCTTACCAGAAGGGTGGTGGTTCAAACCCACCAGCCACTGGTCGGAAGGAAGGTTGGGCAATCTACTTCCGTAGTGCTATCACCCTAGGAAACCCAAGTGGGGTCCGACTCCATGGCAGTTGAGCTTGGTTTTGGTTTTTTGGGATTAGTGCTCGCTGTACCTCCTCCATGTGCCAAAAGAATTATCTCGAGATTATTTCCCCCCATTTTGGAAATGAGAAAAATAAAGCTCACAAGGAGACAACAGGTTGCCTAAGGTTGAGGAGTACCTGAGTACCACAACAAAAATTCAAGCCAAGGGCTTGATTCCAATAATAGTTTCCGTTGTTTACCGGTTTCAACATTGTGCGTTTTTCCACCTTCCTGTGTGTCGCTCACACTTCCCATGGGGAAACCTCCCTCCTATTCCTTCCCTCATGTCCTGTGCCTCAGCGGCCACAGGGCCTGAAAGCGAAATGATCTCTAAAACGCTGTATTTAAGCCAGGAATCGTTCCTACCCTGTTAACTATAACGGAAATGGTTCCAGATTTGCGCCCCTTGCGTTCCCCACATCTTCAAACTACCGACTTCCAGGGCCTAGGTTATTTCAGACCTCCACCAAAGGTTCGGCCTACCCTCCTACACGGGCACCCTCCATCTCCCCAAGTTCAAGTTACACATGACGCCGCTTTTTTACCCTGCAGCGGGAAGGATGGCGTAGATAACAGACGGATGGTGAGTTCCTTCGATGCCTAACACATAGACAACGCCAGGCGACCGCCGTTCCCCGTTAGCTCTCAAAACGGAGAGCTTCCGGTGAAGCGCGGCGGGGAAAGATCCCCGACCCACGCCTGAAGAATATATACAATTTTATTAAATGCTTCCGCCTTGTTTCCACATGCATTAAAAACTATGTGAACATAGTTTATGCCATCCCTTTTTCTGTGAGACTAGAAAAGGAGTATCATTTTGAGAGGTAAGCTTTAAAAAAAATTCGTCGGGCACTTAAGCGGGCAGCCCCAAAGACCCGTCGCGCCACCAAGACGGGGGCCTCGCGGGACAGGAAGCACCGAATGGGGACTAAAATGGCGGATTCCACGTCCCCTCAGAAATTGTCAGGGGTTCCTCCGCCGCCTGAGCGGGTGGGAGGTAGCCGCTGCTCGGAAATCTCCATCGAGCTCATTCGCTCCCTGACTGAGCTGCAGGAGCTGGAGGCTGTGTACGAACGGCTTTGTGGCGAGGAGGTGGGGGACTGAGCCTCCTTTTCTTCAACGAGGATCTAGGGGCAGCGTCTGAGAAACGCGGGCTGTGGGAAGCTGTCTCCTTACTTGAGGGAACAAAAAAGCACGTTCCCGAGGAGCAGGAGTGTAGTTGGATAACTGGGGAGACATGCCATCTCTTCACTCGATCGGACGCCCCCGCGCTGAATTTCCCTGTTATCTGAGCCATCTGGAATTGACCCCTTGACTCTCCCTCGCGATTGATTTCCCTGGCCCTTAGGAATAGAGTTCTCCACCGGAGTAAAGTGAGACTGAGAGTATATCCCAACTGGGTCGGCAGAATAAGAATAGAGGCTCTTTTGCATTGGCTTAGAAGTTTGAATATTACGAAATGTTTTTTACTCTGTTATCTCATTTAAGCGAGAAGTCATTGCAAATAAACTTAAATTATTTTAAGACTTGTGGTAGAGAATGCTTTTTAAGGTAATTTTAGCATTTTAGTTCAGTGCACTGTTTTGTAGAACCTTGAGCTTTAAAGACCCAGGCAAGACTATCTAATCTTGTATAAGTAACTCCATCTTTTGGGCATCTGTCAGGCCCTTGACACCCAATACTCCTAAACTCCCACTGAGTCAGTCAGTAACGTAGGGAAAAATTAAAGCGCTCTTCCAGAAAGAATTGTATTTGTGGTGATGGCTGTCATGGGGGAAGTTTTCCTCTGGATTCTAGTGGGTAATGTTAATAAAAATGGATAGCTAATAGTAATGGGTAACTTATTAAACACACAGCATACACCACATACCATATTAAGGACTTTATGTATGTTACTCTGTTATATTCGTCCAACAATCCTCAAAACCAAAACCAAACTCATTGCCATTGAGACAATTCCAACTCATAGCGACCCACTTTGGGTTTCAGAGTTGGTAAATCTTTATGGAAGTAGATTACTTCATTTTCCTTCCGCAGAGTGGCTTGGTGGCTTTGAATCGCCAACCTTCTGGTTTGCAGTCAAATGCCTTAGGCACTACACCACCAGAGCTCTTACTATCCCTCTTCTACAGATGAAGAAACTGGAAAGAAGAGTACATGAATTGATAATACAATAAATGGCTTGGCTGAGATAGAATTGGATTGCCATTTTGGAACTTTTTTGGGTTTGGCCATTATGGCTTAAATGCATTCCTGTTAGCCACTATGCTAATGATACTGATTAAAGGTTCATCTTCTCCTTCTGTGGTGCTAATATAGATGTAATAAGATACACATTAAGTAATCATAATTCAATAAGACAAGTACAAAAATAGAGTCCTAGTATAAGAAAAGAAGACATTTGAAATTTGATTAGCTGAAGCTAAGTGGTTGGATTAGATAATTTTTAAGGTTTCTCTGACTATTCTGATGATAAGATGTTTCTCTGTTTCAGAAAGTGGTAGAGAGAGAGCTAGATGCCCTTTTGGAGCAGCAAAATACCATTGAAAGTAAGATGGTCAGTCTCCACCGAATGAGGTAAGTCTGTGCATCTGGGCAAAAGCTGTTGTAAATTTCCTGCAGAAGTCACTGGATAAGTTGCCATTTTTCCTAATTTTCTGTTACAAAGTGGCAATTGAAATATGGAGGGAAATTACATCAAGGTAAAGTGAATACTGAAAGATACAGTTCAGTGGTTCTCAAAGTGTGATCCTTCACCAGCATCACTTCATGATGTGGAAGCATGTTAGAAAGGCCAATTCTGGCGCCTAAGCCCAAACCTACTGGATTGGAAACTCTAGGGGTGGGTTCCAGGAATCTGTGTTTTCACAAGCAGCTGGGTGATTTTGATGCACAGCCTAAGTATGAGAACCACTGTATACAGACTATGTAGTGGTAAAATTTGTTCCTTGATCTCATCCTCTCTAATTGTTGGTTAATGCTTTTTTTTGGTCACTTAACAATTAGGAGACTCTATTGTCTAGTCCTTTGACTCCACCTATTAGACATATCTTTAGTAGTTGCAGAAATTAATTTTCTAGGAAGTATAGGTCTGAGTTTACAGTAAAATTCATTTTAAAAAATGATCTATGTAGAGCAAATTCAGATAAGGGTTGTGGGGAAGTACAAAAGAAATAGAAAACTTTGTCTCCATCTGCAAAATAAATTTTTCTGTCTCATTCCCACTCTCTGCTCCCATGGATATGTGTATGGTAACAACTGTGTCTCCAGTCCCAACCTGCAGTTGATTGAGGGAGATGCAAAGCAACTGGCTGGAATGATCACCTTTACCTGCAGCCTAGCCGAGAATGTATCTAGCAAAGTCCGTCAGCTTGACCTGGCCAAGGTAAACCCATTGAGCTCCCCCTCCCCCTCAATGGCTGAATTTTTATAAGAAGATCTCTAGGCCTTTCTTCTGAGATGCCTCTGGGTGAACTTGAACCTCCAACTATTTAGCTAGCAGCTGAGTGGAATCGCTGTTTGTACCACCCAGAGACTCTCCCATTGAGCTTTTGATGTTTAATTTAGTAGAGCGTGGTAAAGATTAAAATAGCATCATCCACTAACAATCAGATGTGAGATACCGAAACGAGACAAAACTCTAGACTACTATTTATGAATGTAAACAAAAATCCTCAATAAAATGTAAGCAAACCCACTTTTCAGATGTGGAACTGTACTTACTCCAAATAATAGAGAGGTCTATAAAGTGAATAGTAACACTCAGGAGGAACAAGCTTATCAGAACAATCAACCATCCACGACCAAAAGGGTAGCATTGGCCCAAAAACAAAGTAGAGAAGGCAGGAAGGGTCAGGAAAGATGGGAAGATGGAAACAGGGAATTCAGGGAGAAAGTGAGAAGAGTGCTTTTACATTGAAGAGCTAGCAACTAATGTCACAAAACAAATGTGTTTAAATTGTTGAATGGGAAACTAATTTACTCTATAAACTTTCACCCAAACTACAATAAAATGTAAGTGTGTGTGTGTATGTGTAAACCAAATCCAGCAGCATATAAAAAGGGATTATACACCATGACCAATTGAGATATATCCCAGGAATACAAAGTTGCTTTAAAAATCAATATACCATTTGATAGATTAAGGGACAAAAATTATATAATCATCTGAATAAATGCAGAAAAAGTATTTGACATAATTCAACACCCTTCATGATAAAAAACATTGAACAAACTAGAAATAGAAGGGAACTTTCTCAACCTGAAAAAGAATATCTGTGAAAAGCCCACGGCTAACATCATACTTAATTGTGAAAGGCTAAATGCTTTCCCCCTGAAATTGAGAAGAAGACAAGGATGACTGTTCTCCCTACTTCTTTTGGAATTTGTGCTGGAGCTTCTAGCCAGGACAAATAGGCAAATTCTGTTTGTATGGACAAATGATTTATTTTACCAGAAGCAGGAATAATAATGACACATACTTACTTGGCATATATTGTTACGTTTATCTGGATCATCTAGATTGGAAAAGAGGAAATTGAATGTGATTCACTTACGTAACTTTAAAATTTCTAGCAGTCATTTTTAAAAAGTAGAAAGAATAGGTGGAATTAACTTTAATAATATTCAACTCATTATATCTAAAATGCCATTTCACTATGTAATGATTATAATACAATATTGATAAGACATTTTACTCTTTTTTTGTACCAAGTCTTTGAAATCCAGTGTCTGTCTGACACCTGTGGTACATCTCAATTTGGAATAGCCACACTTCAGGTACTCAAAAGCCACATGTGGTTAATGTCTGGGCTCTTGAACAAGTCAGTCCCAGCCCCTGTGAAATAGTACAGCTCTTCCTGACTTCTTCAGACTTTGCAAAAATAAATCCACCATAAAGCACCATAGCATAGAGCCACCAATTCACATACTGGTTATATTGGTGTTTTTTTTTTTTTTAAATCATGATGTTTGTTCTAAAAGAATATACTTTGTACATATTTTATTTACTTTATTACTAAACTTTATCTTGTCTTGTTCTCAAAATGTCAAATACATTCTGGCTCTATTACAATATATGCCAGATATAAATACGGACTATTCCCATTCCTGCTTCCATTAAAATAAATCACTTGACCACATAAACAGAATTGTGTGATCCCTGTCAGTGCTCTTGATCATCATCAATAAGAGTTTGGTGAGTTTTGTGAGCTCACCAGTAAAAGGACCTTTGGTTAACTGGATTCAGATTCCTGAATCTTCCTACATCCTAGAGAGAGATTTTTGAAAAAATTGGACCTTCTTTCTTAACACGGCCTCTTTTTGCAGAATCGCCTCTATCAGGCCATCCAGAGAGCCGATGACATCTTGGACCTGAAGTTCTGCATGGATGGAGTTCAGACTGCTTTGAGGAATGAAGATTATGAGCAGGCTGCAGCCCACATTCATCGCTACTTATGCCTGGACAAGTCAGTCATTGAGCTCAGCCGACAGGGCAAAGAAGGTCAGCTTTCCAAACTATTGATGACTAGTTTGGTTACAGGTATCTGTAATCTGAACAAGGCAAACTCAACCAGCAAAAAGGCACCTGTTAAGAAGTTTTTTTATCTGGTAGTAGGCCCTGTATAGGTCCTATACCATTCCAGTACAGATACTGTTATTCCCATTTTATGGAAAAAGAAACTGATTCTATAGCTGGTGGGTTCTCTCCACTTTATTATATTATCTACTTATAAAATTCTTACTTGATATTCTGGGTCCTCCATGATCTTGACTCATGTGATTTGTTTGTGCATTCATTTATTGTGTATTTGTCAAGCTCCTCTGTGTGCTAAGGTAATACTCTGCAGTCTTTGCACCTTTCCATTTCTGTTTTTTCTCTCATTTCATTCTCTTTGCCTGCAGTGTATGTCCTTCCTATGCAGATGCCAAAATTCTTTTTAAAAAAAATCCTGCCCATCTTTAACAGATGGGATATCACCTTCTCTAGGAAAACTTTTCTGAGTACTTCAACCAGAAGTGTGACTTTTTGGCACCTTTCTAATAGCACTCTTGTACATTAAATTTTATTATAGTTATTTGTGCACAAACTTTGTCTTTCACTTCATTGTAATTTTTATGATAAACAGGATCATGACTGATTTATCTTTTAATCATCCATATTAGCTAGTACAGTGTCTTGACCCACGCCAAGTGCTTAATGCATGTTAGAGTGAGTACTAGTGCACAGACTAAGTGGGATGGACCTGACATTTAATTCTTCTTTTCTCCCCTTTGAGCAGGCAGCATGATTGATGCCAACCTGAAACTGCTACAGGAAGCTGAGCAGCGTCTCAAAGCCATTGTAACAGAGAAGTTTGCTGTTGCCACCAAAGAAGGGGATCTGCCCCAGGTGGAGCGCTTCTTCAAGATCTTCCCATTACTGGGTTTGCATGAGGAGGGATTAAGCAAGTTCTCAGAATACCTTTGCAAGCAGGTATGGACCCTGATTACTTGGCCTGCAGATTGGGGCGCTGTATAAATCCAGTTTGTGTGGTTACTTCTCTCTTCTGGATATGACTCCCCTTTCCACTCTTGCTATAGCCTGGAAGGAATGCAGGCATTCCACACACCTGTTTACTGCCAGGCTACTGAGTGTCCAGCACTGCTCAGACATCTGATGATGCGCATTTATTTTTGACACACCAGGTGAAAAAAAAAAAAAAAACCCTCCATCCTGACTCACAGTGAGCCTGCCTTGGGTTTCCGAGGTACTATCTCTACAAAAGTAGGTTGCCCAGTCTTCCTTCTGAGGAGTGGCTGGTGGGTTTGAACCGCCAGCCTTCTGGTTAGAAGTCAAGTGCTTTAGCCATTATGCTACCAGAACTCCTAGGTAAAGTAAAGGAAAATTAAAATGCAAGTTGTCTGATAAGATAAATCTTCCTTTGTAAGGTGTCAGTCAGGGCTCAGCTTCTTTTAACAGCAATTTGAGTTCTTGGTTAGTGGTTTTAAGACTTTATAACCAGGGCTGAATTTTAAAATAAGCTACCCTGTCTTGAAGTAGATAGGTCTCTTAAGGTTAAATCCTGAGGGGGAAGGAGGCAGTAAGCTTCAGTTAAAGTCTCAAGTGAGGCCCCTTCCCTTTGTTGTTGTTAGGTACCCTGCAGTCACTTTTAGGTCATAGAGTAATCTTTGCAAGAGTAGATCTACAGGTCTTTCTTGCACAGAGCCAAGCTGCTAGGTGGGTATTGCCAACCTTTCAGTTACCAGCCAAGCACTTAACCATTATGCCAGCAAGGCTCCTTCCCCTTAGCTGGAGAGAAGTAAATCACGGCAGGCTTGTGTGCAGAGGATTGTTTGTTTTTAAACTACGTGTCAGGGTACATCTTGCCCCTCCCCTAGTTCTCTAAAATGAAACACTCTTCTGCCATTAGGGAAGAAAGCGTGTGCTGACACATTTTACTTTCCAATGTATATTGCTTGTTAAGTTAAACAAACAAGGTACAGAACAGTATGCTATCATTTCTACTTAAAATGAAGGGGATGCCAATAAAGATCCATGTTTGTATAAGCATAGAATATTTTGGAAGAGTTAACAGAGGTTGCCTCTGAAGAGCAGAATTGGGAGATCAAGAAACATTGGTAAGAGGAAGAATCAGTTTTCATTTGATTGTCTAAGTGAGGTGGTTTTTACCCATTCTAAAAAATTCATAAATTAAAATTAAATGCAACTGCCCTCTGGCACTTTTTTTATCAGTACTCTGCCACCTGAGACCTAGAAACAGTTTATACTTTTTAACTTGTTTTTAAAATTATGCATCTTCTTCATTCCATCAACTAACTGAGAATTGCTGTTTTGTACTAATACAGTATTGTACAAAACCCACAAAATGTTATAAAATAAAAATAAAAATAACTATATTACTTAATAAATATGACTAAAAGTAGTTAAAATGCAGGTGAGATACATTTTAGGTTGGAAACATTGTGTGACCCAGCAACATTTTTACATAATACAGGGCAATCCTATTTTGCCTTGTAATGCATTAAAAGTCCCTTCCATCATACCCAGATTCCTTGTCCTGCTCAACCAAGTACCATTAATGATAGCAATTTACACTTGGAGAAAATTACTAAAAGTGGGCACTGTCTGTCTTAGCTAATGATAGTACATATTTTTGAAAAGAAAAAAAAACATTGTTTATACCTCTAAATGGAAGAAGAGCTACCACCATACTCAAGTTCCTTATTCTGCCTGAAGCTCAGATAACTCAGAACCTCCCAAGAGAAGTCTCATTGTGCTGCCCAGCCTTCCAAGCATCAAGGAAAAGAAAAAAAGAGAGCCACTGGGAATTTTCCTTTCTGGAAAACTGAGACATGCCTGGTGTGAGGTTGGCCTTTCATCTGAGAAATATATGTGCATGTTTTACTTTTATTAGGTAGCCAGTAAAGCTGAGGAGAATCTACTCTTAGTGCTGGGGACAGACATGAATGATCGAAGAGCTGCAGTCATCTTCGCAGATACTCTCACACTGCTGTTTGAAGGTGAGCCCCTTTCTGCACTCAGACATTTCAGACTCTTACATCCCAACCCTTTCTTCTCTCCTCTTATTCTTATTGTTGTTAGGTGCTGTTGAGTTGACTCTGACAGGAGCCCCATGTACAACAGAATGAAACACAGTGCCTCTTCCTGCTCTGTACTCACAGTCCTTGCTATGCTTGAGCCCATCATTGCAGCCACTTTGTTAATCCATCTCTTTGAGAGCCTTCTGCTTTACCAAGCATGATATTGTTCTCCATAGACTGGTCCTTTCTGACAGCATGACCAAAGTATGTGAGATGAAGTCTGGCCATTCTCACTTCTCAGGAACGTTTCAGCTGTACTTCTTCCAAGACAGGTTTGTTCATTCTTCTGGTAGTCCATGTTATTTTCAGTATTCTTCACCAATGCCACGATTCAAATGCATCAGTTCTTCTTCAGTGATCCTTATTCATTGTGCAGCTTTCACATGCATGAGACTATTGAAAATACCATGGCTTGGGTCAGGCTCACCTTAGTCCTCAAAGTGACATCTTTGCTCATTAATATTTTAAAGAGGTCTTTTGCAGCAGATTTACCCAGTGCATCACAATGTCTGATTTGTTGACTGCTGCTTCTGTGGATGTTGATTCTGAATCCAAGCAAAATGAAATTTTTGATAACTTCAGTCTTTTTTTCAGTTATCATGATGTTGTTTATTGGTCCATTTGTGAGGATTTTCATTTTCTTTATGTTGAGGTGTAACCCATACTGCAGACTGTAGTCTTTGATCTTCATCAGTAAGTGCTTCAAGTCCTCTTCACTTTCACCAAGCAAAGTTGAGTCATCTGCATATCGCAAGTTATTAGTAAGTCTTCCTCTTGTCCTGATGTCATGTTCTTCATAGAGTCCACCTTCTCGCATTTGCTCAGCATACAGACTGAATAAGTATGGTGAAAGGATACAACCCTGATGCACACCTTTCCTAATTTTAAACCATGTAGTATCCCTTTGTTTTGTTCAAGCAATTGCCTCTTGGTCTATGTACAGGTTCCTCCCCCTATTATGATCGCTTTAATTCCATCCTGTAGTTTACTGTATATTGATTTATTAGTTGCTGATTCAGCAAAGATTTGTTAGAGTCTATCAGGTCTTTGAAGTCCCTTGGTGGTGTAAACAGTTAACACACTTGTCAATTAACCGAAGGTTGGTGGTTTGAGGCTGCCCAAGACAGCTCAGAAGAAAGGCCTGCCAGTCTACTTCCAAAACATCAGCTCCTTGAAAACTCTATAGAATATGTAGAAATACTTGAATTGTCATGTTTTGTTGTGTACATTTTCACCACAATTAAAACAAAAAAAATGTGGTCAATAAATTTTATCACTGTAAAAAGTCGAATTGGCAAAAGTTGTGTGTGATACATATATTTACAATAGTAACAAAAAAAAAGTAGCTGCTGAGTCTACTTATGTACAACCAAACACCTCGTGGATTTAGTTCCTTGGTTTGGAAGTTTAGAGTCATAGTTTTAAGGGACATCCCAGTTAATTGCCTAATAATGGATTTAGTGCTTCTGTCCTACCTCTTAGTTCATTGTGTAGTGCCTGGGGTCTTGAAAGCTTGCAAGCGGCCACCCAACACACAACACTGGTCTCTATTCACCTAGAACAACAGAGGAAAAAGACTCAGGAATAGGAGGAGGATATGGACTGTGTGGCTAATTTCCTCCATGAACATCTGTTTCCTTTGCCCTAAGACCAGAAGAACTGGATGGTGCCCAGCTACTATTATGGAACATTTTGACCAAAGATTCCATTGAAGAGTCCTGATCAAAAGGGAAAATGCAGAATAGAATTTGAAATTCTCATGGTCTCTAGACTTTCTGGAACCATGGAGGGTGGATGAACTCCTGAAACTATTGCCCTGAGATAATCTTTAAACCTTAAACCAGAAATATCCTCTGAAGTCTTCTGTAAACCAAACAAAGCTTAACTAGTGAAAAGGTCTGCCGTGAGCATTACGCTCTTTTAAGAACTAGCTATATGGAATCAAACGGACAACAGCAACTCAAAACCTTGATAGGAACTTTAAAGGGCGGTGAGTTTATGTTAATGAGGGAGAAACTACTCAGAAAAGGAGGGTGTGAATGGTTGCACAACTTAAAGAATATCAGTTTAACTAAATGGTACATGTAGAAGCTGTTGAATTGGTGTACATTTTGTTGTGTATATTGTCATCAACAAAATAAAATTGCAAAGGAAAAAAAAAAAAAAGGAAACCCTATGAAACACAGTTCTACCCTGACCCTCATGGAGTTGCAATGAGTTGGAATCAACTCATAGCAACCAGTAACGGGTAGTTAGCTGTTTTTATCCTCTCTAGCACTTAAGACCAAACTCTAAGAGTAAATTTAACTCTAAGGTCAATTACTGGAAAGAGGGTGATGCTGATTTCCAAAATTGCACCTGAAGAAAGCAGTATCTATATAACTTACCAAATGCCTCCTGGCATACAAAGCACTGTGCATCTTTAACAACCAAACCTACTTAGCAAATACTTGAATCTTAAACATATTTGCATTCTTTTCAGAAGGTGAAGCAACCCAAAAGAGTTGATCTTTGGGTTAATCGTAAGGAGCTCTGGTGGTATAGTGGTTAAGGCGTTTGGCTGCTAACCAAAATCTCAGTGGTTTAAACCCATCAACCACTCCACAGAAGAAAGATGGAGCATTCTGCTTCCATAAAGATTTACAGGCTTAGAAACCCAGCAGGGTCACTATCAGTCAAAATTGACTCAATGGCAGTGAGTTTGGTTTCATTTTGGTTTGGGGTTAGTCTTGGAAGAAAAGAGTTTATTTTGTGAGAAGAATATTTGGAATCTAACCCTCTCACTTTCTCCCTTTCAGGGATTGCCCGTATTGTGGAGACCCACCAACCAATAGTGGAGACTTACTATGGGCCAGGGAAACTTTACACCCTGATAAAATATCTGCAGGTGGAATGTGACAGACAAGTGGAGAAGGTGGTAGACAAGTTCATCAAGCAGAGGGACTACCACCAGCAGGTGAGCAGGGGGAGCTACAGAGAGTTTGGGAGCAGCTTTAGCCAGGGACATTGAACAGAATAAACTGAAGATTTTTAAAGAAAAAAGGTGCACACAGGAGAAAAATAGATGCAAAATGCAAATGACCTGCATCTTGCCCAGCACCAGCTTACTTTGGACTTCCGGTGGCATTACAGTGACGGTGGCCTCAATACATGATGTCGTTGTTGTTATTATGTGCCGTCAAGTCAGCCCTGACTCATAGTGACCCCTCCTTGGGTTTCCGAGGCAGTATCACTACGGAAGTAGGATTGCCCAACCTTCCTTCCGAGGAGTGGCTGGTGGGTTTGAACCGCCAGCCTTCTGGTTAGCAGTCAAGTGCCTTAGCCACTATGCTACCAGAGCTCCCTCAATACTGGAGGAGGAGAAAGAAAGGGACGTGGGACACGAGTCTTTGACCAGTTCTCTATCACATTGTGCAACGGTGCCCTCTGGTGACATAATTAAGAATTTTCTTCCTTTTTAATTTTGATTGTGATTTGGATGAAAGTTTACGGAGCAATTTCATTTTCCATATAGCCAGTTCATACACATTTTGTTTCATGACATCGACTGCAATTCCCCACAGTGTGACAGCTCTCCTCCCAATTCCTCCCTGTAGTTACCTCTTTCCTGTGTCCTTTCCTGTGCATTCCTGCTCCCACCCCCCAAGCTAGCTTCCCCCTGTGCAAATACTGCCCTTCTGTTCTCCCATGATTGATCATTTTAAGGAGTGTATGTACCATGTGTAAATGTTCACCCTATATGCCTGTCTGTTGTTTGGCTGGAAGATATGGGAGTAAGTTCAATTCCAGGCTCAAAGGGTAACTAGGAGCCATACATAGTCTTTGGGGGTCTCACGAGGCTCTATCAGACCAGTAAACCTGGTCTTTTTTTAATTGATTTTGAGTTTTGTTCCACATTGTTCTCCCATTCTATCCAGGATCCCCTGCACTGATCCCTTTCCAAGTGGTTGACATTGGTAGCCAGGCACCATCTAGTTCTTCTGGTCTCATGGTTATATAGGCTGAGGTTGGCATGGTGCACTAGTACCTTGGAGTAATTATTTCCATGCATTCTTCATTCTTCTTTGCTCTGGATGAGGAGAGACCAATTGTTGCACCTAGGTGGCCACTTGCAAGGTTTTAAGACCCCAGTCACTACTCACCAAAGTAGGATATAGAACAATATTTTTGTGTAGTATGTTATGCTAGGTGAGCTTGAGGTCCCCTGTGACCATGGTCCCAAGCCCACAGGTCCAACTACTTGCTCCATCAGAGTGGTTGGGTGTAGCTAAGAACTTACTGTAAGTTTGCCCCATTAGTTCTATTTATATGGACATTCTTACAGCACATACAAATGCATGTATAGAAATATCATTTGCCAACCTTACATGTGGTCATGGTATATTCCCTTTTGCCAAGACATACCTGATAATTCAGGCTGTCTACCCATCTATTTACCCATGGATTAATGTTTGTCATCACTGATAACACAGTATTGTGTATATAAGAGTGTTTGTCTTTACTGTCTATACCTCTTGTACACCTCTCTCTGTCTTCCTTTTCCTTAGTGTTACTGTGTTGATCACTCGATTTGGTATATTGCCTTTCCCTTCACCCAAATCAATACTTGTCTCTTACCTATCTAGAAATTTTCCCTCTCCCCCTCTCCCCTCCCTAAGAATTTTATTTCTTAATGTCCTATTTAATGTCAAGTCATCTGTCTCAGGAGTCCTGGGGTGGTGCAGATGGTTAATGTGCTCGGCTGTAACCGAACGTTTGTGGGTTTGAGTCTGCCCAGAAGCACCTCAGGAGGGAACCGTAACATTCAGCTGCTGAAGAATTGGCCATTGAAAACCCTATGGGGACAGCTCTGCTCTGATGTACAACGGGGCTGTCATGAGTTGGGGGGTGTGTGTGTGTGTTTTCATTTGTCTCAAATTTCCCTTTAGTTCCTTAAGTGCCTACAATAATGTTTGTTTGTACAGAACTTTATTTTTCCATTCCTTTGATCAGAGAAAGTAAGAGGGGAATAGAATTACAACTTCATTTCTAAAACTCCAGCTTAGAAGAGTCTAGACAGTAGTCACTGGAAGGCCATTAGCATCACTTTTACATGCAGTAGGAAGATAGCCTTAGAATCTAAGCCAAAAGTATACTATTGGCCCGTTGTCCTGAAAGCCTGCCTTTGGTTTGCAGGAGACGTAAGCTGGGTTAGCATACTAAATCTAAACGTTCTTGTATGTAAGTTTGGAATGACTAGCAAGAGGCGGAGAGGTGGGGAGTAGGGATGACGTTCTCATTTCTGTGGTGTATTGCAGTTCCGCCACGTCCAGAACAACTTGATGAGAAATTCTGTAACGGAAAGAATTGAACCAAGGTAATGAATAACTGTCTTTCCTTCAGCTCATAGGAGTTTGAGTTGGCAACCAGGTGTGATTCAGAGCCTACTCTATTACACTGTGGTCTATGTTTTTAAAATATTTTATTGATTATGTTTATTTTTCATTGTAACATGTCCTACTTACAAATGAGCATATATAATGTATGTGTGGTGTCTGGACCAGTCCCTGGAGAAGGACATCATGCTTGGTAAAGGGAAATAAATAGAGGAAGACCCTCAGTGAGATGGACTGACACAGTGGCTACAACAATGGGTGCAAACATAGCAACGTTTGTGAGGATGGTGCAGGACCAAGCAGTGTTTCACTCTGCTGTACACAGGGTCACGATGACTCGGAACCTACTCAGTGGCACCTCACAACAACACGTGTGATTTGCAAAGAGTAACAATCACTGTACTTACCAGCTATTTAAGAAATCGATTGTTGCCAATACCTCTAAAGCCCCCAGATTGACTCTTTTCCTCCTCTTCCTCTGCCAGAGGTACATGTTGTTACAAGAAGATCCAAACGTTACAAAAATGTATTAATTCAACCAACAATTTTTTACTAAATACCTGTTATATGCCAAATCTGGTCCTTGGTACTGGGGATATGGCAGCAAATCATTTAATCCAGGGGAAAAATTTGTTGACTGAATGTTTTTATAATGCTTGGCTTTTCTTTTAACAACACATTATTTTTGCTAAAAAAGTAAAAGTTTAAAATTTTAGGAGAGTAGTATTACCTCTGGGGGAAGAAAATGAGGAGACTCAAACCATGAAGTGTGTGTCCTGTAACTTTAGTTTTCTTTTTAAAAATTGTTTTGGCTATTCTGAGTCCCTTAAATTTCCATATGAATTTTAAGGTTAGTTTATAAGCATCTACAGAGAAGTCAGCTGGAATTTTGATGGAGATTATACTGATTAATAATAGCTTTTGAAGAGCAAAAAATTTTTCAACTTAATGAAATCTGGTTAATCAGTTTCTCTGTTTTATGGTTTATGCTTTTTTGTGTTCTTAGAAATCTTTGCCTATTCCAAGGTTGCAAATTTTTTTTTCCTCTTATATTTTCTTTTAGCTGATGTATAGCTTCAAGTTTTACATTTGGTCTTTGATCCATTTCAGTTACTTTGTGTATGATGTGAAGTAAGGGTCAGTGTTCAGTTTTCTCCTTATGAATAGATCTCAGAATTTTAATACTGGAAAAAAAAATCCCTAGACTTTATTCATCCAGCCCCCTTTGTTCTATAGGTGAGGAAATGGAATCGTCCAAGGTCACACAGCTATGATAGTAGTATCAATCTCTGGCTTTTCTCCCATTCCACCTCTCCTTAAGATACAAACGTTAGTTCTGTGAGTTCCTGTTTAGTTGAACTGAATGTCTGAATTCTAGAACCTTGCTACTAAAAGTGTTGTAGCAGTATTGGCACTACCTGAGGACTTGTTAGAAATACTGCGTCTCAGGCCCACTTCTGAACTATTGAGTCAGAAATGGCATTTTCACAAGATGCTGGGGGTGATTTGTGTGCACATCAGAAACTGAAAAGCACTGTTTCCAGTATCCAGGATTGTGGCACCTGGGTATCAGCCCCCACTTGATTCTACCATACAAGCTCTGGCAGCAAACCACTGGATTGTTGAATTTAAGGTAGCACTGCTTACTCATTAAGGCCTAATGTTTCCTTTACCCACTGTAATTTAGAGATGTAAATAAACCAAAGCCAAGACTTTTTAAAGTGACAGGACTTCTAAATGTTATTTTGTTTCTATCTCTAGCTATTGTTTGCATTAAAATGATCTATAACTTCTATGGGAGCTCTGGTAGCATAGTGGCTAAGACACTTGCCTGCTCACCAGAAGGCTGGAGGTTCAAACCCACCAGCCACTCCTCGGAAGGAAGGTTGGGCAATCCTACTTCCGTAGTGATACTGCCTCGGAAACCCAAGGAGGGGTCGCTATGAGTCAGGGCTGACTCGACGGCACATAACAACAACAACAACAACATAACTCCTATGAAAGGAAACACATTTCCTTCAACCTCATGGTTAGCTCTGGTGGGATTTTAGCAGGTGAAACATGTACACAGATAATATAGTTGACAGCCGTCTCTGATTGGAATTGGGTCGCAGAGCCAGGATGCTCATCTGGCAGAGTTGATCCTTCTGAGCTCAGTGGGGAGGGGGAGTTGGGAGTGTCTGCCCTGTAGCTGTTGTATGTGAGGGAATCCAGTGTACTGCCGCTTAGTCCTGTCCTCTACATCTCAGAGAACTGGACCCCATCCTGACTGAGGTCACTTTGATGAATGCCCGCAGCGAACTGTACCTGCGCTTCCTCAGGAAGAGGATCAGCTCAGATTTTGAGGTGGGAGACTCCATGGCCTCAGAAGAAGTAAAGCAAGGTAAAAGGTGTTTGCCATATTCTCTGAAAGGGCTGGGTCATATCATTTTCACTGTTTTTTTTTTTTTAACAGTTAAGCTACAGATCTCTTATAAAGGAAAAAACTTGGGATGCTTATCCCCTGGGGATCTGTGGACAAAATGACTCCAAGGTGGAAACCTAGACTTACTGCCTTTTGAATTAGACTGAACCTTTGTTTAGGTGATATGTGCATATAGTAAATAAACTGATTAAATATTTAAACAGTCCCATTAGGTACACATAGGAGCTGTGGTGGTGTAGTGCCTAACGCATTTGACTGGTAACCATAAGGCCGGTGGTTCAAACCCACCAGCCACTCCTCAGCAGGAAGACTGGGCAATCTACTTCCATAGTGATACCACCTTAGAAACCCAAGGAGGGGGCACTATGAGTTGGATCTGACTTGACGGCAGTGAGTTTGGTGAGTTTTGAGTATTAGGTACACATAACTGCAAATGTTCCTGAGGGAACTTTTGGGAGCCAGGGAAATATTCTAAAACTGAATAGTGGCAATTGTTGCACAACTCTAGAAAGTTCCTAAAACTTAATGAATTTTATAAATAGGTGAATTTCGTGATATACAAATTATGCTTCAATAAAGCTTTGGAAAAAAGGAAAACTCTTTTTCCTCCTCCCTCAGTCTTCCATCTCCCGCAGCCCCAATTTTTGATGGGTTAATGACATTGAAAAGAAGGTGTGCCGTAGCCTAATTTCATTTGTAAAATGACTTTTTCAGTTTTTAAGAAGATATCTCATTCCTGCTGAGCAAGTATATGCAGGGTTTCCTAAACTGGAGACTCAAAACCACCACAGCATCTGTGGCATTTTGCATGGCTTATCATACATGTCAGGGAGTTCTTCCTATGACCGAGGTGGCACTGCTCTGCATTGGTGTTTAAAGGAAGATGTGTGTTCATTTGGAGTTTGGTGCTGCTTGTGTTAATAATGGCCAGAGCTATCCTGGCCAATGCAGTAGCCACCAGCCACATGTGAACGTTTACATTTAAATCAATTAAAATTAAATAAAATTTAAAACTCAGATCCTCAGTCACATTAGACACATTTCAAGTGCTCAGCAGCTAGCAAGGCTAGTGGCTACCATATTACACCCACTGTTCTAGATGGAGAACATTTCTATGATTATAGAAAATTCTGTTGGGCAGCACTGGTTTAGAGAATGAAATGTTCTGTACCCAACATATTGTGTCTCTGCCCTGAAAGTCTGTATCATTTAACTTCTATAAATCAATTTTAAAGAAATAATAGAAAAGAAGTAGAAAGTTATTTGTACAAAAATATTCACTGTAATCTCTAATAAATGCTGACTGATCTCCAGTTATCTCTAGTAATAGCAAAACGTGGGGGAAACCCAGTTGTCTAAAAATAAGAGTATTTTCTTTTTAAATAAACGTATTATCCATCTGATAAAATACCACCCAGCCATTATAAATAAGAAGGCTATAAAGAAAAAAAAATTAGCAGGGTATATAGAAACATGGAAAGTATTTATGATACACATTTTAAAAGCAGAACACAAAATTATACTTAACGTGTAATAACTTTGTGAAATATATGCATATTTGGAACAAAGATTATAAAGGAACCTGAAAAAATGAAAAACTTAAAATTGATTATTTCCGTGAGAGAAGAAAAGTGTGTCTTCCTCTCTTGGCTGTCCTTAGAGCATCAGAAATGTCTGGATAAACTCCTCAATAACTGCCTGTTGAGCTGTACCATGCAGGAGCTGATTGGCTTGTATATTACCATGGAAGAGTACTTCATGAGGGAGACTGTCAATAAGGTAGGATGTGGCACATAATCTCTTGGAAATGGGCTTCCTATCCAAGAAGCTAGGCTTAAAGAAGTGGCTGAAGCATGTCACTTCTCTGGGTCCTGCTTTGAAAATGCTCTTACATGCAGAGTGAGTAGAGCTTGTTTTTATGGTTAAAGGCACCTTCATATGTGCTCCTCGTGTGTCTAGCCAGCTGGGACTTCTTTCCTAAGGAGCATAAAAAAACACATTAGCTCCTCAGGGACTGCGTGTTCCCTGACTCCTGGAGGTATGTAAGTGAGGAGCTCAGGAATGAAGGGCCTCTCCCGATGTCTTATGGGCCCAGGTTACAGATGTCCCCAAGACAGGTCCTAAATATCAGATTTCCTAACACATTGATCAATAAGAAGGTGAGCTATTTTGGCAAGAATGATCCACTCCAAGCTGAGGGCAGAATGAGCCATGTTGTGGGGGAAAATACGGATAAAGCAGAGAAAAAGGAGCAGACCCAGGGCCCACGTAACCAGAACCACCTCAGAACGTGCCCTCACTGGCTGCTTTGCCTTCTGGGTAGGCTGTGGCTCTGGACACTTACGAGAAGGGCCAGCTGACATCTAGTATGGTGGATGACGTCTTCTACATTGTTAAGAAGTGTATTGGGAGGGCTCTGTCCAGCTCCAGCATCGATTGTCTCTGTGCCATGATCAACCTCGCCACGACAGAGCTAGAGTCTGACTTCAGGTACTGTTGACACTCTTTCTTCTTTTCAGGAGGCAGAAAGTTCCTAGTCAAGCTTGATTGCAGGGGCAGATTTATTTCTTCCCTTTTTTTGTAGTTCATTTCTATACCAGACATAAGCTCCTATCATAACACACATCCTTGGCTCCAGGCAGTTGTCCAGAAGCCAGATATCTTCTGGGCCACATCTCTGGTCCTTGGGTGGGTTGGAGGGAACATTGGTTCTCACACCTAGGAAAGAGAACACGTGGTTCAGATGAAGGCAGTAAGTGTAATAACAACATAGTTACCATTGCTATAGGCCCTGCGCTGCATTAATCTGCTCTTATTTAGTCTTAATAACAATCCTATGAGGTAGGGACTATTAGGTCTGTTTTGTAGATGAGGAGACTAGGAGATCCAATGATTTGTCAAAGGTCTCATACCTCATAAGTGGTAGAATAAGGAAGACTCCAGAACTCACTGACTGAAAACCTATTCTGTCAAGTCTTAGTTGGAACTCTTACTAAGCTATACTGCCTCTTCTTGTGTTTGTTGGAGCTCGGTGGTGACAACTGAAGGCCTGTTGGGGAGTAAAGAATTGGCCACCCCTCTGTGTGTTCTTGCCACACGTAGCCCTTGAGGCTTATTGCTCACTCTCGTATCTTGGCTCCTGAAGGTCTCCAACAGTGGTCTCAAGGATTGGTGTTTCTCCAAAAGAGCAACTCCTGCTGCTGGGTCAGGGTGGTGGGCCTTTGGGTCTTGCCTCCTGGAACCCAGATTGAGTGCTATCAAGCCTGACTCCATCTGCCATTCTGCCCCCCAGGGATGTTCTGTGTAACAAGCTACGGATGGGCTTTCCAGCCACCACCCTCCAGGACATCCAGCGTGGGGTTACGAGTGCTGTTAACATCATGCACAGCAGCCTCCAGCAGGGCAAATTTGACACAAAAGGCATCGAGAGCACTGATGAGGCCAAGCTGTCCTTCCTGGTAGGTATCCTACAGGTCAGAAGCTGCGTCAGTTTATCTTGAGAGGTTAAACTGTGACCTCTAAGCTGTAGTATGCTCAGCCTTGAACTAGAGACTTTCCTCCAGTATCTGTGTAGAAGGAAACTTTCTCCTTTAAGGAGAGCTCCTCCTAGAAGATTCCCAAACCATTTCTTACCCTAGAATCTACTTCCAAGCAGCTTGAGCCCGGACATGCGCTGTGAAGCTATTCAGGGCAGTAGTGATGATCAGGCTTGGTTCCATCTGCTGCTGAACTAACTAACATCTGTGCCAAGTCCCCAGACTTCTCTGAGGAGCGTCCCACATAACATGAGAGGCCAATCCCAGGGCTGCTTTTCTAGCACACTTTTTAGGCTGTCAGCTTCATCTGGAAGGGTGACCTTATTAAAGCCCTTTGCTCCCCAGACTGACAGATGTGATGAGGCAGTGAGTCTTACCAGTTCTATGACAGCTGGGGAAGGAGAAGCATAGAATGAAGAAAGATTTATACAAGGTAATAGCCAGTTTGAGATGAGTCAAAAGAACACTTAAGTGCCCCCCGCTTGAGACCAGGCCTCTCTGGTATGTGCCATCTCAGTCATGAATGGGAAGATGGCTGTCAGAGGGCTTTTCTGCTCTTTTCCCCCGCAGTAGCCAGGCTCTGCATCTCCTGGGGCTCAGAGCCTGAAGAAAGCATCCAGTAATGGAGCTCTCAACCAGTAGTCCATAGAAGGGGTCTCTAAATACCCTGGGGTTGGATGGAAAGATTTGTACGTGCATTTTCTGGGAGGGTCTTTAGTTTTTATCAGATTATTAAAGGGGTGTGGGACCTCAAAAGAATTAAGAACTGTTGCTTTGAGAGTCAGATACCCAACTGTGCTAATATCTCTCCTGTGCCTGCATGGGGAGCCCACGGTAACTGGTGACCAGACTGATCAGAAGGAATACTGCTTAGGCAGCCTCACTGTCTTCTGTCATTGGACATAAGCTTCCTGGGCAGGGATCTGTCGATCTGAGATATCTTGTTGTCATTAGGTGCCATTGAGTCAGCTCCGACTCACAGCAACCCTATGTAATGTGTGTGGTGTGACTGAGCCCATCATTATAGCCACCATGTCAGTCCATCTCGTTGAGGGCCTTCCCCTTCTTCTCTCACTCTCCACTTTACCAAACATGATATCCTTTTCCAGGGACTTGTCCCTTCTGACACGACCAAAGTAGATGAGGCGAAGTCTGGCTTGCCAAAAAAGAGTATGTGCTCCAAGAAACTGTTGCCTCTGAAATATGGTAGTTCCAGAGAACTCTGCCAAAGTGTCTGACAGCCAGCCTACCATGGTCATAAACAGACATAAATTTTTCATATTGCATACTATTTCATTTTTTTCACAGAACTTAGTCTATTTCCATACATTCATTGGCTCCTTGCTATCTGCCACACCAAAGCTAGACTCCCTTGGGTGGTCCCTTGTTGAAGGACTCCAGAATCCAGCCTGACCTGCCACTATGGTTTTACTTTTACCACCTGATTGCACAACCCTTAGTTGTCAGTAGGTGCCATTGCTGGCCTGAGTGCATCTGCTCATTCACTCTCTGCAAGGACCTCCCAGTCAGACAAGTTGATTGTTCAAAGGCCTAGAAGACAGGGCCAACAAGGAAGGTGATGTTAAACACTTGCTGACAGGTTTCCAGTTTTCTGACACCAAGTACTTAAAATGTCATCACTCCCAGCACAGGGCCTATTTCTTATGTCACCTTGACTCATTTGGCTGTGAAGATGAATTCCCCATTCTCCTGACACATCATTTGTTGTGAGCAGGGGAGAAGCTCAGTGTGTCCATTCTTACAGGGACGATCAGGAGAAGAGAAACTTTGAAAGCAACATTATTTGAGCCAAAATCCATTTTCCCCTCATGACAGATTACTCTGGATGCCCTTAACTGCCTTGGAGACATTTATTTTGTGGTTTTCATCCTTCAGCTGTCGTAAAACTACAGTTAGTTTCTCTAGCAACCTGGGATGTCAACAGCCTTGTGTTTTGCATGTCCTAAGCTTGCAATCACAGAAAGGTCTTAGCAGCACTGTCACCAGCATATTTGGGCACTTACAAGAAAAGCATTTTTGGGGAGATGAGGATTTCCTGATTTCAATCCCTGGAATTCTGGGATCCTTTTACTCTGAAATCCAGAAGCCCTTCCCTCCCTCTTGAAGACTGGCCTCTCTGCCTTACTCCTATCTTCCAGTTATACCACTGGCACACCAACTCAGATCATCTCAGTAGTTACCTAACTCCATACACAGCCTCTAGATTAGCATTCCCAAACCACAGCTGTGCTCATGTGGCATTCCTCTGTTTTGAAACAGTCCACTGCGTACACAGCTTAGGTACAACCAGACACCTCATGGGATCTGCTTCCTTGGGTTGGAGATTTAGGGTCATGGTTCCAGAGGACATCTTAGTTAATTGGCCTAATAATGAGTTCAGTGTTTCTATTCTACTTCCTAGTTTATTGCATAGTACCTGGAGTCTTAAAAGATTACATGTGGCCATCCAAGGCACCAAAATTCGTCTGTGTTCACCTGGAACGATAGAGGAAGAAAGGGACTGAGGAATGAGAGGAGGAATTGTGTCTCTAATTGCCTCCATGAACAGCTGTCTCCTCTGCCGTGAGACAAGAACTGGATGGGTGCCTTGCTACCCTTTTGACTTTTGATCAAAAATTTTTGGTGCCTTGCTACCCTTTTGAATTTTGATTAAAAATTCCATAGAAGAATCCAGATCAAAAGGGAAAAAATGCAGAACAGAATTTCAGGCATTCATGGGATCCAGAATTTCTAGAGCCATGGATGCTGGATGAACCCCAGAAACTATTGCCCTGAGATAATCTGTTTAAAGATTAAACTGAAAATATCCCCTGAAGTCTTCTTAAAACCAAACAATAATTTAGCTTAACTAGTAAAGAATGTTTCTGTCTGTATGGGGTCAAATTGAAAAAAGCAACTCAAAAGATTAGATAGGAACTTAGTAACATAAACCTGAGGTTATGTTAGTGGGGGAGGAAAAATTCAGAAAAGGAGAGTTATACCACTTGAAGAATATAATGAATGTCACTAGATTTTATATGTAGAAACTGTTGAATGGGTGTAGTTTGCTGTGTGTATTCTCAACAATGACAAATCTCAGTGCCACCCCATTACCCACAGGAGAAAGAGCTAACTTTTCAGCTTAGCACCCGATTCAGCCACCTCTGCAGCTCTGCCTCTTGGCACTTCCTGCACATGTCTATAAACTGACTCTGTTGGTCCCCAAATACCTTTTGGGGTTTTCTGGCACTCTACATTTGCTTTTATTACCCTTTATCCAAAACACATTTATTCTCTCATTCGTTAACAAATGAGGAACTTCTATATATCAGGAGCTGTTCTAGATTCTAGGCTGTGCCACCCAGTTTGGTAGCCATTAGCCACATGTAGCTGTTTACATTTAAATTAAAAATCTAGTTCCTCAGTTGCACTAGCCATGCTTTAAGTGTTCAAGAACATCTCCTCATCACAGAAAGTTCTAGTAGATGGTGCTGCCCTAGCAATATAGCAGTAAAGAAGACAGGCCAGGTCCCTGACCTCATAGAGCTCTCAGTCTAGTGGGGTAGACAGACGGCAAACAAGGTAATGCTAAGTAATACTAAGTGCGATTACAAAAATATCAGAGGACGATGAGCTAGAGAGGATGGTGGGGGTGAAGGAACAGACACACCCTCATCTCAGAATTATGTTCTCAGGCTTTCAAGTTCAGCTCAGTTACCAACTTTGCCATGGAGCCCTCCTTGAATGCTTCAAACTAAAATATTTTTTATTTTCTCCAAATGGTCATTAGCAATTTGTGCCTTAATTTTTTGTCATGTGCTGCTCTTATCCTGGTTTATTTTCCTTCCTGGCATTGCAATTACCTGAGATGATATAATGCATGTAGAGTATTATATATAATACTGTAATACTTGCTTATTGTCCGACTTCTCTTCTGATACATAAACTCTGTAGAGGAGTAGGTGTTGTCTGTTTTGTTAACTGCTTTAGCCCCAGTGCCTAAAATAATGCCTGGCACATAGGCACTCAGTAAATATTTGCTGACTTCTTATTGATTGACCTGGATAAGTCACTTCATTTTCCAAGGACTCACATTTCCTCCTGTAAAATAGACTTAATGCTTGTATTGTGGGTATCAGGAAGGGTCAGTGAGATGATGCACAGGGAAGTGGCTCATAGGTGCCGGCCTGCAGGAACCTTTTTGAACGAACATCAACTTTTGCATCACTGACCTGGGCTTAGAGGTTTGGAGCCCAGGGCTTATTATAGACCTGTGTGTGAGAGTCATTTGTGGTCCGTAGGTAACATGGAGCAAAAAGACCCAAAACTTGGGGCCACTACCTCAGAGGTCTAGAGTGGCAGGCATAGCAGAAAGGGGGAGTCTCGTTCACCATTCTGCCAACCCTAGATCTGAGCATCCTGCTGGATAACAATGGTATGTGTTTTTATTAGCCTGAGTAGGTACCTTTTCTCTGAGCCCGTCAGCAAGTCTGGCCCTGAAGTGGGCAGCAAGTACCAGTGAGCAGGAAGTCATGTTCTTCTGTCTTCATCTCCCAGGTGACACTGAACAATGTGGAGGTCTGCAGTGAAAACATCTCCACTCTGAAGAAGACGCTGGAGGTAAGAGGAAATAACCTATCCACTTCAGCAGCTGTAGCCTTCTCAATGCCTCATTTTGGGAGAGAGCCCTATACACTTACTTATCCTGGTAGGGACTATAGCAATCCCTGGCACGAGCTAGCTCTCCTTCAGACAGCTTGAGGTTATTGGCAGTGATGGACCGTGTGGGAAGAGCTGTGGCTCAAGAGTTTAAAGATGTGAATTCCAATTAGACCTTCCAGCAAATACTTGGACAAGTCCCTTAATTCTGTGAGCCTCGGTTCTCTTATCTACAAAATGAGATACTGATTTCTATACCTCACTTAAGGAGCTCTGGTAGCATAGTGCCTAAGGCACTTGATTGCTAAACAGAAGGCTGGTGGTTCAAGCCCACCAGCCACTCCTCGGAAGGAAGGTTGAGCAATCCTACTTCCGTAGTGACACTGCCTCAAAAACCCAAGGAGGGGTCGCTATGAGTCAGGGCTGACTCGACGGCAAATAACAACAACAACATACCTCACTTAAGGTTTGTTGGGAAAAATATACAGTTGAAAGCATTTTATAAAAGTTACAAAGTATAAGTTTAAGACATTAATGTCAGATGGGATTCATAAGCCCTGTACAAAGCTAGCTGCTGTTACTTCTTAAAGAAGGCAACACTCTATAGTGGAAATTGCTTGGGCTTTGAAATCAGAGACCCCTGGATTCAAATCTTCACTGGACCACTGACCAGCTGTGTGGTCTGAGGCATGGTCTGTAACTTCCCTGAGCCTCAGCTTCATCATTTATAAAACTGGGATAATTTCTGCCCTGTAGGGTGATTGTGAGAATTGAATGAAGTAATATGAACACTCGGTACGTGATAGGCATGCAGTGATAATTCCTGATAGTCATATTAGTAACCATTACTAATATTTATTACTTTAACAATTAAAAGTAACAGCATGTACTGGTCACAAAAGTAGCTCTGGTAGCACAGTGCTTAAGGCATCTGACTGCTAACCAGAAGGTTGGTGGTTCAAACCTACCAGACACTCTGCAGAAGCAAGACTGGGCAGTCTACTCCAGTAAAGATTTACTGCCTTAGAAACCCAATGGGGGTTGCTATGAGTCAGAATCAACTCGATGGCAGTACATTTAGGTTTTTTTGTCCCTTTATTTATTATTAGAAAATGCTGAGTCCAGCACTTCCCCACTCCCAAACGCTGCCTTTGGAGAAAGGAGGGAGGGTTGGGGTCCTGCATCCAGGCAGGCAGGGGCTTTACAGCAGAGGCACAGGGCTCAAGGCTGATGTGAAATGTTGGCTTTAGGACCAGACAGTCTGAGGAGAAGGCTGAGAGCCAGCCTACAAGGAAGAGAGGCCTAGTGGTTAGCAAGTTCCTGAGGAAGGCTCGAAGAGAGCAGATAGGCCCCAAGTGGGGCCTTGGAGTAGGTGAGGCTTCTCCTGCTGCAGTCAACACAGCACAGACTTTCTAAGCCAGCTGTGAGAAATGCGACCAGCTTCTGGCCACCCAGAGCATTGTGAGGTTTAAGCCGTTCCTCTGTGGCATTTTCTACCTAAGCCTGTAGTGTAATGATTAGAACAGGTGTCCCTGGACTTGAATCCCAGCTCCACAAGTTACCGCTGGGTGGCTTTGGGTAAGTTACAAACTTCTCTATGCCTCACTTTGCTCATCTGTACAATGGAGCACCTACTTCATAGGGTAGAAACTTTAATCAATCAAAGTAAACTGCTTAGAGCAAAGCCTGACACACAGTAAGCCTTCCTTCTGGTGACCGTCTCCCTTTGTCAGCTGACCGGAACACTGAAGAAGCAAAAGCCATGTCAGTAATAACTAGTATCTCCTTAGCATTTACTCTGTGCCAGCCAGTGGGCTAAGTACTCAGCGCATCATCTCATACAACTCTCACATCAGCCAAAGGAGCAGGAGTTTGTTCCCATTTTGTAGACTGGAACTTGAAGCTCAGGAATTTGGGATCATTTGTCCAAGGTCACTGAAGTCATCCATGGCTGAGCCAGGATTTGAACCTAGAACTATCTGACTTAAAATTTTCTGGTATTTGTGTTTCTTATTCACAGCCCTAACACTGGTGTCCCCATATTATAAGGGCGCGGGGGGGGGGGGGCAAACTGCTAGGACAGAATCCAGGTTTTCTGAAACCCCCTAGGGCTCTTACCGCAAAGAGGCCCTAAGCTGCTCCCAGAGAAGGCTGCAGGAGAAAGGGCTGGCTGAAGATTGGCCTCTTCTCCTCTCTCCTTACATTCCCATGTCCCGGGCTGCTTAACACTAACGTTCTCTCCTAGAGCGACTGCACCAAGCTCTTCAACCAGGGCATTGGTGGGGAGCAGGCCCAGGCCAAGTTTGACAGCTGCCTGTCCGACTTGGCTGCTGTATCCAGCAAATTCCGAGATCTCTTGCAGGTGAGCATACTGCTCTTGGAAAACTGTTCCTGGCTTATCATGGGCTCTATGGTGTACAAGGAAGTGGGAGAAGGGATTAGTAGCATGTGAGTCACTGAAGTACAACTCCCTTGAGACTAAAAGCAGTACGGTTCTCCCCATCTATCTGGTTGACAAGCCGGCGCTCTGATCCTCTGTGTCTTCACATGGCCCCCACGATGCCAAAGACACTTAGGTAGATGCTCAGGGGAAATGGAACCACGTGGTCCCTCAGACCCGATCCTTGGGCATAAGCTCTCCATAAGCTCTCTTTTGAGAGTTTACCAGGTGAACTTCAGGGCTTCCACTCTTGGCTTGGACCCGAGTCAGCAGAGCTGGAAAGCGACAGGTTGTTCCTGGGCTCTTTCATTAGCATTATTAGGCAGGGCCTACAGAAAAGCCCCAGAGCTGGAAAAATGCCCTGACAGTTGAGGAATGAATAAAGGAGGGAGGGAAGGGAGGGGAGGGGATATGCGCCTTCAGTGTCTCTGCCTTGTCCTTATGCAGGAAGGGCTGACAGAGCTAAACAGCACAGCAGTCAAGCCACAGGTGCAGCCCTGGATTAACACCTTTCTCTCCGTCTCCCACAACATCGAGGAGGTCAGCCTGGCCGGAGGCAGCCATCAAGCCCAGGATTACTCCACACTCCCCCACCCCTGAGCTGAGGGCAGTAGAGCTGTCTGAGCAGACCAGGCCTCCCTTGGCTTCCCAGGCCCACTTCCCTCACCCTTGGAAGGCCAGTTTCCTCCCCAGTTTGTTCCTGCGATCAGAAGGGCTCAATGGGAGGCGTCTAAAGGGAGTCCTCCTTGACCAGACTCGTGCTCCTTTACTGAGGCTGTTTTTGCCCCACTTATATGAGAGTTGTTTTTTTTTTTTCCTAGTCTAGTCATTTCATTCCTGTTGAACATGAAATGCCAGAAGTAATAAAATGCCACTGCTGCAGCCCAGGGCTGTTTGCTGCCTGAAAAGTGTGATGCAGGAGCAGCAGCAGTTTCTGCCAGCCTGGCTGACCAAGCTAGTTTTAGGTTAGATTTGGAGAAGCAACAGGGGTAAGAGGACAGCTTACGTTATTTTCCTAGAGGGATGGGGGTGAATGGTACTTCCTGGAGAGAGGTCCACAGTGACCCACCTTGTTTTCTGATGACAGGAAGAATTCAATGACTATGAAGCCAACGACCCTTGGGTCCAACAGTTCATCCTTAACCTGGAGCAGCAAATGGCGGAGTTCAAGGTGAGCGAGGGCTCTGGGGAGCAGCTTGTGGAATCATCCACCTCTGCACAAACCAGCACATGCAGCTTCTCACCTTCGTCCTTCTGGGAACCCTGATAGCTTTCCAGGCCCCAGCCTGCAGAAACAATCCCCAGCGGCCTCATGTAACTGTTCCCACCCGCAGAGTCCCCTGTAGAAGCAGAGGGCCAGAATAGGACTCCTGTTAATGTCTTGCCTCTGTGTGCAGGCCAGCCTATCCCCAGTCATCTATGACAGCCTGACTAGCCTCATGACCAGCCTGGTTGCAGTCGAGTTGGAGAAAGTGGTACTGAAATCCACCTTCAACCGGGTAAGGCTATGTTCTCCTGTAAGGAAGACACCTGCCACCCCAAGGTTTGCTCCCTGTCTTCCTGCTGCCCCCAGGCCTGCGTATCTGGCCCAGTCCTGCCCCGGCTTCTGAGTCACTGGAGTGACCGGATCTGCAGGGCACCTGGCGCTCGGCTGGCTGTGCAGCCCAGCTCTGTGGAGACTGGGGTGCAGTTCTGCTTGTTCACATGGCCAGTGTTAGGGACTCAATTGTGTCCCCAAAAGTTACGTGTTGTAAATCCTAACCTCTGTGTCTGTGGTTGGGAGCTCTGATGGCATAGTGCCAAGGCATCTGACTCAGAACCAGAAGGCTGGTGGTTGAAACTCACCAGCCACTCCTTGGAAGGAAGGTTGGGCAATCTACTTCCATAGTGATACCACCTATGGGAAACCTAAGGAGGGGTTGCTAGGAGTCTGACTGACTCCTATGCAGTGAGTGTGTCTGTGGTTACAATCCCATTTGGGAATGTGTTGTCTTTGTTACGTTAATGAAGCATTGTTAACATAAGGTGTGCTCTGAGTATATCTCCTCCAAGATATAAAAGCAAGCAAGCAGAGATGCGGGAGGAGAGGTGCCAAGCCACGTGAAGACTGGTCAGAGAGACAGGGACCTTCCTTCAGAGCTGACAAGAGACAAAGCCTTCCCCTAGAGCTGGCAACCTGAATTTGGGACTTGCAGCCTCCTAAACTGTGAGAAAATGAATTTGTTAAAGCCATTCACTTGTACCCATCTGTAATATTTCTGTTCCGGCAGCACTAGATAACTAAGAGTTTGGCACCAAGAGTGGACGCTGCCCTAACAGATCCTAAAACGTAGACACAGTTTTGGAATTGGGTAACAGGTAGAAGCTGGAAGAGTTTCAAGGTGCCTAATAGTAAAAGCCTAGATTGCCTTGGAGAGACTGTTGGTAGAACAGTCTATAGAGAAAGCCTGTCATCTTAGAGAATACATATGGCACTAGCAACAGAATGTTGGTAGAAATGTGGACGTTAAATGTGCTTCTGGTAAGGCTTTAAAAGAAAATGATGAACATGTGATTGGACGATGGAGGAAGGGTGCTGGTCTTTATGCAGTGACAAAGAATTTGTCTGAATTATGTTCAGATGTTTGGTGGAAGGTAGAACTTGTAAGTGATGGACTTGAATATCTGGCTGAGGAGATTTCTAAGCAAGATCTTAAGGGGCCACATGGTTTCTCCTTGCTGCTTATAGTAAAATATGAGAGGAAAGAGATTTAGAAATGAATTGTACAAAATGAAAACAGAACTTAAAAATCTGGAAAATTTTGTTGTACAAACAAAAGACATCTTAGAATGTGGCTACACAATCTTTTGTTTAAGAGATTAAGCTTGCGACTGATGGATCTAACCAGGTACCACAGCAGAAAACCCATCACCTTAGACTGAAGGGGATAGAGAAAGAACAAACAGAGAGAATGCTGTCTGCCTCTTGGAGTTCTAAGGCAGGAAACAGACTAAAGGAGCTATATCTGTTGTCCTCCAAGAAAATAAAAGGACAATCCCTGGAGAAGCTCAAAGATCAGCAGACCTGTTGAAAGGAGCATGCAAAGCTCCCTGTCTTAAGGTTGGGGCCACGGCCTTTGGGGTCCCAGAGGGACAGCCATGGCATTCTCAGTTTCAGAGTCAGATCTTGTTTCACCAACTCAATTCCAGAGTATGGGGCCTGCCGGGGCTAAGAGGGTAGAGTCACCTCCCAGATGGACTAGGAAAATGGGGTTACCCAAAGCCGAGGAAGGAGAGTTGCCATTCCAGTGCCCCTGGAAGCAAAGCTGAAGCCCACGGCTGAGGGCTCTCCACCCAGAATCCAGTGAGCGTAGCCAGTACCCAATCTGGAGGGCAGAGCCCTTGCCCAGATGGTCGCAAAGAACAGAGGAATATTTTTAAACCTTGAGCACTAATATGAATTATTTTGCTGGGTTTTGGACTTGCTTGGTATCCCTTCTTTTCCTCCAGTCTCTCCCATTTGTAATGAAAATGTACACCTTGCACTTTTTCCATTACTGTATTTTGAAAGCAAATAACCTGTATTCTAGGTTCTTGGATGAAGAGGAATTTTGCCCTGGGGTATAATATATCTAACTAGCCTCACACAAGGTGTGTATTAGGGTTGTATCTTTCAACATATTTACTCAATCTGGTGATCAATAAGTTGGCATTGAGGAAGAGAAAGACATAGAGAGGTACATGGGAGGTACAGACAACAAAGATGAACCTTTTTCCACATATAGTACTGCATTGTCAGTCAAGGCAAACATGGGTATAGAGGTGGACAGATGGGTGGACAGGCTGAACTAGTAGATATGTCTATGAAGCGGATAGTGTACCCAAGAACATGTATAGGGTTGGCAGACAACGGTTCTATAAGTTTATGTGTATGATCTAAATTCCCAGGTGTATAGTAGAGCTGACAAGAGGCAAGGTGGTAGTCACTGCTTGGTCACAGCCAGCTACCCAGAGGGACCGAGTAGTTGAACCTGTGGGCTCAGGACCATAGTTGCAGGGACATCAAGCTCAATTGTTATAACATAATACACAAAACACTGTTCCACCTCCTACTTTGGCAAGTAGTGACTGGGATCTTAAAAGCTTGCAAGCTGCCATCTAGATGCAACGATGGGTTTCTCCTCGTCCAGAGCAAAGAAGAATGAAGAAAACCAAAAATTCATGGATACAATCAGTCCTAGCGACTGGTACGCCATCCAATCTGCAGCCTATACAACTATGAGACCAGAAGAACTAGATGGTGCCTGGCTACTACTATCATCCACTTGGAAAGGGATCTATGTAGGAGATCCTGAATAGAGAGGGAGAACAATGTGGACAAAACTCAAAATCATTTGGAGGAAAAAAGCGGGGGCGGGAGGGACCAGGTTTGCTGGTCCGATAGAGCCTGGTGGAACCAGTAAGACTATGGCCCCTACCTGCCCATCAGGTCTGGAATTGAACCCACACACCTGTGGCTTCCAGCCAAGCAAAGGACAGGCATATGAGTTGAACATTTACCTGAGGTAGATACACTCCTTGGAGAAAACAATCATGGGAGAAAGAAGGGCTGCTTATGCACCAGGAGACAGCTCAGGGGGCAGGACTGCATGGAGGGATGGACACAGGGATCGGGAGGAAGTGGGAGGGGAGCTGTTGCATTGTGGTAAATTGTGGTCAATGTCATGAGACAAAGTGTATGTGAACTGCTGTATGGAAAGTGAATTTGCTCTTTAAATCTTCACTCAAATCACACACACACAAAAAAAACATATTTACTCAATCTGTATGCTGAGCAAATAACCCAAGAAACTGAACTATATGAAGAAGAATGTGGCATCAGGATTGGAAGAAGTCTCATTAACAACCTGCGATATGCAGGTGACACATCTGGTTTGCTGATAGTGAAGACAACTTGAAGCACTTACTAATGAAGATCAAAGATTACAGCCTTCAGTATGGATTACACTTCAACAGAAGAGAACAATAATCCTCACAGCTAGACCAATAAATAAGCAACATCACGATAAATGGAGAAAAGATTGAAGTTGTAAGGGATTTCATTTTACTTGGATCCACAATCAACAACTATGGAAACAACAGTCAAGAAATCAAATAATGTATGCACTGGAAGTCTGCTGCATGAGACCTCTAAAGTGCTAAAGACAAAGATGTCACTTTGAAGACTAAGTAGTGCCTGACCCAAGTCATGGTATTTTCAGTAGCATCATACTTTGGTCATGTTGTCAGAAGGGGCCAGTCCCTGGATAAAGATACCATGCTTGGTAAAGTGGAGGGTCAGTGAAGGAGAAGACCCTCAGTGAGCTGGATGGACACAGTGGCTGCAGTGATGGGCTCAAGCACAGGAACAATGTGGGGATGGGCAGGACTAGGCAGTGTTTTACTCTGTTGTACATTGGGTCGCTGTGAGTCAGAACTGTCTTGATGGCACCTAGTAACAACTGTCTTGCCCATATTTGATTTAGATGATTCAGAAGATGAGATTTTGGACTTGGAGTTGATTTAAGACTTCTAAGGATGATGTAGTAGAGTCAAGGTGTTTTGCATGTGGAAAGTACGTGAATTTTGGGAGGCCAAAGGGCGGAATGTTATGGATTGAATTGTGTTCCCAAAAATATGTGTTGTACATCCTAACCTCTGTTTGTGTTTACAATCCCATTTGAGAATGGTTGTCTTTGTTATGTTAATGAAGGAGGGTTAGTGTCAGGTGTGTTTTGCGTCATTCTCATACAAGATATAAAAAAAGCAGATTAGGACAAGTAAGCAAGCAGAGATGGGGAAGAGAGACGCCAAGCCACATGAAGACTGTTGGGAGCAGTTCAAAGAGACAGACAAGGACCTTCCTCCAGAGCCAGCACCCTTCTAGCCTTCCCTAAACTGAGAGAAAATAAATCTGTCTGTTAAAGCCAGTCATTTGTACCCACTTGTAGTATTTCCCTTGTAGCAGCACTTGCTAATAACTAAGACAGTCAGGCCTTGAAAGAGTGACAGCTGTGTTCTCCTGCAGCTGGGCGGTTTGCAGTTTGACAAGGAGCTGAGGTCACTCATTGCCTACCTTACCACAGTGACCACCTGGACCATCCGAGACAAGTTTGCCCGGCTCTCCCAGATGGCCACAATCCTCAATCTGGAGCGGGTATGTGGGGCAAGCTCCATAGTGCAGCTCCCTCCACCTGGGCAGGGGAAGCAGACCAGGTAGAGAGGCAGGGGCAGCATTTGGGTCCCTTCCACTCCCTCCAAACTCTGCTGGCAGCCCAGCCCTGGAGGGCACCTTCCTCCTGGGCACCCCCGCTCTGCCCCTCATGAAACTTCCTTCAGGCTAGCCCCCTTCTTACTATCCTGTGTCTTTCCCACAGGTAACTGAGATTCTGGACTACTGGGGTGCCAACTCCGGCCCACTAACATGGCGCCTCACCCCTGCTGAAGTCCGCCAGGTGCTAGCTCTGCGCATAGACTTCCGTAGTGAGGACATCAAGAGACTGCGCCTCTAGCCACCCGGGTGAGCCCACCTGGGCCAAATGCTTCAGGGCCCAGTCTCTCAGCAGACACATCCATGGGCTGAGCAAGGCTATCTGGCCTGGCAGAGCTCTGACAGCCCAGACCATCCACAACATGGAAACAGGCCTGGGCTCACTCTGTTCTTCTGCCCTAGACCTAGCTGGACGCTGCTATAGGGACAGCCAGTCCCCTGCAAGAGAGGCAGGTCCTCCTAGGCTCCTCATTAGGTGGAAAAGCTTCAGCAGGCAGCATGAGGACCAGGCCAGCTTTCTGAATGAGCAGCATTCCCTCACCCTCAGACACTGCGGCACCAGACACCTCCTACCTACCTCTAGAGGGCTTGGATGCATATGGGGACCTAAGAAATGAGGTTTGACTTGTAATGTTTATGTTCATCCTGAATAAAGACGCTCCTTTGAGAGATTCCAGTGTGCTGTTTCCAGGGAAGCCGGGGTGATACAGGACAGGACAAGTTGACACTTGTATGGAAACACGAAGGCAAAAGCTCAAAACACCTGCCACCTCTCATACCCAGAGACGTGTGTGACTACCTCCAGGGACCCCCATGAATCAGAAGCCCTCACCACCACCCTTGGCTCCTCAGCAACATCCCAGAGGCAGTTTCCTACATGTCAGGGGGAAGTGAGAACTGCTCCCAGGAAGATCAGAAAACACAATCTTGAAGGGCAGGGTGAATTTATTCCAAGAATTTCAAAGTCCTAAGAACCAACTGCCCATAGGCACTAGGTGACATGGCATAGTCCACAGTGTCACTAGCTAAGCCCTGGGTTGGCAGTGGCCTTGTAAAAGATTACTGGCTCACTGCCATAGACCTGGATCTAGACCCCCAACTCATTCCCATCAAAAGTGAAAGTTGAGGTCTTAATAGCCGTTATGTCCCCCAGCTTGAGCAGGGGGTGAGATGATGACGTGGACCCACGGGGATAGAGAGGAAGAAGCTAAGGCCCAGAGCTGGGAGGAGGAACATCTGAAGTCAGATGCTCGAGGAGAGAGAGCAGCTGCGGATGGACCACTGAGGCTCCCAGGCAAAAGGCATGTCAGGGAGGACCTGGGCCACCTCCCTTATTGGTGACTGATGCTTGCTCTAGGTTTTGAAAGGAGCTGTATCTCAAAAGTATATGCAGAGCCTTCAGGCAGATCCCCATTCTCAGCCGGAGGACACCAATCCTTCCTGCCTTCCATCTCTCCCAACCTGAGCAAAAAGAATTCTGCGGCTATGCTGTGGCCTTGCAAACTGCACCAAGTCTGCCTGGGGGGGGGTGGTGAGCATGAAGTCTGTACTCAAGCAGAAGCCTGAACTCAAGGCAGGCCAGAGAAAGGTCTGAAAGGGCTTCTTCAGGGCCAGCCTTACCACAAGACCCCAGCCATAAGGGCCCTAGTGGAATGCAAGAAGGCGTGGCCCAAGTTAGGCCACAGGATTTCTAAAGGCCACAGAGGATACTGAGCTTAAAACTTTCCTGTGTCCAGATGGGGCAGAGGCTAAGCCTGGGCCCCCGTCAGCCTGGTCATAGTCCTGTTCCCAAGCACTGCCTTTGCTGTGCCAAGTTCCAGAAAGGCTGGGCCTAATCTCAGCTTAACTTCCTTTGGAGGCCTATTTCCAGAGGTGGGTGGGGAGAAGGGGACAGTGAGTTCCTGTGGGGTGAGGGAGCCACAGGATTTCCCCTCTTGCAGATAAACCTCATGCGAACGTTCATCAAATCGAGGCCCCCTTCTCCAGGAGCTGCAGGCTTAGGCCCTGAGTGTCCACTTCTACCAGGTGGATGCTATAGTTCCCGAGGCCCTGGGACAAAGAACAAGAAGTGTTTAAAAGGCTTTGGACAAACCTTGGGTCTTCTGGAGGGTGGGCAGAGGCTATAGGGCTAGAGGGACTCACAGGGGTAGCCCCTGATTAGCTGGTGGGCCTCAGGGAGGTCTCTTGCCCCCTACCATCTACCGCACTCTGACACCACCAGGTACCTCGACCTTGGCCAGCACAGCCTCCAGAGCCGCCTTCTGCCGTGGCTCCTTCGTCAACAGATAGAGGAAGCCCCCGCCGCCTGCCCCTGCTAGGCTCTGGCCATGCACGTGAGGCGCCAGGACGTCCATCATCCGTCGCACGGCCAGGGGCTCACACCCTGGAGCCATGAGCTTCTTCTGTGCCCAGTATGAGGTCAGGTACTGGCCCAGGAGAGGCAGGCTTCCTGGGGTGAAGGCAAAGGGAAGTGATGTGCCTGGGCCAGGGTTTCCACTCAACGCCTATTTGCTGAGTGAGGCACTACCTAACCAGTGTCATAGTTAAGAACCTGGGCTCCAGTGCTGGCTGGAAAAGAGAAGTAAGGAAGTCTACCTCACAGGGTGGTTTTGAGGATTAAGGGGCCCAACACAGCCGGCACAGTGGCCAGCACACCGTATTCAGTGAACCGTGTGGCACACACTTGGAAGCCTGCTTGGCTCTGAATTTCCTGCAACTCGGCTATGGCGCCAAGCCTCTTCCCCCATCTGCTTTGTGGTGGGAGGAGAGGGAGCTGGAGGGCCCTTCCATGATATAACTTTTGTCTTGAGATAGGGCTCCCGTGCAGATTTGAGACCTTCAAGAGGTTAGACAGACAGCTTCTTTTCCCAGAAGGCCTACTCAAGAGTTCCTGTCTAGTGGCCTAACACTGGGGCCTGTGCCAAGCCTGCAAAGGTCCTGGCCTCTGAGACTCAGAAAGCAGGCCCTCCTGCTGCCCTGACCACCCCTAGAAGAAGCTCTTACCTTGTCGGAAGGCTTTGGCACACTCCTCTGTTTGCTGCACCAGACTGTGGGCATTCTGCACCACAGCAGGCAACCGGGCATACCAGCTCCTCAGCACATCCTGCAGACAGGGCAGGAGAGGTGGCGTGAGGACCTGGGCCCAGCTGAGCCACCTGCCTCCTTCCTCCTAGGACCAGGAGGAGCTCACCTGCAGCAGGTTTCGTGCCAGGCGGGTCTTGCCCGTGTACACCAGGAGCAGGTGGTCACTGAGCTTCTGGATGAAGCCCTCAGGCACAGTGATCTCCTCCACCTCCACCTTCAGGGGCAGCTGAGCCCGGGAGCGTCCCACCTTGATGCCAGGTACCAGGCCACCCACTTGGTCCTGCCAGCCGCCTCCTACAATTCCAGGACCCTGTCACTACTGGAGTCTTTCTGGCCCAACTTCACTCTCCCACCCCAGGCTCCTGGCCTGCACCTCCACCTGGGACCAATGTGGGAAGACAGCTTCCCCTAACTCCAGCTGGGGCAGGTGGGCTGTGCAGCTTCTGCCCCCAGCCCTGGGAGCAGAAGGATCGCAGCGAGGTAAAGGGTTTCACTCTGGAGCCAAGCCTGGAATTTATAGTTTCGTTTCAGATACTATGTGTGATTGGAATTGGGTAAACCTCAGTGAAGAAGATTTTACATTAACCTCCCCTGCTCTGGAGTTCTAGCCAGAGGTGGAGGTGATACCAGCCTTCCCTGTAGCCCAACAGGCCGCTTGTTCTTTGTCTTTTCTGATAAGTGTTTATATTGGAAAGTGTGTTAGCATCTCTTGTCTCATGTGAGATTGTTTACATCTTGTTTTAATAATGAGAGCATTGAATAATGATCTCTTTTCCCCTTGCAGCTATATAAAAGTCATAAAACTTGAGATGGTTCTGGGACACCCCTCAGTATCCGAGGAAGGGCCAGCAAATATTTAAAGTATAAAATGCAAACAGCAGGAGGCATCTGGAACTTTATGGCCAGAAAATGGTGGTGTTCCCAGAAATCATGCAAAATGCCCAGAACTCCATAAATATGCCTGCCCCTCTTCTTCAGAACATCGGAGTAATTACACATCTCCCTTGTGTGCTTACTGATCAATGTCCGCCTCCGATAAATAAGATGACTTTTGAGGACAAGGATGCTGTTTTTGCTGATTTTATCCAACACAGAGTGGATACTCAATACATAGTTGTCTATGGACTAAATAAAGATTTGACTGGTATACCCCAAAAGAAAACTGAAAAAATCTCCCCATCTGCCTCTGTTACTAATGACTACTTATTACGGGATGTGAGTCATTATAAGGAAAGGAGGATCTGGGCTGCAGAGTGGCTGGAAGATACACGATCGTCCACACGTCTTTGTGCAAGTTTCCTTCCCAGAGTCCTGGAGGCAAGACCTGGTGTCTCGAGGCGAACAGGACACCCTAGGATCTAGAACCAGACAAACCTCTGGCTGCTCTATGTTGGGCACTGACTCCTAGGGGCCCCTGTGGCAAAGAGGGGAGAGAAGTCTGGTAACATTCCGTTACCACAGCCACGTGCCAAGGTGGGGACAGAGGGTGAGGACAAGGGGAGAGGCACCAGTGATCATAACCCAAGGGACGGGCAAGTTTCCAGAAGAGCAGGCCTGTCCTGTCCCCTACTCCAAGTCCCTTCTGCCCAGCCTTCCCTTAAAGGACAGCCCTGGGTGGGGATAGAGTCATGAAGAAAGGCACCTGGTGCCCAATACAAGTCCTAAGTGCAGCTCTGAACCTAGCACTTAGTAGGTGCTCACAAAACATTAGCTTCTTTTAAACATTTCAAGTTGAAAACCAGCAGAGGGTCAGAGTCAGTGCTCAGATGATAAGGAGCTGTAAGCATTTTAAGGGGCAGAACAGTTAGATGGCTGTTTGCAAATCCCATGCAGATCCAGGGGAGCCTCCGGAGACCCTTGGGAATGTGCCAGTGGCCCCCTCCACACAGGACATACCTGTGGTGAGCACCTGCTCTAGGTGCAGCACTGCATGGATCAAGGCCTCTGTGCTCATCGCCCGGCCAGCGGCCCGCTGCAAGGCGGCCAGGGCAGCACCCGCCAGGATGCTGCTGGTGCCTGCAGGGAGTGGAAGCGGGTGCCAGGCATGAAACAGCACTACTTAGTCCTGCCCCACTCCCTCTCTGCTGGGCAGGCACTGGAGAGGGGGAATGGAGTAGAGCCTGGAGGGTGGGGGCGGAGGTGGTGGTCAACAAGGGCAAGGTCACTCACCTAGGCCAGAACCGTGGGGCAGTTCGGACCAGGTATGCAGCTCGAAGCCACCCCCAAACGCATGCAACAGCTGATCACTCAGTGGGAGCTCAGAGCAGACACCCACAATCCCCGCACAGATGAAGACCGCCTTCAGCAAGGCCCCTGCAGACGGACAGGCCCCCAGCCAGGAGTTTGGTCTCTAAGAGCAGAAGAAGACACCCCAGCCTCGCTGTTTCCCAGCCCATTGTGGGGCTCATTTGATGGCACAAAAGCCCAGCAGCATGCAAACTTTATCCCCAAAAGCCACAAAAGGCCCTCTGAGCTCTAGGTCACAGGGTGTTCCCCAACATGAGCAAATGTGTCATCTGTAACTTCCTGCACATGCATGTGCCTAGACAGTTTGCCTTTTCCTTCAGGCCCCTCAACCAGACTGGCTGGCCCCCAGCCAGGCCCCAGGTCCATGGAGAGGTCTGCAGGTTCCACCACACCCCCTAGCTGGCTGTGTGTGCCATCCCTACCGCAGATGTGCAGGGGTGCCCTAACCTGGGGCATGGGGCTGGCAGTAATCCTGCAGGTCATCCAAGCTCCGGCACACTAGCTTCACGGCCATCTCGTTCTGCCGAGGCCCCACCGCCAGCCTCAGCTCTGGTTCAGGGATGCGTCGTGCTCTGGCCCCAATGGGCCGGCGGCCATCCACTTGCACGGCCAGGCCTAGCACAGCCCCACCAAGCTCATAGGCGAGGGGCGGCGTATCACTCCAGCCACCTATGGCAGTGGAGCAAAACCAAGGTGGCCCCAGTGGTTGCTAGACTGACTTGGGGTGGCCAACCTCACCCTTAGCCCTAGAAAAGGCTCACCAGAGAAGTCCACACGGGCCGGGCACTCAGCCACCACCCACTGCCCAGGTGCTGGCAGCTCCACTGGCTCCGTGGAGACAAAGTGCTGGGCGGACATCACAGCCTGGCGGATCAGGATCTGCCCAGCCCCCTCATAGTGGCGCGCGGCTCGCACCAGCAAAGCTGGTCTGCCAAGAAGAGGGGGAGAAGTGGCAGCATGGTGCCCCAAGTTGGGGGCAGACTGCCTGGGCTTGGGGACTCCACTGCCCTGGGTGACCCGAGGGAGTCCCCACCTCTCTCTGGGCTTCAGTCTCCAAGGATGGCCCCTATTTCTCAAAAGGTTCTGATTGTTAGCACCCACCTGCTCAGCCACTTGTCCCGCTCCTGGGCGAGCACCTCCACACCCCGTGCCAGGTCACCACACTCCAGGTACGAGAAGGGCCGAGTCCACTCAGGGTTGGCGGCTGGTCCACTCCTCAAGCCTCCACAGCCCCCGGCCATGCAGCCCAGCACATCCGCCACACAGGCCAGTGCCCGCGCTGCCACACCAAGGTCTTGTGCACCAGCTGCCACTGAGGGACCAGGCGTCAGAGGGAGCTGGGAATGCCCTCTGCCCCAGAGAAGGCAGCTACTGAATAGTCCCCGAAGACTCCAGGCTCTCCACGGCCTTGCTTTTTTGCCCAAGATGTTCCCTTGCCAGTAAGTGTACTCCCTACTCCCCTCCCTGACAAAGTTCTAATCTTGCAGCCGCAGCCCAAATGTGCCCCTTCACCCCAACCCAGGATGGTTAACAAGTACGATCAAACTGCCTGTGTGGCTGTTTGTGAATGACTTAACGGGGACAATTTTCCAGTTGCTGGGACCATTAACAAGGTATCACATATGAGCTAAGGCTCTGAGCCCCTGGGGAAATCTTCTAGGACCTCAGGTAGAGCTTGCCACACCCCTTGGGGCTCCACCAGGGCTCTTTCACCCGCATCCCAGCCCCAGTGCAGCAGGCAGGGTTTGCTGATGCTCGCAGGCTCCACTGGCTCAGCAGAGGCCCCAGTCTCTGACCCAGTGGAAGTAAATTCCAGTTGCCTCCGAGCCCTGCTTTAAAGTCTCCCTCCCATGACTCCCTCCCAAGCACCCTGAGGGTGATGGCCTGGAGGTCCAGCTCCCCAGCACTCATGGCCAGCATACTCACCCTGGTCCAGCATGGCCAGCAGGGGTCCAGGGCAACCCTCACAGACAGCGGCGCGGATCAGCGGACGCAGGCTGAGGTCCTGCCGTGCCTCCAGCACTTGCCGCACCTTTTGCAGGGCCTGGAGGAAAAATAGGTCCCGGCGGGAGGCCAGCGTGGCAGCCCGGTCCAGGCATGGCTGCAGCTGCTCCCAGGACAGACGCCAGGCGGCTCGCCAGGCCCGCAGGGCCTCACCCCCATCCTCCTGGGGGTCCAGCATCCATAGCAGGTCCCGGGGTCCCAGGGCCCTCGAGGGATGGAGCACGGGGAAGAGGCGGGCATTGAGAAGGCAACGCTGTGGGGGAGGTATATCCAGGTCCCACAGGTCCCAGTCTCTGATGAGGGGAGAGGGCACATTAGAGGGAGGGAGGTGAGGCTCCTGTCCTCTCACCAAGCCCTGACCCAACTGTCAGAGGTCTTCAGCTGAGAGCTGGAGACAGGACAAATGCCTCCAGCTGCTGCCACCAAGAGGCGGCACATGGCTGCACGACGTGAGGAACGCAACCAGAGTCACTAATTGCACAGGGAGAGACTGCTGAACTCGCACGCTCTGCTGTGCACACTCTCAACAAAAATTATTGACCAAAAAAAAGCTTACATCCCCGGTGGCAGCTACACCTACATGGGAGCAATTTCTTCAAGCCTGAGCACAGCCAGAGATTTAGGGGTGCCCAGGGAGGGTGCTAGAGAGAATCAGGCTGTAACCCCCAGGAGTGGGAGGGTAAGGGGCCAGGTGCCACTCCAGGCCAGGGGAGAGATAAGCCTCACAGAAACCACCCAGCCCACAAAGGTCCATGGACACCTTACCGGATGCCTGTCTTCTGGAAGAATTCACTCCAAGGCATATTGAGATACGTGCCTGCCCCCTGTCTCTGGGGAAAGAGAGAAGGAAGCCATCAGGCTGAGGGGCCACAGAAGGGATTAGGGCTATGAGGCCAAGTAGCCGCTCAAGAGGGGCAGGAAGAGAGACATGGATACTTAGTGTTTCAAGCCCTGAGACCCCAACACTCCTGCCCCAGTGCCTCGAATCTGGAAGTAGAGTCCTAGGTTCCAGGCCTGATCCACCAAAACTGGTGTGTGGCCCAGCCTATGAAATGGGAATGAAACTCCCCACCTAGCCCAGCAGGGTGGACAAGACATGGGGAAAAGGCATGTTGAGGACTCTACCCCATCCTCAGGCCAGCGCTCAGAGAACCCTAGAGTGCTCTCGGACACCCCGCAGTGCAGTGGGAGCTAGGACCCCTGGAGATCCCCAAAGCCTGAAGATGGAGGTGGGGAAGGTGTAGAGCTCCTACATCCCAGCTGTCCTGACAGCCCGCGAGGGTGAAGACCCGGCCCGGGGAGCCGTGAAGCCGCACAAGGTGTCCCCGCAGGATGAGCTCACGTAGCTCTATGCCGCGCAGTGCCTCAGACTGGGCTGAGTCCAGGCCACTCAGGAAGCAGCCGGGGCCGATGTGAATGGGGCCCTGGAGGGGGAGAGGGCAGGGATCCTGAGCAGAAGCACAGCCCCGGGCACCGCCCCCATAGGACCCCAGCCTCCCTATCCCTGCCCTCCCTCCTGCCCACATTCTCAGGCCTCACCCGCAGGTGGCAATGCTGCAGGACACTCCCAGGACCCAGCCAGACAGAGCCTTCCAGCAGACAGCTGACCACGGAGCTCCCAGCCACCAGGAGCTCCAGGTCCTGGGAAGTCAGGGCCAAAGGTTGTCAGGGCCAACGCAACGTATGCAAGGCCTCAGCCAGAATTCCTGCTGCATCCCATGCCCATCAGCCAGCCAGCCCCCTCTCTGTACCCACCCCAATGCCAGCCTCTGGCCCATTTTCACCCCCAGCCTTCTTCAGGCTATTCCCCTATATTCTCCTTCAGAGCAAATCTGAACTTGCACAATGGCTGTCCCATGACATGACAGCTCCTCCAGAAAGCCCTTCCCATCTGTCCTCCTCAGTGCCACGGCACTGGCTCTGCCACCAAGGCCTATCAAGGATGCCTGTCTCCCCAAGAGAAAAGTTGGGGGGGGTCTTTCTTCGCTTCTCAATCGGGCTGACTTGGATTTTAGAATCCTAACTTGGCCACTCACTGCCTCTGAGCCTCCAGCCCCTCACCTGCAAGGTGGGAATACCACCAGCACCAGCACTCATAACCTAAGCATGGGCCATTCGTCCCCTTCCCCAGAGACCACATCCCACCTGAGCCCAGGTAGCCAGCGGGCATCTGTGAGGTGAGGCAGTTCTCTCACCTCCACCTGAGAGTGCACAATCTGGGCCCTGGAGGTGCCGGGGAGTGTCAGGCTATGCAGGAACTCACTGGCTAGGGAGATCATGTAGGTGTAGCTGCCACCGGGGATGTAAGCTGTAAAGACACAAGGACTGACCCTAACCCCATGCCTGCCGCAGGACCTGTGCCAGGCTAGGCCTCTCGCCAGCAGATGTATCCTCATTGTGCCCTGCCTGGGAGGGTAGGCAAAGTGATGAGGCCATTGTGCTGACAGGGAAGCTGAGAACCAGAAAGGTTCAGCAACTTGCCCAAAGTCACACAGCCAAAAAGCAGGACTAGGACTGGGGCCTAAGAACAAGATAAAAGGAAGAAATGAGCTCTACATAAAACTTGGGTAATGGTCCAATCCATGCCTAGGCTGCCTTCAAGAACCCAGGGACCAAGTGGAGGTAGCCTCAATTCTGGGGTCCTCAATCCCATGGTCTCCCCACCCCCGAGAGCCAACAAGTTGTACCCACCCATGGTGAGGGGCTGACCGCGGAGCTCCCTCCACAGCTCAGCCCGGGCACCCTGCAGATAGCTTGGTGTGCCTGTGTCGCCTTGCCCCATCTCTGGGGGCCGCCCCACCAGGAAGTCCTCCTTGCTGACGTTCCGAGCCATGCACAGCAGGATGTCGAAAAACAAAGACAGCTAGGGCAAGGGTGGGAAACACAACCACTGAGGGCCAGGAGTTGGGCCTCGTTCCTCGGCTGAGCTGGGGCAGTCCCACCCCAGAGACTTTGACCCAGAGAGGGGAAGGGCTAGCCTGAGGTCACACAGCCAGGCATCCAGTGTCAGGGCCAGTGCTGGGGTGTTCTTGTCCCCAGGCCAGGACCCCAGCCCATCCCAAGTCACCTGAACAGGCCGGGCTCCAGAATCCAAGCCCATGTAGGTACAGGCGTCCAGAGGAGGGCTCACGTGGGTGGCCAGAAGGCGCTCGGCAGTCTCCACGGAGAAGAAGGCAATCCCAGAAACCTGGAGGGGCCCCAAAGAGTCAGGTGGGGAACACTGAGCCCAAGCCTGACGCTGAGGCAGGAAGCATACATGGAGATGGGCAAAGCAAGGCCAATTGCCGAATAAGGCAGGGACCTTCGGCTTCAGAGCCTCCAGCACCTAGGCTCCAGGCTCACTTAGGGCAGCTCCCACCAAGGGACCTTTCTGCAGGCACCTTCTCTGCAACTCCCCTTGATTTTCAGGCCTCTTCCCCATCCACGTTCTCTACCTTCCCGTGGTCATCCCAGACTCCTTCCCACCACTCCTATCCTGGTCCTTCGATCAAGAACCTCCCCAGGAGCCTGGTTCTAGGCTTCCTCCCGACCACCTTCCCCAACCCTGCTTCAAACTGGTCTTCCTGGTTTGGAACCACTCCCTGAATTCCAAGGCTTCCTCTTCCTCGGATTCTGCTCCCAGCTGGTCCTCTAACTGTCAAATCTACTTCTCCTCAAATCCCAGTTCTAGACTTTCCTCAGGATCAGGTTCTAGTTTGACCCAGAATGCCTCCTGAAGAAATGGAGCTCTGCTCTGGGCAGCAGGTCTGGCAGAAAGGTCCCCAGAAGCCCCCTCCCTGGGCCTGGCAGCCATACCAGTGGCACCCTCCCATCAGGCCTGGCACAGCACTGTATCTCTGCCTCAGTGCCCCGGTAGTAGATGTCCAAAACGACACCCTGTGTTGGGGGAGAACACAGAGTTAGGGATGGGGGCAGGTGGATCGCGAAGGTAGACACAGCTGCAGAATCAGCATCAGTGCTCCATGCAAAAGCTCCAGATTCCAGTCTGACAGGTACCAGCATCTCATGAAGCTGTTCCAGGGGAGGGGAGGTGACAGGCTTTAAACATCTTCAGCGCCTCTGAGCTGGAGACGAGCGGGGCCCGTGGTCCGCATGTGTCACGTTTGCCAAAAGAGCAGGCGACCATGAGAGCTACTGCCGTGAGAAGGTCCCTCGGGATCAAGGCCACACCGGGAACCCCAGGAGAGGTGGCCCAGAGCATGGAACGGAAGGCTGCCCCAGGTACGCTCAGAGGCCCCACCCCCCGCCCCCAGGGGCTCTACCTGGGAGTCACTGAGGTAGACGCCATGATTCTGAGCGTAGGCTGGGCTCCCAGGAAGTGCGATCACTCTGACTCCTTGGAAACCTTCCCAGCTGATCCCTGCAGGGTGAAGTGGTCAGCAGTCAGGAAGCTGCCTAGGGGCCCCAACCCAAGGCAGGGAGTTTCCAGTCAGGAGGAGGTAAAAGCTCGGGGCTGGGGCATCAGGGCACTCCCAAAGGGAAATACAGTTCTCAAAGCCACCTGGACATTCTCCTCTCAGAGAATGACAACCCCTCTCCCTACCAAAGTTCCTCCACAAAGTCCTGTGGGGCAGAAAGGGCCAGGCTGGAACGACTCTCTCCGTTCTACAGACAAGCTGACTGAGGCCCAGCACGGGGAACCCTGCCTCTTGGTTCAGCTTCATTCTCAGCCTACATAGCTCCTCTGCTGAACAGGACTTGTGGGGTTGGCCCAGAGCCAGATGGAGAGAAAAGGCAGAGCCAGCCTCTGGCTATGGCTAGAGAGGCTGTCCCCGGCGGGTCTCAGCTCACCTGGGTTTTGAGGAACGGAGAGCAGCATGTCGGTGCTGCAGACCCACACACCTGGTGGGGAGCCGGGGCCTAGCTGCAGAGAGAGAACCTGTTGGTGGCCTGGCCCAGCCCTTCCTCTGCTCCCTCACAGCTCAGGCTCGGCCTGCTCGGCTGCTCCAGGAGGTCTCTGGGGCCTCTGGGGCTGAGGGCCCCTCTTCTACCAGTGTGACCAAGACTAACTTCGCCAAGCTCTAGCTAACCCTGGGCACCCCCAAAGCCATTCTCCTCCCTGGGGTTCCCAGTCTAAGCTGCACAGACTATAGCTGGTGGTGTAGTGGGAGAGACAAGGTTGTATCTGGGAAGGCACCCATGGGATGCTGCCTGGCCTCACCCGGTGGGTCATGATATCCAGCAAGCAGTCCAGGTTGCAGACCACAGCCTCCACAGGGGCCTGGGGGTTCTCCACAGGGAGGCAGGTAAAGGCCCGGCCACAGTCATCCAAGGGGAAGTCTCGGCCCTGGAGGGAGCAGAGACTGGTGAGTGCACCCTTGGGACACCAGCCTCGGAACTCCCATCAGCTGAGCCAGGGCGGAAAGCCATCAATCTAGAAGACTTTTTAAGTGTCTTCTTAGTGTTCTTGCTTATAATTTTTTAAATTACATTATTACTGTAAAAAATAGAAAGTTTAGTTACATAGATATGAAAAAAAAAAAAAAAAACCCTCAGACATAACCACCACTACCCTCATTCTAATGTATATCCTGTCAGATCTGCATTCATACATTCTCATAAAAAAATTTTTTTACACAAATGAGACCAACCTGAAAAGGTAGAGACAAAAGAATTGAGTACACACACACACACACACACACACAAATGAGTATAATCAAACAGAATATTGGAGTAAGATGAGGGAGTATACCAGTGTCAACATCCTGGTTGGGATATGCTATAGTTTTGCTAGATGTTATCTTTAGGGGAATGTGGGCAAAGTTCACAAGGGATTCTCTCTGTATTATTTCTTACAAATATTGATCTACAGATGCTTGCAGATCTACATCTTACTGACATCAAGTCCATTGCGACTCATAACGACCCCCACTGGGTTTCCGAAGCAGTATCTTTATGCAAGTAGATTGCCCAGTGTTCCTTTCGCAGAGTTGCTGGCAGGTTTGAACCACCAACGTTCTGGTTAGCAGTCAAATGCCTTAGGCACTACGCCACCAGAGCCTCTTAGATCTACATGTTGTTGTTGTTGTTATGTGCCGTCGAGTCAAACCCGACTCATAGCGACCCCTCCTTGGGCTTCCGAGGCAGTATCACTACGGAAGTAGGATTGCCCAACCTTCCTTCCGAGGAGTGGCTGGTGGGTTTGAACCGCCAGCCGTCTGGTTAGCAGGCAAAATGTCTTAGCCACTATGCTACCAGAGCTCCATAGAGATCTATAATTATCTCAATAAAAAATTTAATGACAAAAATGAAATCAAAGTCAAAATAATAAAAGAGACCAGGCTTATTGGTCTGATAGAGATGATGGAAACCCTGAGACTATGACCCTTAGTCACTCTTTAGGTCTGGAACTGAACTTACCCCCGTGGCTCAAGTTTCAGCCAAACAACAGACTGGCCTGTAAGGTGAACATAATACCAGGGAGGTACAAACTCTTTAGAACAATTAACCATATGAAATCAAAAGGGGAGCATTTGCCCAGGAATCAAGCTCAGAAGGCAGAGGAAAGAAGGGTGAATGGAAGCAGCGATCACGGAAGTGGGAAGAATGCTACGTTGTGGGACTGCAATCGATGCCACTAAATTTGCATGAACTGTTGAATGGAAAGCCAATTTGCTCTGTAAACTTTCACCCAAATCACAATGAAAACTTTAAAAAGAGAGAGAGAGAGATCATTCTATACAAACGTCTACAGCTGGTATTTTTCACTTAACAGTGAAAATGCATTCACTGAGCACTTAAAATGAGCCAGGCCCTGTTTTGAGCATTTACATGGATCATCTTAGCACATTTGTATGAAGTAGGAACTATTGCCTTCTCCTTTTACAGGTGAGGAAACTGAGGCCTAGCAACGGCCAAATGACTTGGCTAAGTTACAGAGCAGGTAACTCTCTTTCTAGATCAATGAACAGCATTGATATCGCTGCCTAATATTCCATCAGGAAGATAATGCTGGATATGCTTAGACCGTTCCCTATGTGTTGGCCATTTAAGTCTGATTCTCCTGGGATTGTACAACAAACGCCCTCACACACACAAAGGTACAGCACCCATAAGAGCCCATCCAGCCCTGAAAACTGCTGTTCCAGCTTTGTGCGTGGCCCCTGCCCAGGACTCTGCTTACCATGTGCAGGATGAGGATCCGGGCTGCCTGTAGGACATCTGATGTGACCACCTGTTGGGGGTGGGACAGCCCTATGAACAAACAAAGCCCTTGGACAGAAGTCCCACACCCAGAGGACAGCACCCTCCAGGAAGGGGCCCCAACTCAAATGCACTCAGGTATCAAAGGAACAAAAGGTAAAGTCAAGACTGGTGGCCACGGGCAGGCAGGGGGCAGCCCTGGCCCCTCCTGGATAAGGGAGCCCAGAGGCCCTCAGCCTGGGCCCGTTTTGAGGGAAGGCTGCAGGCAGGAACATGAGTCTGGCTAGATGACTCAGGGTAAGTCAGCCTCTGGCAACGCACGGTGGTCTCCTCCCCTGCCGGTGCTGCCTCCACCGCCAGCACGTCCGTGCCTGTGACCACCTCACATCCTATGCCAGGGTGTGCCATGCGGGCAAGGTGGCTGGGTACGTGTGGGACATAACCCAATGCAGACACTGACTCGCAGGCTCTGCCCAGAGGGGGTGCCACTCCTCAGTTCCAGCAAACAGACGCCATGTGGGAAAGAGAGCCCAGAGAAGCAAGATCTTCAACCTTTCCAAGAGAAGCCAGAAAGCCTGACCAAGTTTGATATGCTGGGTCCAACTGACAAAAACACACTGGGAAGTAACCTCTTCTTCTGCCCTCCCCTGGATGACAGAGCAGAGATAATTCTACCCACTTGACAGATATGAAAACTGAAGCCAAATGAGCTGGCCAGGGCGATGGAGCCAGAGTTGCTGGGGACATTATGTGGCTTAACCCCATCCCTGTACCAAGGGGGATGTGAGCACAGCACTTCATGGAAACTCACAGTGAAGCCTGCCCGGGCACTCAGGTGTTCAGCAGCCACCAGCAGGGCGTTGAGGGTAGCTCCTCCACTGCCCACACACATCTCGGGGTCCTCCACAGCCAGTAACAACGTCCCAGCGGGGATCCGCTCTCGCTTCTGCCGCACCTCCAGCTCTGAGGCCGGAACACATGCTGGAACTGCCCCAGCCGCCCTGCCCCAGCCTGAAGTACCCGGGTAAGCCTGTGACAGTCACTCCGTTACTTTCTTTGACTTAATAGCTTTTCACAGAGATGCTCATTGGACCCCTCCCCCACTCTGAGGCATCATTAGTCCCATTTTGCAGATGAGAAAACTGAGGCTTAATGAAGGGGCATGACGTGTCTGCTGTCACACAGCTAGGAAAAGGTCAACTCCAAGTGTGCCCAGACCTTGAGGCTATAGTGGTAGGGCAGGGGAGCGGGGGCTGGGGGTTCTACACTCTCAAGAGGGGAGGAGGAAGAGTCATCTACCTCTCTGGAAGACCTGGACACTGTCCTTGTACTGGCACGTCAGGATGATGACTGTCCAATCAACACCCTTGGCCTGCTCCATTCTGGCCAAAGTTGAGGGTGCTGCCTGAGACAGAGATGTGGGTAGATGTGAGAATGTTTTTTCAACTTATTCTACTCCTTTTTTGCTTTACAGTTCTATGATTTTTAACACAGCTGTAGCTTGTGGTCACCACCACTAACCATCACCCCCCCAAAATTCCCTCATGCTGTCCCATTATAGTCAAACCCTACCCGACTCCTAACCCCTGGCAACCACTCATCTGGTCTCCATAGCCATAGTTTTGTCTTTCACAAAAATGTCCAATAAACAAAACATAATCTTTAGCTTCTTTCCCTCAGCACGATACCTCAGAGATTCATCCAAGTTGTGTGTATCAATCACTGGTCCCTTTTAACTACTGAGTAATATTCCACTGCATGAATGTACCAGTCTGTTAATCCATCCACTCAGCCAAAGACATGTGGACTGTTCCCAGACTTTGCAGATTGTAAATAGAGTTATTATCAACATTAGTATGCAGGTTTTGTGTGAACCTAAGACTTCATTTCTCTGTACTAGGAGTGGGATTGCTATGTCATGTCTTAAGTGTATGTTCAACTTTATAAAATCTGGGTGCACGTGATTTCCAATGGAGTGCTGTCTGGAGTGAGGGAGGATGGGGTTTATGTTTGGTCCCACCTAAAGGCAAGGGGAAGGCGCTCTGGTAGTGCAGTGGTTAACACATTCGGCTGCTAACCAAAAGGTCAGCAGTTTGAACTTACCATTTGCTCTGTGGGAAACAGATGAAGTAGTCTGCTTCTGTAAAGATTTACAGCCTTGGAAACTCTAAAGGGTAGTTCTACTCTGTCCTGAAGGGTCACTATGAGTCGGAATTGATTCCATGGCAGTGGCTTTGGTTTTGATAAGGCAGGCAAGGGGTTGCCCTTTTTGGACCACTTGCCCCTCACCATTTACTCACGGCCGTGAGCTAGTGTGGGGAGTTGGTGGGTGGGGGGTGTTATAACCTCCCAAGCCAGGAGGCTCCTTCAGCTGAGCGTAATTCTCTGGAGAAGGGAGCAGCTGTGAGCAGCCAACGTCACACAGCTGGAGGATGCGTGTACCAGCCTGTAAAAGTAGGGACCTCTTCTCCTAGGGGCTCCAAGACAGGGGGGACACAGCTGTCAGCCACCTTCCTCCAGGGCACTTTGAGCAAGCGGGGGAAAGTGAAGAGTTATCACTTCATCCCTGCCCCGCAAAGAAGGGAGGCCCACCCCCACCAGATAGGAAATCAACTCCACTCTGGATCCTCTGGCCTCTTCAAGACCATCTGCAGAGGAGCTCCGGGAGTGCCGAGGCCTCTGCCTGGGGCGGGCCTCCAGCTGTTGGCTGTCATCCAGGAAGCAGCCCACCCCCACCTCTTCCCTCCAGCCCTCAAAGCTCAGTGTGTGTGTGGGGGGGTGCCATCAGAGACCTGCTCTGAACACACTTCACGGTCAGCTGGTGCCCCCGCTCAATGCCAGCAGAAAACCTGAGCCTCAGCAAGTTTCTTCCTGTGCCAGACTCTGCTGCCACCAAGCCTGTGGTTAAAGCTGACATGATACCAGCAGTTAGCACCACCCACACTCCCACGAACTTTCAGGAAAAGCCTCCATCAGTAACAGAAATTGCTGTGTTCCCTGCTCAGCCGAGAAGGGAACTCCAGAGGGGAAATCTGAGCTAGAGAGCTGGGCCAGCCACCTGAGGACAAAGGCATTCCCCAGGACACCCACGTGGCCTTCCTTGTGAAGGGGCAGAAGGGATCCCAGCTTTGTGGCCTTAGGCACCCCTAGCCCTCTTGGGGCTCCTGTGTCAGGGACCTACACCCCTGCTGCAATGCTCTGAATCCACCACCTTGTTCACGCCAAGGTCACGCTTCCCATGGTCTGCTCCCAGACAGTCTGAGCGCAGCAGGGATACTAGACTAGGACAGGCCCACTCACATGAGAGTCCAGACTCCTCTCTGACAGGCCTCCCCAGCACCGCCTGGAACCTGCTTAGAAATGCACCGTGGTCCAAGGCCCTGCTTAACCCATCCCTCCCCCTTCCGGAGCTCCTCCACGCCACTCAGACCTGCAGCCTCCCTGCCTCCTCCCACTTCCTCTCCTTCCTTCTCTCCCAATAAATCTCTTGCACATCTAATCCGGTGTCTGGATCCTACACAGAAAAAAATCACCAGGAAAACTTCTGATCTAATGTCTAAGTACTGTCTTCACCTTTAATATGAAGAAACTGATACTGAAGAGAAAAAATATAATAAAAGCATTTGACCAGCACAATACCACTAATGAAAAGACATAAAGAAGTGCACCAGAAGCACAGACAATAAAGATAAATACTATTATATACACAATACTGCATTATCAGTAACAGTAAACACTAATCTATAGGTGGATACATAGGTAGACAGGCAAGAAGATCAGGTATGGGTAGGCGAATGGACATATAACCATGACCATACATAGGCTGGGCAGATACTCCCACATGCGTATTCGTATGTGCTATAAAATGTCCATATGCAGTATAGAACTAACAGGGGACAAAGTCAGGATAACTTCTTAGCAACAACTAAGCACCTTGAAGGAGTGACTGGTTGGGCCTGCAGGCTCGAGATCACAGTCACAGGGGACATCAAGTTCAATTGGCACAACACAGTACACCAGAACACTGTTCTACATCCTACTTTGTTTGGTGAGTAATGACTGGGGTCTTAAAAGCTTGTGAGTAATCATCTAAGAGGCAACTATCGGTCTCTCCTTGTCCAGAGCAAAGAAGAGTGAAGAAAACCAAAGATCCATGGAAACAGTTAGTCCAAAGGACTATTGACCATGAGATCCTCAGCTCATACAACCCTGAGACCGTAAGAACTAGATGGTGTGTGGCTACCACTGCCAACCACCTGGAGAGGGATCAAAATTAGAGATCCTGTAGAATGAGAGAAAAGTGGGACAAAATTTCAAAAGCACAAAAGAGACCAGGATTAACCAGTCAGATAGAGACTGCTGGCACCCCCAAGACTATGGCTCCTAGACACCCTTCGGGCCTGGAAATGGACTCACTCCCATGGCTAACTTTCAGTCAAACAACACACAGGCCTACAAGCTAACACCTACGCCAGGAAGATACACTCCTTAGAACGATCAACCATGGGAGCTCAGAAGGGCAGCATTTGCCCGGGGAGAAAGTTAGGGAGGCAGGACTGCAGAGGCAAGGACACAGGGAAAGGGTGACCACAGGAAGGAAGTGGGAAGAGAACTGTTACACTGCGGGGATTGCCATCAGCGTCACAAAACAAAATGTGTATGAACTACTGACTGTAAAACTAACCTGCTTTGTAAGATTTCACCCAAACCACAGAAAGTTTATAAAGAAAAAGATGAAGAAACTGAGGCACAGAGAGATGAAGTAACTCACCTGAATCACACAGCTAGCAAGCGGCAGAGCCAAATTTAAACCTAGACACTTTGTGCCAGAGTTCGTGCTTTTAATCACTACACTGAACCTACTTTACAGCACTGAAGAAAGAACAAAAAGAGTAAATGTATGTAAAGTGCTCCATTAAGTATTAGGTATTATAATTACAATAAAGGCTAAACAAACACACAAGGCCACAATAAGACAATAAGAAGGGGGTGATACTAGTAACAACAGCCTCTGGGACTGAGTTCACCCACTCTGGGCCACAGCAGAGACACTCTGACTTTTCATCTTCATAAGACCTCTATAAGATAAGAGTTATTATCTGCCCTTTACAGGGATAGAAACTGAGGGAAGTCAATTAACTTGCCCAGACTAATCAGCTAGTAGATGCTCCCACCATGCCTGGGACCCGGGGCACTCAGACTCTTACTAGGTGACAGTGACAATGATGCTGTGCCCCATAAAAAGGGGGCTGAAAGATGGAGAGACGAAATGCCCCAAGGAAAGTCCAATGGCCCAGTCTCAATGTCAGCATCAAGACTGAAAGACATGGGCAAGTGACAGGTTGTGGCCACCATGGGGAGGACCTTCTCCAGGGTTCTGTCTCTGCATCTGCTTCTTCCTGTGCGGTCCTGGGCAGACCTCTCAGGGTGTCAGTTTTGCAATCTGAAAATCCGGGCCAAAGATACCGACTTTCTAGGGCTATGGTCAGCAGCATTAAATAAAATGTGAAGTATGTGGCACACAGCAGGGAAGAAAGCAGAAGAGTTTAACCTGTCTGAAAGCAATGGAAGGTAAAAGCTGTAAGACATTCAGTGTCTGAGATGTGGCTGGAGAAAAAAAAAAATCACAGAAGGCCCAGGAGGATCATGCAAGGCGGAAGGATCTGTCTATAACACAGCCAAGGTTATTTCACAATACCACAAAAGGCGAATGGTATTCATAGCTAACACATCAAGTGCTTTATTCAGGCACTATGCCGCTCTGGTAGCGTAGTGCCTAAGGCACTTGACTGCTAACCAGAAGGCTGGTGGTTCAAACCCAACAGCCACTCCTAGGAAGGAAGATGGGGCAATCTACTTCCGTAGTGATATTGCCTCGGAAACCCAAGGGGGTTCGCTATGAGTCGGGTCCGACTCCACGGCACCTAACAACAAGAACAACATGCCGGAGGCAGGAGCCCTGGTGGTGCAACAACTAAGCGCTCAGCTGCGAACCAAAAGATGGGGGACTGAAACTCACAGCCACTCTGCGGGAGAACGATGTGGCAGTCTGCTTCCAAAACGATATGCAGCCTTGGAAACACTATGGGGGCAATTGTACTCTGTCCTATAGGGTCGCTATGAGTCGGAATCCACTGCACAGCACATATCAAGCCAAAGGCATTGCACAGTGTATCATATTACACACCAACAGCCCGGAGTCGGCGCTTATTATCACCCCCCACCTCCCCACTTTATAGACGAGGAAACTGCCGCTAAAAGAGACAAATCAGCCGGCCCAAGGTCACATACGGGACCCGCCAGGTGCTTCCAGGTCCAAGGTTCATGCAGTAGAAACATGACATTTCTGCTCGAATTGCTGTACTCCGTGATACCTGACATTTGTACAAAACTCTTGTCAGAGAATACAGGTTTCAGAATACAGTGCCTGGGTCCAGCAGCAACCGGAAGTCCCGGGGCTCTGCTTGAAAGACCCAGACCAAGGAGAAGCTGGACTGACAGACGACTCCAGGCGGCAGATGGGCGCCCGGGGGCGTCGGTAGGAGTCCGAGAGTCTCACTCTGAACCCAGGCGGCCCACAGCCTGACTCGGTCCTCCGGGGCCAAGTGGGTGAACCCACAACTGCAGGGAGCCCCCGCAACCCCATGTACCTGTAACCGCACGGTGCTCCGCGACGCAGACGCTTTAACTCGGGGCTGCGCGTCCTTCGCAGCGCACTCTGGGAAGTGTAGTTTCACCTCTGTGCCGGCCTTGGCTTCTTTCCCTCCACAAAGACCCGGTCCTAGCTAGCGCAAGGGCAAGCAGAGGTGGTCAGGGCAGCGCTTTCCTAAAGGGCAATGAGTCTCCAGATCCGAAAGGGCAGTGAGGCGAGAGGGCCGCTGGGCTGGCCTACGAAGCTACAACTCTCAGAGAAAATAAGGCGTCTAGAGACACAGACTATTTTTCTGGGACTAACCGCATCTGTTAGCGTAGTGGCTAAGGCACTTGACTGCTGACCAGAAGGCTGGCGGTTCAAATCCACCAGCCACTCCTCGGAAGGAAGATGGGGCAACCTACTTTCGTAGTGATACTGCCTCGGAAACCCAAGGAGGGGTCGCTATGAGTCGGGTCCGACTCGATGGCACATAACAACAACAACAACAACCGCATCTGGGCCTACCTTGGCCAGATGGCAGACGCCGCAGACTCACAGGAGAAGGCACATGGCGGCCCTCCAGTGGAAAATTTTGGGGAACTCTCGTGGCGTAGTGCCTAAGGCATTAGACTGCTAACCAGAAGGTTGGTGGTTCAAACCCACCAGCCATTCCTCGGAATGAAGACTGGGCGATCGATCTGTTTCCGTAGTTACCACCTCAGAAACCCAAGGATGGAGGGGGTCGCTATGAGTCAAATCAACTCAATGGCAGTGAGGTGTTTTATTTTTGTTTTAGGGGTGCCAGGGTGCTATGTTTTGTTTTGAACCCCATGAAGAGTCAGTACCACTGCTCTTCTCGCGGGGGGGGGGGGGGCGATCTTGTGGGGGTAGGGGAATCACACTTGAGCTGAGCGTGAGCTGCTACCCTTGGATTGGCAGTGAGCCCTAGTTTCATTGCATGCGCATGCGTTGTTCTGGAAGAAACTTTCCAACTGGACAGTGGGAAGAGGATCTGCAAAGCTTTTGGAAAAGTTGTGAATAGCAGCATTGTTTGTAATAGCGGAAAACTGGAAACAACCTGAATGATGTCACAATTTCTAGTACTAGAAAACTAAACTAGGCCCACTATGCAGTAGTTAGAAGAAAATGAAATAAATCTACACATGTAACAGGGAATTGTTCCACTTATGAGTCAGAATTAATGCAACGCCGTATGTGTTTGTGTGTATGTGTGTATTTGTGTATAGATAGCCTATGCACAAGGTCTGAAACTGACCAAACATGCAATCAAGATGTGTTGATTATCACTGGTGATTGGAGTGCTAAAATTAGAAACAAAGAAGAATCACCAATAGTTGGAAAATTTGGCCTTGGTGATAGAAATAGCGCTGGAGATCACATAATAGAATTTTGCAAGACCAAGGACTTATTCATTGCAAATACATTTTTTCAACAATACAAACAGAGGCTACACATGTGAACTTTGCCAGATGAAGTACATAGGAATCAACTTGACTACCTCTGTGGAAAGAGGTGATGGAGAAGCTCAATGTCTTCAGCCAAAACAAGGCCAGGAGCTGATTGTGGAACAGACCACTTGCTCATATGCAAGTTCAAGTTGAAGCTGAAGACAGTTAAAACAAATCCATGAGAGCCAAAATATGACCTTAATGTAGAGACCGTCTAAAGAACAGTTTTGATGCATTGAACACCAATGACTGAAAACCAGAGGAATTGTGGGATGACATCAAGAATAACATCCATGAAGAAAGCAAAAGGTCATTAAAAAGACAGGAATACCACAATACCACGTTGCCATTAACACCAAACACTAGGCTATACAGATAAACACATAAACACCTGAGATGATCAGACAGGGATAAAAATTTTTAAATAAATAAATAAATAATAAATAATAAATAAAAAGACGGGAAAGGAGGTCTGGAATTAAACCCATACCTGTGGCTTCCAGCCAAACAAAAGACAGGCATAGGAGTTGAACATTCACCTGAGGTAGATACACTCCTTGGAGAGAACAATCATGGGAGAAAGAAGGGCTGCTTATGCACAGGGAGACAGCTCAGGGGGCAGGAGTGCATGGAAGGATGGACACAGGGAAGAGGTAACTATCGGGAGGAAGTGGGAGGGGAGCTGTTGCATTGTGATAAATTGTGGTCAATGTCATGAGACAAAGTGTATGTGAACTGCTGTATGGAAAGTGAATTTGCTCTGTAAATTTTCACCCAAATCACAATTAGAAAAAAAAAAAAGAAAGACAGGAAAGGAAGAAAAGACCAAAATGGATGTCAGAAGAGACTCGAAACTTGCCTTTGAACAGAGAATAGCTAAAAAATGGAAGAAATTACAAGATAAAAGAGCTGAACCGAAGATTTCAAAGAGCAGCTCGAGAAGACAAAGTCAATTATTATAATGAAATGTGCAAAGACCTGGAATTAGAAAAACAAAAGGGAAGAATATGCTTGGCATTTGTCAAGCTGAAAGAACTGAAGAAAAAAATTAAGCCTTGACTTGCAATATTGAAAGATTCTGTGGGCAAAATATTGAATGATACAGGAAACATCAAAAGATGATGGAAAGAATACACAGAATCACTATACCAAAAAGAACTGGTGGATGTTTATCCATTTTAGGAGGTGGCATATGAGCAAGAACTAATGGTATTGAAGGAAGAAGTTGAAGCTGCACTGAAGGATTTGGCAAAGAATAGGGCCCCAGGAATGGCTGGAATACCCAATGAGATGTTTCAAGAAACAGATGTGGCACTGGAGGCACACTCTTGTCTATGCCAAGAAATTTGGAAGACAGCTACCTGGCCAACTGACTGGAAGAGATCCATATTTATACCCATTCCAAAGAAATGTGGAATGTGGAAACTATCAAACAATAGCATAAATATCACACGCAAGTAAAATCTTGCTGAAGATAATAGTGGTTGCAGCAGTATATTGACAGAAAACCTCCAGAAATGCAAGCTGGATTCAGAAGACAATGTGGAATAAGGGATATCATGGGTGATGTCAGGTGGATCTTGGCTGAAAGCAAAGAATACCAAAAAGATGTTACTTGTATTTTACTGACTAAGCAAAAGCACTGTATTGTGTGAATCATAACAAATTATGGATAACATTGAGAAGAATGGGAAATCCAGAACACTTGATTGTGCTCATCAGAAACCTGTACAGAGACCAGGAGGTTTGAATAGAACAAGGGGATCCTGCATGGTTTAAAATCAGGAAGGGAGTGTGTCAGGGTTGTATCCTTTCACCGTACTTGTTCTATCTGTATCCTGAGCAAATCATCTGGGAATTTGGACTATATGAAGAAGAGCATGGCATCAGGATTGGAGGAAGACTCATTAACAACCTCATGACACACAGATGACACAACTTTGCTGCTGAAAGTGAGGACGACTTGAAGCTTACTGATGAAGACTAAAGACTGCAGTCTGCAGTATGGATTACACCCCAACATAAAGAAAACAAAAAATGTTCACAACTGGACCAATAAGCAGCATCACAATAAATGGAGAAAAGGCTGAAGTTGTTAAAGATTTCATATTATTTGGTTCCACAGTCAACACCAATGGAAGCAGCCGTCAAGACATCAGATGACGTATTCTACCAGGCAAATCTGCTGCAAAAGACCTCTTTAAAGTGCTGAAGAGCAAAGATGTCTTCTTGAAGATTAAGGTGCACCTAACCCAAGCCATGGTATTTTCAACTGCCTCATGCGCATGTAAGAGCTGGACAATGAACAAGAAAGACAGAAGAGTTGATGCTTTTGAGTTGTGGTGGTGGTGGTGAAAAATACTGAAAAGTATCATGGACTGCCAAAAGAAATAACAAATCTGTCCTGGAAGAAGTGCAGCCGGAATGCTTCTTGGAAGCGAGAATGACCAGATTCACCTGATCTACTTTGCTCATATTGTTAGAAGGGACCAGTCCCTAGAGAAGGATATCATGCTTGGTAAAGTGGCGGGTCAATGAAAAAGGGGAAGGTCCTCAACAAGATGGATTAACATAGTGGCTACAATGATGGGCTCAGGTTTAGCAATGATTGTAAGCCTGGCACAAGACTGGGCAGTGTTTCATTCTATTGTACATAGGGTTGCTATGAGTCGGAACCAACTCGACGGCACCTAACAACAACATGAATAAGAAAAGGAATGCATTCTGGAGCTAGACGTGCAGATGGCCAAGACCTTCAGCTTGGCTGTGTGGTTTGAGTTTTTCTTCCATGGCGTATATGAAAGTTGGAGGTTTGAGTGTACCCAGAGGTGCCTGTGAAAAGAGGCCTGGTGATACACATCCGAAAAATCAGACATTTAAAACCCTATTGTGCACAGTTCTACTCTGACGCTCAAGGGGTCTCCATGAGATAGAGCAGACTGCATGGCAACTGGCTTTTACTGTCATTAATTGGGAGACTGTGAGGCCCTGGGGTCAGTCTCAGTGGAGATGGCGAACCCGACACTAACCTTAGCCAGTCACCTGGCTACTCAGTGGCTCACTGTCTCCATCTGTAAAATGGGATTAATGTTGTTGTTGCTGTTAGGTGCTGCTGAGTCCGTTTTGGCTCAGAGTGACCCTGTGTACAACAGAACAAAACACTGCCCGGTCCTGTACCACCCTCACAAGCCTTGCTGGGTGAAGCCCGTTGTATTAAATGCCTGAGATTGTTACGAGGATTAGATAAGTGACTGGTTCCCTAGCAAATGCTCAAAATATATTAGCCATGATTATTATTGCTATTGTTCCCATCCCATAACTAAATTCCATGAAAGCAAGATCTTTGGTTTGTTCACGGTTGTATCCTCAGCCCCAAAAACAGTGACTAACACACTGCATTTAGTTAAACACAATTTGCTGAATCGGCCACCTAAGATGCCACAAATGATCTCTCCTCATCCAGAACAAAGTACGAAGAAAACCAAAGACCCATGGAAACAATTAGTTGAAGGGACTAAAGGACCATGTAAGCCTCAGTCTACATGACCCTGAGACCCGAAGAACTAGATGGCTAGATGGTGCCCAGCTACCACTGTCAACCACTTGGAAAGGGATCAAAATAAGAAATACTGGATAGAGTGGGAGAAAAATGTAGGGAAAAAAAACTCAAAATCATTAAAAAAAAAAGGCTTACTGGTCTGATATACACTGGTGAAATCCCCAAAACTATGACATCTACTCATCTTTTAGGCCTGGAATTGAACTCACTCCTGCGGCTTCCACCCAAACAACAGACAGGCATATAAGATGAACATTCACACCAGGCAGGTGCACTCCTTCAGAACAGTCAACCTCGGGAGATCAGATGGGCAATATGTGCCCAGGGAGATAGCTCAGAGGGCAGGAATGCATAGGAAAGACACAGGGTAAAAAGGTAACCACAGGGAGGAAGTGGGAAGAGAGCTGTTACATTGCAGGAGGGCAATCAATGTCACAGAACAAAACGTGTCATGAACTGTTGTATAGAAAATGAATTTGCTCTGTAAACTTTTGCCCAAATCGCAATTTAAAAAAAAAAATTTGATGAATGAGCAAATAAACGCAGCCTCCTCCCAACCATCTCTCGCCCCCTCAGTCTTCTTCTGCAGGAATCATAGGCCCCTCTTCACTTGCCCCAGGACTCATCCTCCTTGCCCTCATTTGGTGTCTACCCTTTCTCCTGTGAAACCAGGGAGGCCTTCAAGGCAGCCTCCCACTGCTGCTGTCCCAGCAATGCCAGCCCAGGCTCTGCAGCGGAGTGGGAGGCAGGGATGCCTGCAGCTGCTGCAACAGCTCAGCAGGTCTCAGGAGGAACAGAACGTGCCCCAAAATGAAATTCAACCCACCTCCTAGGGCAGCCACAAGCGGGGGGGGGGGGTGTTTCCTGAAGCCACTCTTGTACTTCCCAGGCTGAGAAGCAATAATAATCAATGAAGGTTTTTAATAAGATGAAGCCCTCAGTGCACTGTCAGCAGTCAACACACAAATGCTCAGCTCTCTGCTTTACACATAGTGCCAATGTCCAGGGGAGACAGCCATAAAAACCACGTTAAAACGAGGCGCTCTGGTGGCATAGTGGGTAAGGCATTCAATCCCATGAACTGCTCCCCGAGAGGAAGACGAGGCAATCTGCTTCTGTAAAGATTTACTGCCTTGGGCTCCAGCACTAGTAGTAAAGTTCAACAAGACAGATAATAACAAATGCTGGCGAGGTTGTGGAGAGACTGGGACTCTCATACACTGCTAGTGGGACTGTAAAATGGTACAACCATTGTGGAAAGTAGTATGGCGATTCCTTCAAAAGTTGGAATTAGAAATACCATTTGACCCAGCCATTTCATTACTAGGTATATACCCTAAAGAAGTGAGAACCATGACAAGAACAGATATATGCACACCCATGTTCATCGCAGCACTATTTACAATAGCCAAAAGATGGAAACAACCTAGGTGTCCATCAACTGAAGAATGGATAAGCAAACTACGGTACATACACACAACAGAATACTATGCAACCCTAAAGAATAATGTAGAATCTGCAAAACACCGCATAATGTGGGTGAAGTTGGAGGACATTATGCTGAATGACATAAGTCAATCACAAAAGGACAAATATTGTATTAGTCCGTTATTGTAAAAGTCAAGGAAAGGTTTATCTATAGAAGGAAATTTTCTTTGTTGGTTACCAGGGATGGGAGGGGAGGGGAGGAACCACTATTAGATAGAGAAAAGTAGTGATTTGGGTGAAGAGAAGGGCAATGTACCAAATGTGAGTGACCAATATGGCACCACTGAGGATGAGAAAGACATAGAGAGGTACATGGGAGGTACAGACAACAAATATGAACCCCTTTGCACATACAGTACTGCGTTGTCAGTGAAGG
>NW_006921654.1:10563880-10571381 GCF_000298275.1 Orycteropus afer afer
CAAAGTATATGTGAATTGCTGTATGGAAAGTGAATTTGCTCTGTAAATCTCGACCCAAATCACAATTAAAAAAAAAAAAAAAAGATTTACTGCCTTGGAAACCCAACAGGGGTTGCTTTGAGTCGGAATCAACTCGACGGCAGTAGGTTTGGTTTGGTTTTGATGTTACAGTATAGGGTAGGATCTAGTGGTTAAATGCCAGGGCTTTGCAATGTGACAAATCGTCCCCAGCTCTTATGACTTCCAGTGTGAGTAGGCCACTCAACTTTTTTATACCTCAGTTTCTTCATCTCTAGGATGGTAACAGCATTTACAAATTACGTGGTTGTGAGGCTTAATGAGCCGATTCAGCACCATGCCTGGCACACAGCAGACATCTAACCTCATTATTATTAAACTGCTCCTTAGGCAGCAGTTTTCACTCCTCTACTAACCTACAAGTTGGCAGTTTGAACCCACCTAGTGGCACCACAGCAGACAGACCTGGTCTCTGCTTCCATAAAGATTACAGTTAAGAATACCCTGAAACAAGTCAACAAATAAACATACTGCCAGAGGGTGACTGTCTGGATCTGGGAAGGCTTCTTGGAGGAGGTGAAATCTGCAGCATCCTGGGTGAGGTGCATGGCTGTTACTGGTAGCAGAATGTCCCTGTGGGAACCAGGACCGTGCATGGGGATATATTAAGTTGGGTTTCCTAGATGCTGAGCCTGAGTTGATGATTCTTGTACAAGTAATACACTGGGGGAGTGAGGAAAGCAGATAGGACGGGGGCAGAGGCCAAGCAAAGGTGTGGGTTCAGTTGAGTCTAGCCTCAGCCTGATCCCACAGGGAACTCTGGAGCATAAAATGCACCACGAAGTCTACCCTCTCAGAAGCAAGGAGCTGTGCTTTTGTACCTCACATCAGTCATTCATGGACTATGGGCCACTGGAGTGGGGAGCAAAGAAGCATAGCTTCCCAGGTTCTCTGAGCAAAGCAGCTCCTTCGACAGAGGACCCTTCTCTGCAGGAGGGTGAAGCTGTGAGCTACTATCAGCAGGCACTCAAAACGGCTGAGGACCAGGTACACCATCCCTGTAAAGGGGCCCTGGTTGGTGGCACCAATAGCATTTACTACAGAGAACCGGCATGCACTAATGAAAATGAACACAGGACCTTAAACTCATATGTCTTCCAAGGAGAAACAAAACAGCTCATATGGTTTTCTCAGATCATTTGCTCACCACACAAAGCAAATAACCTAGCAAAGTGGACTATATGAAGAAGAATGCAGCATCAGGATTGAAGGAAAACTCATTAACATCTTTGGATATGCAGATGACACAACCTTGTCTGCTGAAAGTGAAGATGACTCGAAGCACCTACTGATGAAGCTCAAAGACTACAAGCCATGGTCTTTTCACTTGCCTCAGACTGTGTGCAAAAGCTGAACAATGGAACAAAGAAAGATGGAAAGAGAACTGATGCATTTGAATTGTGGCATACGCCAAGAATATTGAATGTACCACAGAATGCTGTTGTAATGTTATGTGCCGTCGAGTTGGACCCGACTCATAGCGACCCCTCCTTGGGTTGCCAAGGCAGTATCACTACGGAAGTAGATTGCCCCATCTTCCTTCCGAGGAGTGGCTGGTGGGTTTGAACCATCAACCCTCTGGTTAGCAGTCCAGTGCCTTAGGCACTATGCTACCAGAACAGAATGCTAGAAGAAAAAAAAAATCAATCTCCGGGGGAAGGACTGCCAGGAGGCTCCTTAAAAGCAAGGGTGGCCAGACTTGATCATGCTTACCTTCGACACATCATCAGAAAAGGCCAATGACTAGAAAAATACATCATGTTTAGAAAAGCTGATGGTCAGCAAAAATGAGGGAAACCCTCTCTGAGATGGAATGACAAGGTGGCTGCCAAAATGGACGCAAGCATACCAACAACAGTGAGGATGGTGCCAGACTGGGTGATGTTTCGTTGTGTTATACATGATGTTGAGTCCAGGCTGACTAGACGGCAACTAACAAGTATGGTTTTAAATAATCAAAACACAAATGTTACAGGATAACCAAACAACAAGCCCTTTTGAAATGCTGTTAAGTGCACTTAGTCATTAAGTGGCCCCTCTACCCAGGATGACCATTGTTGATGCCAAGTGTCTTGTGCAGTGTATTTCAAAGGATTCCCTGGATGGAGCAACTGGTTAAGCACTCAGCTACTAAGTGAAAGGTTGGTGGTTTGAATCCACCCAGAGGTGCTTAGCTACCTACTTCCAAAAGGTCACAGTCATTGAAAACCCTACAGTAGAGCACAGTTCTACTCTAAATTATGTGGGTTCACCATGAGTCAAAGTCAACTCGATGGCAACTGGTTTGGTTTTTGGATTTTATTTTCCAAAGAGTGGTTATTAGAATATTCATAATTGTTGCCAGAGTGTGAAAATAGATCCACTAAATAAATGTGAACAGGTTTCTTTTCTTCTCACAGCTTTTATAAAGCAAGACGCATGTAGACCCTTCCAGAACATTAGGCTAGTGAGCCTTTTTCTAGAGTCCTCACAGGACCTACAATGTAACACCCTTCAGAGTAGGCTTGTCTAGTGGAGTCCCTGGGATCTAGTACCCCAGGGCACTAAGCTTGGGGTGCACATGGGAGGGTGACTTCTGTTTTAATCACCACCCTACGTCTGCCTTTTTATATGTCCTTTGAGAAGTTGCTTCTCTGATCTCTGCCTCAGTTTATCCACCAGAACAGTGGTGTCTTAGTTTTCCTGGGCTGCCATAACAAAATGTCACAGTGGGTGGCCTTAAGGAACAGAAATTTATTGTCTCACAGTTCTGGAGGCTAGACATCTGAATTTAGAGTGTTGGCAGAGCCAGGCTCTCTCTCTCCTGTCTAGAGAAAGATTCTTCCTTATCTCTTGCAGCTTCTGGGAGCCCCAGGTATCTCTTGGATGCCTTGTTTGTAGATGTATCTTCACAGGGCATCTTCCCTTCCTGTAACTCGTTTCCCCGTCTGTTCTCTCCTTTTATAAGTCACCACGCAGAAGGGATTATGACTCACCCTATTCTGATGAGTATTACTCAATCAATAACAAATGGGTTCGTTCCACTGATATAATTGAAAAGACAATAAAAAGCCTTGATTTTTTTAATGTTTCCCAAGCTCTTAGAAGGTAGAGTTCAACTCTTCTATGTCAGTATACTTCATAGTGCCTAGCATGGTGCTTGGTGCTTTGCACATAGGGATATGTAGTACATGTTACATGAATGATATTGGATAAACCAGTTAACTTCCCTGAGCCCCTGCCTGCCAGTTCAGTTCTGCCAGAAGTTAAGAAATGGTTTCATTAATTTAACTAATACTTCTCAAAGGTCTATTTGGACTTACAAAAGCCAGTTCTCAGTTCTCCAATAGCTTATTACCTAATGATATAATGAAAACAAAAGAAGGATACCTTCAATAGAAGCTTCCTTCACTCACTGCCCTCGAGTTGGATCTGACTCACAGCAACCCCTCCTAGGGTTTCCAAGCCTCCATCTTTCTTCTGAGGAGCGGCTGTTGGGTTTGAACTGCCGGCCTTCTGGTTAACAGTCAAGTGCCTTAGGCAGTATGCCACCAGAGCTCCTAGAAGCTTCCTTAGTTCCACTCATTTAATCTTTAATTTGGATTATCAACATTTGGATCATTCTCAATCTTTTGCTCTTACAATGCTACAACAAATATGCTTGTCTATAAGTAACTTCCAACATGTGCAAAAAGGATGCATTCTTAGAAAAGGAATTGCTATGCTATTACAAATGGCTGTGCATTTGTAATTTTGAAGATATTACCAAGTTGCTCTTCATAGCAGCTGCACAGATTTCTTAGCAGTTCGTGACAATGGCTGTTCCCTACACTCTTGCCAAGATATTCACTGAGCTTTCTGATCTTTGCCAATCTGATAAGTGGAAAATTATACCTCATTCAGTATGGTTAATTTGCATTTGTTTTATCAAGAGCAAAGCTTTGCATCTTTTCATGTCAGAGCCATTTGTGTTTCCTATTCTGTGAACTGTCCATTCATATCCTTTGCACATTTCCTATTGGCCTCTTGGTCATTTTCTTAATGATTTGCAGGAGCACTTTTTTTTTTTCTTTGAATTTTTGTTGTGATTTGGGTAGAAATTTACAGAGCAAATTCATTTCCATACAGCAGCAGTTCATACACATTGTTTCACTGTTTTGACTGAAATTCCCCACAGTGTAACAACAGCTCTCTCTCCACTTCCTCCCTGTAGTTACTTTTTCCCTGCATCCTTCTTTCCTGTGCATTCCTGCCCCTGAGCTGTCTCCCTGTGCAAATACTGCCCTTCTGTTCTCCCATGATTGATACTTCAAAGAAGTATATCTACCGGATGTAAATGCTCACCCTATACGCCTGTCTACTGCCTGGCTGGAAGCCATGGAAATAAGTTCAATTACAGACCTGAAGGGTAACTAGAGGCCATAGTTTCGAGGGTCTCACCAGGCTCTATCAGACCAGTAAACCTGGTCTTCTTTATGATTTTGAGTTTTATTCCACATTGTTCTCCCACTCTATCCAGGATCTTGCAGAAGCACTTCTTATTAGCCTTTTGCCTCTGATATAAATTGCAAAAATTTCTCCCATTTTTCAATTGACTTGGCTTTTGTTTTTGCTAGGTATGAGGAAGCAATCTGACTTAAACTTTTTAAAACATTTTATCATGGAAAATTTAAAATACATACAAACGTACAGAGAATGCTTATGTGGATCGATATAAATAAGTCCATTCATTGTTTTCTGTCACTTTAAATTCTGATACCAGCATTTACTGCCACACTTCTTCCTTTGACACTAACCACTCAGAGCTAGATCCACAAGTTAAAGGACACGGTCCTCCAGACTACCAAACAGGCCCAAGATGTCAGATGCCAGCTGCAAGTTTGGGAGTTCCCAGGAAACCCCTCACTTCTGGGCTGCTGGCTACAAATATGGAGGTTTCCTCTACCCCCTCAGACATCAGCTGCAAGCTCAGAAGTCCCCAGCTGCCTCACTTGTGACCTATTAGCTTCCAGTACTTTCCCAAAGCCCCCCGAAAACAAACCCATTGGTGACTTATAGTGACCCCATAGGACAGAGCAGAACTGCCCCATGGGATTTCCAAGGCTGTAAATCTTTACAGAAGCAGACTGCCTCATCCTTCTCCAGTGAAGCCGGTAGTGTATTTGAAATGCTAACCTTTCAGTTAGTAGCCAAGTGCTTAACCACTGCGCCACCAGGGCGCCTTTCCTACAATACTTCTCTAGGTTCAATAATTTGCTGGAGTGACACACAAAACTCATGGAAAGATCTATACTTACAATTCTAGCTTTGTAATAAAGAATACAAATCAGGATCAGCAGAAAGAAGAGATGCTCAGGGGGAGGTCTAGAAGGGTTCCTAATGCAGAATTTCCACGTCTCTCGTCTCTTAGAGCTTCCATACAAGCTGTCTTCTCACAAGAAGTGATGTTCACCAACCAGGAAGTCCACGGAGCTTCCCAGTCTAGAGCCTTTACTGCAGATCTCATTACATAAGCAAGATTGATTGACCTCCCCTGAGGTCAGCTGATATCAGGAAGTAGTCCTTCTGGCCTGGGCAGCCTGTACCTCATTAGCATAAACTCTCAGGTATGGTCTGGAGACCTCTTAAATAATAAAGACATTTCAGTAACTAGGGAAATTCCAAGTTTTTAGAGATTAGAAATTCCATTACTAGGTATATATCCTAAAGACATGAGAGCCAGGACAAGAACAAGTATAGGCACACCCATGTTCATCACAGCACTATTTACAGTAGCAAAAGACTAAATTATTTGAGTAAAGTTAATGTGCAAAAACAGTTGCCATTCAATGACATATCTTATAAGAGACTTATCTCTAAAATTCATAGAAAACTTCAACACCAAAAAGACAAACAATCTAATTTTTAAAAAAAATGGGCAGGAGATATGAACAGACACCTGACCAAAGAAGATATTCAGACAGCCAACAAATACATGATGAAATGTTCCCAATCATTAGTCATTAAACTCACTGCCATCGAGTCGGATCTGACTCATTGCGACCCCTCCTTGGGTTTCCAAGGCAGTATCACTACAGAAGTAGATTGCCCAACCTTCCTTCCCTTACAGAGATGCAAATCAAAACAACAAGATACCATCTTGCCCCAGCACTAGTAGCAAAGTTCAACAAGACAGAAAATAAAAATGCTGGCGAGGATGTGGAGAGGTTGGGACTCTCTTACACTGCCGGTGGGACTGTAAAATGATAAAGAAAGTATGGCAATTCCTTAAAAAGCTGGAATTAGAAATACCATTTAAGCCAGAAATTCCATTACTAGGTATATATCCTAAAGAAATGATAGCCAGGACAAGAACAGGTATAGGCACACCCATGATCATCGCAGCACTATCTACAATAGCAAAAAGATGGAAACAACCTAGGCCTAGGTGCCCATCAACAGAAGAATGGATAACCAAACTATGGTACATATATACAATGGAATATTATGCAATCCTACAGAATAACATAAAGTCTGTAAAATACCCCATAACGTGGATAAATTTGGAAGACATTATGCTAAGTGAAATAAGTCAATCACAGAGGACAAATACTCTCATTACTGTAAAAAGTCAAGGGCAAGAAATTTTCCTTGTTAGTTACCAGGGGTGGGAGGGGAGGGAAGGGAACACTGCTAGATAGGTAGAGACAAGTATTGATTTGGGTGAAGGGAAGGGCAATGTACCAAATGTGAGTGATCAATGCAGTGGCATTGAGGAAGAGGAAGACATACAGAAGTGTACAAGAGGTACAGACAACAAAGATAAACACTTTTACATATACAATACTGCATTATTAGTGGTAACAAACATTAATCTACGGGTAAATAGATGGGTAGAAGGGCTGGATGATCAGGTATGTGTAAGTGAAAGGGAATATACCCATGACCAAATATAAGGTTGGCAGATGATCATTTCTACATATGTACTTGTATGTGTTGTAAAGATGTCCATATAACTAGAACTAGCAGGGGGCAAAGTTGTGATAACTTCTTAGGCACAGTCAACCACCCTGATGGAGTGAATTATTGGACCTGCAGGCTCAGGACCATGGTTTCAGGTGACATCAAGCTCAACTGGCATAACATACTATACAAAAACATTGCTCTACATCTTACTTTGGTGAGTAGTGACTAGGGTCTTAAAAGCTTGCAACCAAGAGGCCATTTAGAAGCAACGAGGGGTCTCTCCTTGTCCAGAGCAAAGAAGAATGAAGATACATGGAAACAATTAGTCCAAGTGACTGGTACACCATGTGATCCTCAGCCTGTATGACTATGATACCAGAAGAACTAGATGGTGCCCAGCTACCACTGTCAACCACTTGGAGGGGGATCTATGTAGGAGATCCTGGATAGAGTGAGAGAACAGTGTTGAAAAAACTCAAAATCATTAAAAAAAAAAAAA
>NW_006921654.1:10572380-10573735 GCF_000298275.1 Orycteropus afer afer
TTGTTTTGTGCCACTCCCAACAGAAATACTCCAGGTGGACCACTTTAGTAATCAGGAGCTCCTCAGTTGCTCATAGCAAATCCCACACTGGAGTTTGCAAAGACTTATGGGTAGAAAAGCCACACTAAGTAATTTACTACACCACACCAAGGATGCATTGAAACAATTAGTCCAATGGACTAGAGGACCATGCAAACCTCAGCCTATATGACCATGAGACCAGAAGAACTAGATGGTGCCTGGCTACCACTGTCAACTACTAGGAAAGGGATCAGTGCAGGAGATCCTGGATAGAGTGGGAGAACAACATGGAATAAAACTCAAAATTATACAATAGACCAATCTTATTGGTCTGATAGAGACTAGCGAAACCCTTGAGAATGGTCCTAGTTACCCTTTAGGCCTAGAATTGAACTCATTTGATTGACTTCCAGCCAAACAATAGACAGGCATATAAGGTGAACATTTACATCTGGTAGGTGCATTCCATAGAACAATCAATCACGGGAGATCAGAAGGGCAGTATTAACACTGGAAGAGAGCTCAGAAGGCAGGAATGCCTAGGAAAGAGACACATAGAAGAGGTAACTACGGGGTGGAAGTGGGAAGAGAGCTGCTACATTGTAGGGAATGGCAGTCAATGCCATGAAACAGAATGTATAGAACTGCTATATAGAAAACAAATTTGCACTGTAAATTTCATCCAAATCACAATTTAAAAAAAAAAAAAAGGGAGGGGGATGGGACTAAGAGTTGCCTGGGGGAAAAAAAGAAAAAACAGGTTGTTGGTTCGAATGTAACAGTTCCACTATAGAGTACTGGGGGTTTAGGTCAAAAACCTGAGCCACACCTAGATTATCTCCAGTCAAGAAATTTACATTTGAAAAGACATACAGCCCTGTCCAGGAGTGCTAAACGAACAGGAGATTTACATTTGGGGAAAAAAAAAAAAAAACCTACAGTAAAACAGAGTTCTGCTTTTTGAATTCCAACCAAGTGTGTATACTGAGACAAAAAAAGTCAGTGCCCATCAGAAAAACCTCCTTCTAGGTCTGAAAGTTAAATGGAACCAGTAGTAGACAGCCTGATACGCTTGTTTGAGGTGACCACCTGGGTCTACTAGATGCGTGGAAGTGTGGCAGGTACAGCAATGAAGAGATGAGCTTGGTCTAGACCTGTCCCACTGGCAACCAATGACCTAGCTCATGGAGGGCAGGGATGAGAGAGATGAGGCTAGCTAATCTAAAGTACAGAGAGGTGTGTGGACTCCTGAGCCTAGGGCTAGTACCCATTGGTATGGATAGTTAGAAATGAGCTGACCAGAACCCAACCAAAGGAAAATTAAAAAAAAAAAA
>NW_006921654.1:10573915-10676717 GCF_000298275.1 Orycteropus afer afer
TACTTCCGTAGTGATACTGCCTCGGAAACCCAAGGAGGGGTCGCTATGAGTCGGGGCCGACTCGATGGCACATAACAACAACAACAACAACAACAACAGATACTGATGTTCAAAGTTCCAATTGGAACAAGAGACTCTTCAGAAAAAGGGATATACTTGTCTCCTCACAGTGCTGGTTTAATGTTGTTGTTGTTGCTAGGTGTCATCGAGTTGGCTGTAACTCATAGTGACCCTGTGTACAACAGAAAGGAACACTGCCTGGTCATGAGACATCCTCACAACCCTTGCTATGTTTGAGCCCATCATTGCAGCCACTGTGTCAATCCATCTCATTGAGGTCTTCCCCTTTTTCGCTGACCCTTAATGATATCCTTCTGCAGGGAATGGTCCCTCTGACAATGTGACCAAAGTAGGTGAGATGAAATCTGGTCATTCTCACTTCCAAGGAGCATTCCAGCTGCACTTTTACCAAGACAGATTTATTTGTTCTTCTGGCAGTCCCATGGTACTTTCAGCATTCTGGTTTAACAGAAACAGACAATTTAAACATTGGCTATCTAAAACAGAGAGAGATAAAGACATAAAGTGGCTGGCTCACATGCTTTTATAAATAAACTTAGACTCAATATGAGGGGGATAAGGCAGGATTCCTACTGTATAGCTTCCTCTTTTCCTGATTAGCCTAGGGAAGAGAGGGTGGGGAAAGATGCTGATAAGATTATATGATTCATCAGTGAATTAATGATTGTTAATAGGATTAATTGTGATTATAAAACTGTCATTGTAAAAGCTGGAACTGTAAAAGAGTGAACTAAGGGGGAGGCACTGCTGTACTACAGTACAGTGGCTGAACCCAAAGTCCCTTAAAGATTTTGCTATGTTGATAACGTTGTGAGGCTCAGAACAAAGGAATACTCTTCTCTCAGTTAAATTTTATCAGACAGCAGAAAGGGTAAAGCTGAGATGACTTTTAGAGAACTTGATACATCAGATAGACCTACAACTGACCTGAATGGCTGGTACCTGAGTAACCTCAACCTTAAGACTCTGCCCAACTGAAGGACTAATTTTTTTTTAAATACATTTTACTGAAATATAATCTATGTACAATGAAATACACAAACCTAAAGTGACATAGGTCAATGCATTTTTTTTTTTATAGTATTCCCTCCCCTCCCCTTCCCTCCCACCCCTGGTAACCAACAAAGTTTCGTTCCATATATAAACCTTTCCCTGACTTTTTATAATAATGAACTAATACTATATTTGTCCTTCTGTGATTGACTTATTTCAGTCAGCATAATGTCCTCCAGGTTCATTCATGTAATGCGGTATTTTGCAGATTCTACATTATTCTTCAGTGTTGCATTGCATTCCATTATGTGTATGTACCATAGGTTGGTTATCAATTCTTCTGTTGATGGGCACCTAGGTTGTTTCCATCTTTTTGCTATTGTAAATAGTGCTGCAATGAACATGGGTGTACATATGTCTATTCTTGTCCTGGCTCTCACTTCTTTAGGATATATACCTAGTATTGGGATTGCTGGGTCAAATGATATTTCTAATTTCAGCTTTTTTTGTTTTTTTTTTTTCACAGTGGTTGTATCATTCGATAATCCCACCAGTAGTGTAAGAGAGTCCCAATTTCTCTACATCCTTGCCAGCATTTGTTATTTCTGTCTTGTTGAACTTTGCCATTAGTGCCGAGGTGAGATGGTATCTCATCGTTGTTTTGATTGAAGGACTAATTGTTAATTACTATTTTGGACTGGTAATATGATTGGAAGGAAGAAGTTAATCCTTCAAATATGAAAGGGCCAATGACGAGAAGAGTCAGGGGGTAGCCTGCGGTGCAGTATATTCTTTAATATGGTCCTTCTAGCCATAGTCTTTGTAACTCCCACCAAATGACCAGGTGGGACTATGCAAATAAAGTACTTGTGACCCACCAAGAGGATTGGATTGCTTGCTAATGTTGTAAATAATGTGGATAGTACATCTGTAGGGGTGGGACCAAGCAAAAAAGGTGTAGGAACCCTAACAAGGGGATTGGTAAGTTTTGCCATCCTGCTAGGCTTAAAATGAGCCATCCCAGAGGTGGCTCATAACCACCAAGGAAAAAGAGCCAGGAGTGGATCATGTCCTTTGGACCCAGGATTCCTGCACTGAGAACTTCCTAGACTGAGGAGACAGAGAGAGTTTTAACACCAGAGATGGCTAGAGATGGTGAGAAGCAGTGGCAGAGAAATAGCGGCAGCTGAGGCAGCAGAACCAGGAGACTAGCAGGAGACACAGTGAGCTTCCTGGCCTATACACAGAGCTAAGTAAATACCTTTGGGCAGGAGGTTTGCTGGTGGAATGGGATGACTCTGGGCACTTACTGGCAAAGTTAGAAGGGCTTTGTAACACCTGTTCAAGCAGAGCAGGGGCTGAGGGGCTGAGAGCCAGAGAGAGGCATGCTTGTAGATAGAGCCAAGAAGCTGTTCTGACCAAAGAACCATAGCCCACTCATTTCTGATCCTGAAATTTAACCTGTTACTTCCTTAACAAGCCCCATAATTGTCAGTATTGTCTGAGTTCTGTGTGGCCATTGCAACAAATTGTCAAAACCAGTGGAGAAATAGAGAAGGCCATGGGGTCAGAATTGGTAAAAAAAAAAAAGTTTGGAGGGTAGAGGCATGTCTGACCTCTGCCCCATAGGAATCAGCATTGGGCTGTTGATGCTGATAATGATTTTCCTTCCCACTCATTAAGTTAAAAAGATCAGCCATCTTGGCCATGCCATATTTATACATCTATACATTGCAAGATAATTCAAAAATGACCGCAGCAATATATTGATAGGGAACTTTCAGAAATTCAAGCTGTATTCAAAATAAGACGTGGAATGAGGGATATTATTGCTGATGTCAGATGGATCTTGGCTAAAAGCAAAGAATACAATAAAGATGTTTACCTTTGTGTGTGTGTGTGTGTGTGTGTGTTTTATTGACTATGCAAAGGCAATTGACTATGTGGATCATAACAAATTAAGGATAATACTGCAAAGAATGGGAATTCCAGAACACGTAATTGTGCTCACGAGGAAGCTATACACAGACCAAGATGCTGTGGTTCAAATACAACAAGGACATACCACACGGTTTAAAATCAGGAAAGGTGTGCATCCAGATTGTATCCTTTCACCATACTTACTCAATCTGAATGCTGAGCAAATAATCAGAGAAGCTGGACTACATGAAGAAGCACATGGCATCAGGATTGGAGGAAGACTCATTAACAACCTGTGATATGCAGATGGCAGACCTTGCTTGCTGAAGTGAAGATGACATGAAGCACTTACTAATGAAGATCAAAGACTACAGTCTTCAGTATGGATTACACCTCAATATAAAGAAAGCAAAAATCCTTCACAGCTAGACCAATAAGCAACATCATGGTAAATGCAGAAAAGACTGAAGTTGTCAAGGATTTCATTTTACTTGGATCCACAATCAGCATCCATGGAAGCAGTAGTCAAGAAATGAGATGTCTTATTGCACTGGGCAAATCTGCTGCGAAAGACCTTAACGCTTGAAAGTGTTAAGAAGCAAAGATATCACTTTGAAGACTAAGGTGCACCTGACCCAAGCCATGGTATTTTCAGTAGTCTCATATGCATGTGAAAGCTGGATGAATAATGAAGACCAAAGAAGAGTTGATACCTTTGAATTATGGTGTTGGTGAAGAATACTGAAAATAGCATGGACTGCCAGAACGAACAAATCTGTGCTGCAAGAAGTGCAGCTGGAATGCTCCTTGGAAGTGAGAATAGCCAGAGCTCGTCTCACTTTGGTCATATTGTTAGATGGGACCAGTCCCTGGAGAAGGATATTATGCTTGGTAAATTAGAGGGTCAGCAAGAAAGGGAGAGACCCTCAACAAGATGGAGTGACACCGTGACTGCAACAACGGGCTCAAGTACAGCAAGCATTGGTGAGGATGGACCATGACCAGGCAGTGTTTCGTTCTGTTATACATAGGGTCACTTGAGTCAGAGCTGACCCCTAACAACAAAAACAACACTGCAAATGATTGATATGTCTCCTGTTAATTTATAGGTTTCCTTCCATGTTTTGTTTTGTTTTTTCTTGCACTGTTGCTGAGTAAAAAAATCTATTTGATGGCACCTAACAATAATGTTGATTGAAGAAACTGAGTTATTTGTTCTATAAAGTTTTCCACTGAATTTTGTTGACTGTATGTCTACGGCATCCCTTAACATATTTCTCAGATATGTGTATTTTCTGCAAGTTGTTAACTGTCAATTTAAGGGCAACTCTTAGGGTGATGTTTTTTAAGACTTACAGAGTACCATGTACTTTCATTGGGAGATAATGTCCAGTTGTCTTTTTTTTCTCTCACATCATTCTAACTATGGCTTTATACAGTTATAACTGTCTCACTTGTTTATTTTTCCAAAAATTTTAAATTAACTTATCTAGTCTTCCCCTGTCCCTTCAAAAAAAAATCTGTTGTATTTTTATTGAGATCACATTAAATTTATAAATTAACTTATTTGTTGAGTCTTCCTATCCAAGAGCATAGTATTTCTTTCATTTAATCTTTACAACAACTCTCTGTGGTAGGATATTATTATCATTATCCCCATTTTACAAGTGAAAGAACTGAGGCTTAGACATTCATAATTTGCTCCGATTACACAAACACAAACTATCAGGTGTCGGAGTTGCTAGGTTGGTCTGATTTGAAGCTTCTGTTCCCAAAACAGAAACCCAGGGAGGTAGGGAGCCAGCTCCTCTTTGTTCCTTGCTACTTAGTACAGGCGTACCTCAGAGATACTGTTTGGTTCCAGACAACCACAATAAAACGAATATTGCAATAAATCAAGTCCCACAATTTTTTTGGTTTCTAAGTGTACATAAAAGTTATAGTTATGCTATACTGTAGCCTATAAAGTGTGCAACAGCATTATGAAAAAGTTTGAAATAATGTGGTGTGGCACGGAGACACAAAGCAAGCACATGCTGTTGGAAAAAATTGTGCCAAATGACTTGCTTGATGCAGGATTGCTAGAAACCTTTAATCTGTAAAAACCACAGCATCTGCAAAGTGCAATAAAGTGAAGTGCAATAAAATGAGGTGTGTCTGTAGCTGTCTGCCCTCAAAGCTGTGGCATCTCCATCAGCCATGTTCCACTGCCTTTCTTGCATTCCACAGCTCACCAGGACAGCTGGGCTTGTAAATGAATGCTGCAAATACAAGCACTACTACACAAAGGATGAGTGAGGTACAGATGGGGCTAAGACAGTTGGGAAGAACCTTTTGGAAGAAGAAAAACTCAAGGTGGGCTTTGAATAGTCAGAGGAGTATCTGGATTGGTGGAGAGGACCAGGGGAAACACCAGCGGTAGGGGGAAACCAGTGAGCCAAGGCATGTATCCAACATCTAGTTGGGAAGTAATGAGGGTGATTCTGAGGCTTCCTTTTGGAGCTGAGAGCTAGGGAGTGCCTCTCAGTCCTGTTCAGGAAAGAGTATTTTCATTCTCTCTGAATAATCTGGTAACAGAGATTCAGGAGATGGATGTAAACTCAGAGACTCATTTCACTTCTGTTTTGTCTTTGAGGGAATGCTGCCAATCCATGTGACTCAGGTGCAGAGGCAAAGCCTGGCAGCTGGTTTTATGGGCAGTGCATGGGGCCGAATGCAGATTTTAAGATCCTATGATCCACTCCCTCCCCACCCCCGCCCCAGGCCATACTGGGGACACAAATCTTTTTTTCCCCCATTATTTATTTATTTACAGCGTTCTCCCCCACCCCTGTAATCAACAAAGAAAGTTTTCTTCCATATATAAACCTTTCCTTGACTATTTATAATAATGAACTAATACAGTGTATGTGGGGACACAAATCTAAAGGAAACAAAAAAACATTCCTGAGTCAATCTAAAGTAAGGGTCCAACGTGCATGGTGGCCTCTGGCTATTTGCCCAAGGACCTAGAGGTAAAACAGCCTTTTGGTCCTTGGTGGGTGGGAGGAGGGCTGGAGCTTGGGTCCCTAGAACTCAAGAGTAGACATGATACTCCCTTATAGCTGAGACTGCAATCGTGTTTGAGCATGGTGCTTGCCAAGCTTCCCCTTCAGAGGTTTGGAATTCCAAGAACAAGACAATTGATGGAAAGGAGTGTGTATTCCTGGGTAAGAAATCCCTGGGTGGTACAAAAGATTAGATGGGCTGCTAAAAAGCTGGCAGTTTGGATTCCCCCAGAAAGGTTTGGTGCAATCTGCTTTCAAAAACTCAGCCATTAAAACCCTACGTGGCACAATTCTGCTCGGATACAAACAGGGTCACTGTGAGTCAGAATAAACTCGATGGCACCTGGTTTATTGGTTTATTTCTGGGTAGGAATAAGAGCAACTCCTACACACCTGACAGGCCAGAATGCTAGCCCCCCCAGCCTGTTTTAGATCATAGTCCACTTGGAGGCAGAGGTTCCTACTGTGGTGACTCTATCCTAAGGTGTGAGATCTCAGCTTTAAGGGTTTAGGAGGTGACAACTGGTATACCTTAGCTCCCTCCACCCCACAACTCAAAAGAAAATCTCAGTTTTAGGGGTAAATGTCAAGGGACTAAGAGGAGCTCTAGCGGTACAGTAGTCAAAGCACTTGGCTGCTAACAAAAAAATGACAGCAGTTCCAACGCACCAGGCACTCCATAGAAGAGAGATGAAGCAGTCTGCTTCTGTAAAGATTTACAGCAGTTCTACTCTGTTGTACAGGGTTGCTGAGTCAGAATTGACTCAGTGGCAGTGGATTTGGTTTAGTTTTTGTCAGAGATTACAGTGTGCAACAGGGGGCAGCGGGGGTTCAGTGTATGAAATCTCACCTTCCACGTGAGATACCCAGATTCAATTCCTGCCAAGGTACCTCAACACAGCCAGTCACCTATCTGTCAGTGGAGGCCTGCACGTTGCTAGGATGCTGAGCAGGTCTTAGCAGAGATTTCAGACTAATATAGACTCGTAGGAAAGTCCTGGAGATCTGCTTCCAGAAAAACAACAAAAACTCTATGGATCACATTGTACATGGAGTGAGCTGGAGATGGGGGCCAACTGAACAGCAGCTGACAATAAGGTCTGGAACACCTTTCAGTCAGTGGCCCATGCAGCAACTTTTCCTGGGTGACTGACTCCATTAAGAGCACTCTCCTCAGGGGCCATTAATTACCGACAGCAGGCCCTTCCTTCAAGGACAATGCCAAAACTCCAGCCAACAAACACTGACAGCAGCCGCAGCAGTGGTTCTCAGTGTGGTCCCCGGACCAGCAGTTACCAGCATTACCTGAGAACCTGTTAGAAACACAAATTCTCAGGCCCACCTCAGAGCTACTGAATCAGAAAGTGGGGTTGGGGCCAGCAACCTGTGTTTGAACAAGCTGTCCAGGCCAATTTAATGCACACCGAAGTTTGTTCTCAGACTCTGCACCCCCTCGGCCAGGGGGGACACGAAGCCTGGAGGGTGAAACTGCGAACAACGTGGAACTTCATAAAGGGTTAGAGCTAGGTTTGGACATCGAGGAAAAGACACGCTAAGAGAGGACGTGCAAGAATACTTAAAATGCAAGCACTGTATCCTCAACAGCTGTGAGCTAAAGGAATCCAACTGAAAGGGGGTGGGAGTGGTGTGAAGAGGCGTCCCAGTGGGTGAAGGCTCCGGGGAAACCCACAGACCGTCGCCCCTTTTCCCAGGTTTGGAAAACAAGTCTGGCGAGGTCAAACACCAAGGCCACGCCGCTATAGGGACCTCTATCCTCGGGCCTGGGTATGGCGGGGCCCCGGCATGTCTCTCTTGCAGAGCCCAGGCACCAAGCCAACGTGGCCTTTGGTCGTGGCTTACTGGGGCGAGAAGCTGAACAAGACCCGAGGCGCGGTTCGCCTACCCACTTCAGCCGAGCTCGGCCTCAGCTGGCCGGAGCCAGTTCTGAAGCGTCCAGGACCAGTATGCGCCTCCCAGAGGATATAGGTATCCAACCTTGGCCCAAAGTACCACAGACTCCATGTCCTCCGCTTCATCCACCCGGAGCCCAGCCTTCGGGGAATGAAGACTTCCCATCCCTCGCTTGCTCCCGGGAACCCCCACCCACCACAGCTCTGGCCGAACTACAAAGCCCACAATCCCTAGGGCGGGAGCGCACTGCCTTCCTGGAGCGGTAGTTCCGGACCCGGGGCACCCCCAGCAGCCTACCGCCGGATGGACTCCATTTCCCAGCATGCCCACACAAGGGCGGGCGGGGGAGTGCGAGGAGAGCAGGGGAGGATGTGAATGGGGAGGGGGCAGTCGCCCCCCTCCCCCCACTCTTTCCTCCAGGCTGGGCTGGGGTGGGGGGAGGGGCCGGGCTTAGGCGGCAGTGCTCGCGGAGGGCAGGGCCAGGCTAGGGCGGGACTGGCCCGCGGCGGGCGGACGACAAGAGCCGCGGAGCTAACGGGTCCGGACGCCGGTGGCGGCTTCTTGCAAGGGCGGCGGCGGCGGCGGCAGGAGCAGCGAGCATGGCCCGCGCAGCGGCCCGCGCTGACTTGAGGTGCGCGGGCGGGATGCTGGCGGGCGGGATGCGGGACGCCCCGGGCCCCTGGTTGCCCCAAATCTCTGCGCGGGCAGCTGGCTCGGCCCTGCGGCTCGGAACGGCCCGGTGCACCGGGGCAACTTCCCCTGGTTTGGGGCGCCGGCCTCCCACTTGTGGGCGGGGGTCGCTTGCCTTGGCCTCAGTCCGGATCCCCGCCTTCTGCACATCAAGCCGCTCCCTCCCAGCCTGGCGCTCCCATTCCGCTCCTAGGTGGCAACCCCCGGCCCCAGCCTTTGGAAGAGCTCCCTGCCTTAGTCCTGACTTCAGTCCCCGGCGCTCGGGGCCTCGTCTCCACCTGGATCCCCCTGCCTGTTCCTTTTGGCCAGAGGCTGTCTGCACCATCAGCACCTCAGTTCGCCTTCCCCTACCCGGCACTGCCTCCTGAATACCACCAGTGGCCCAGTTCTCTCTGATAACCTAACAGCTTGACCTCTTTCTCACTTTGGAGAAACCGAGGCATGGCATTAGCCAGGAACTTGGCCAAGGCTGTGCCTCAGCCCGGTGTTAGTGGCCTGAATCCCGTCTCTTGTCTCTCCTCCCCATGCCTTGGAACGAAATAGTCGTTTCTCTTCTCCGGTCATTCCCCTGTGTCTGGACCAAACTTCCCAGCCCTCGGCTGCAGCTCTAGGGGGAGCTCACTTCGCTCTCCCCTTTTGCTCCCTGCCACTTCTGTTTTCCCTCTTCCCTCCCATCCCCTACTCCTTCCTGCCCTCTGTCTGTGGAGGAGGCACCCACCCAGTCCTTGTTTGCTCAAGTTTGCCTTTTGATTTCAGTTTCTTGGCTGGCTGCATCCATCTCCCGTTCATCTTTCCTCGTGCTTTACAGCTGCGTGAAGGGCTGTCGAAGAGACTAAGGTGTTGGGGGAAAGGGGGAGACAGGTGCTCGTGGCACAAAGAGGACTGTCAGCCTCTTTCAGCTGAAGCCTCTGAGGAGGGTTCTAGGGACTCCAGTGCCTCTGGGATTCCTAGCCAGTAACCGACGCTTTCATCTGGTCTTTGGGACAGTTGTCTACAAAGCTTGTTGGGCATCCCTTCCTCTTACTGTGCCTGGTGCGCTCCGAAGCCCCTCTGAAGATGGAGGGAAACTCCCACCTTTGTGGATATGGCGGCATAAGAGGAAGCTGGGAGACCACACCCCTAAGCCTCATCTTGCTTCTGCTGCTAACTTTGAAGGGGGCTGCAGTTCAAGGAGGGGAGGGCTGCTAGGTGCTCTGAGCTTTTTGTGGAGGAAGGCACGGTGTCTGTGGGCGGTGATCTCAAGTTTAGTCATGGTGTTTAGGATTTGAAGGGAAGAGGGAGCCTGGGTGCAGAGAGGTGGAACAGACTTACCTGTGTAATTCAGAGTTTTTGTTTTGTCAGGTTCCTCTGGCAGCGTTTCCTTCAGGTTGTTCCTTTCTAGACCCATGCCTAGTTTCCTAGTGGGAAACCTATGAGCCGTCCAGAAGGGACGGGGAGGCCCCGGGAGTTTCGTGGGGTCCTGAATGAGCAATGTTGATCTGAACCAGATGGTTCCCTGCTTCAGCGCACACCCCCACCCTTCCCCCATAGCTGTGAATAGGGTGCTTTTAACCTTGTAACTTGAGAGTGGAGGAAGGGAGGCCAGGGGGCCAACTGTCTGTGTGTGCGTGTTTATGTCTGAATCTGCACACTTGCAATGCAAGCTTACCAGGGGCCTGTGGGAGTGACCCTGCCCGGAAATGCATTGTTGTGATATGCTGGCTGTGGCCTGCTCATGAGTCCCTAGGAACTTTTCTGAGCCCAGTCCCCGGATATGGCATTTTCACGGTCCCATAAGAATCACTGGGAGGTGGTCTCATGGAAGCATCCCCCCCTTCCCCGCAAGCCAGGCCTTCGTCCGGACCTGCAGAATGCCTCCTTGGAGTGAGGGTCACCCTTCATGAGAAGGCCAGCTAGGACTGAGGAGTCTGAAAAGGCAGGATTGAGGGTGGAGAGAGGTGAGGTCGCTTGGGCTTCCCCTAACTGGTGCTCTCTTTCCCCAAACATGGCAAGAGAAGATGTAAAGGGTGGGATCTGCAGAGACAGTAGGGAATGAGTTCCTCTGCATTATCTTATGCCTTTCTGTGGCAATATTTGTGTCATTGGTTTTGGCCCCCTTTAAACTGTGGAAGTTCTTCAGTGCAGGGTGGTATCCTCAGGTGTGGTATGCCATCACCTGGCTCAGACCTTGTCACCTAGTTGCTAGCTGCCATCGAGTCAGCCCGCAATTCATGGTGACCCCATGTACAACAGAGCAAAAGACACTGATCCTTCTACACCGTCTCTGTGATAAGCTGCTCATCTGACTATTGTGATCCATGGGGTTTTCACAAGTAGGTTGCTAGGCCTTTCCTCCTGGCACGTTGTAGTCTGAAAGCTCTCCTGAAACCTGTTCAGTGTCATAGCCACACACAAGCCTGCACCGACAGATGGGTGGGGGCTGTGCGTGAGGTGCGTTGGTCGAGAATCGAACCCACGTCTCCCGCATGGAAGGCAAGAATTCTGCCACTGAACCACCACCGTCCCCACTGTCACATAGTTGGTGTTCGGTAAATATTTTCGTTGAAGTGGAGGGCCTTATGGTAAAGGCTTAGGGCAGGCTTCCTCATACTTGAGCATGCGTCTGAGTCTCCTGGGGAGCTGTTAAGGCACAGATGGCTGGGCCCCACTCCCAGAGTTTGTGATTGAGTGGATCTGGGTGGAGCCGAGAATTTGCATTTCTGCCCGGCTCCCTGGTGATTACACTTTGAGAACCACTAGTTTGGGGCCGTTACAGATGCTTGGGAGATTAATCCAGAGGATCTAAAGTCTTCCTTACCCCTTGCTTCCCACCCTGGCTTCTTCTGGCGCTGCACTGGTTTGGGCTTTTCCTTTCATAGCCAGCACTGCCTCGTGGTCACTTGAAGAAAGGCCCTATGACCAAATAGGACAGTTAGGAACCAGGGCTTTGGAAGGCGATGATGGTCACGTGCACATGGTGAAGCAGATGCCCAGCCAGGCCCTCATCTGCCCTGTGCCTGTCTCCTGAACCAAGCAGGTTGTGGTGCCTGCCAGGTGAGGTCCTGTCATGGCTAGACACTGCACAGGACACCAGGGAGTCTCTGAACATTGGAAAAAGCAGGAGGGATCTGTTCTCTGAGTGAGGGATAAGGCAAGTGCATTAGTGCACATACATTGTGTTTTCACTTTGCAAAGCATTTTCTACCTGTTGTTTTATGAGTCAAGGGAAGATTTATAAGGTAGATACAGATCCAGGTAGAGTTACTGAGGATGGAGAGATGTACTTTGTCCACACAGCCTCATGATGCCAGCCCTGAGACTGAGCAGCTGCTAAACCATTGCTGGTGTCGTTATGTGCTGTTGAGTCGGACCCGACTCATAGCGACCCCTCCTTGGGTTTCCGAGGCAGTATCACTACAGAAGTAGATTGCCCAGCCTTCCTTCTGAGGAGTGGCTGGTGGGTTTGAACTGCCAACCTTCTGGTTAGCAGTCAAGTGCCTAAGGCACTACACTACCAGAGCTCCCACTAAACCATTAGCAACTAGTATTTGGAATAATGACTGCTGTTCATTGAGTGCTTACTACTTACTTGCCTGGTGTTGTGCTAGATGCTCTCGTGTGTTGTTGAATCATTACAGCAGTAATGGGAGATTGACTTGCAGAACTTATGTCCAAACTCAGCTAGTGGGTGGGGTCATCTGGAGTTCAAGCCCAGGCTTTTCTGACAGCAAACCCTATGGTCTTCACGACTTACTGGTTTGTCTTGACCAGCAAATGTGTACTTGTCCTTGGGCGTTGTCTGCCTCTCAAGCTTGATTAAATTTGCTGAGCAGGGATCTATGCTGGGTGTTGTAGAGGCTGCAAAAATGACCAAGTCACTGTCTTCTGGGAGGGGTATAAAACAAGTATACTAGTGTCTGCAGTGGGAGGCAGAAGATGTAGCCAGTGGCTTGTGGGTTTAAAGGAAGTAGAAGCCATTCCTGTATGGGGCTTAAGAGAGGCATTTGAGATGGACCTTGAAGAGGCAGGTAGGATTCCAGCAGTGTCCATGGGCTGGAGAGTTGAGCAGGCCAATGGGTGCAAAGAAAAGCCATCAAAGGGCATGAGTAGGGATTATTACTTTTGACTGGAGTATAGGGGACATACTTCAGGAAGCACTGGGAAGATCCTCTTTGGTTGGAAGCGACAGCTTGGCCAGCTTCAGCAGGAAAGGGCTTCATTGGAAGGCTTTGGGAGCTCCCAGAATCAGACAGATGACTAGGGACCCAAGTCCACTCTAGGGATCCTTGGGTGGGTTCAGCAGGAACCAAAGACCAGCCTCTTCAGGGTACCACTGTCACCAGGATAAATCTACTCCAGCTGTACTCAGTAATTTTGTCCTTAACTGCTTTGGATTCAAATCCCAGGAAGAAAATGTCTGGTTGGCCCAGTCTGGGCCACGTTCCCTCCCTTGGCCAGGGGAAAGCCAGTGGCATGGTAGATAATCCCCCCCCAGACTATATCCAAAAGCAGAAGTCTCCAGGAGAAGAGGAAATGAGGCATACTACAAGAGATCAGAAAGGTGCTAGAAAAGGACTTGAATAGGTAGGTGGGGTGGTGTACTTGGTTCTGACAAAGTTTCTTCTGAGTAGGCAGTGGGCAGACTGGCCGTGGGACATGGCTGGGTTGGGAAGGCATGAAGAAAATGGACACAGAAAAGTAGATAAGTTAGTTACTTGGTCCCTTTGAGACGTAATGAAGACTTGAACTTGGCAGTGGAAATGGAAAAGAGGACTGACTCTAGAGTGATTGCAAAAGTAGATACCATTTACCAGAACAGACGCTTCGTCAGCTGGGGTTTGGCATTTCAGTGCCTGGGTGGATGAGGATTGGTTTCTTGAGCTGAAATGGGCAGTCAGAAGGAGGAAGAGTTTTCAGGGGGAGATGATGTGTCCTCGCTTTGGAAGAGCTGTGTATGTAGGATGCTGATGACATATCCAGGATCCTGCTGAGCTCATTACTTCTGACCCCAAACTGCCTAGGGTTTGGGACCTCAGCCCTGAGGAGGTGGGACCACACACTCCAGGAGACCTCGATATCTCTGAAAGCGGCTTCGGCGTGGTGGCCAAGGCTCAGCATGTTTGTGCCTTTTTCTGTCTCCAGACTTGGAGGAAAATCTGCAGCTAAGGATCAGCGTTCTACTTCCTTCCCATTTCCTTTCTCTCAGTTCACAGGCCCCAGCTTCCCCTACCCCATGTTGCCAGGAATCTGAGCCCTCACCAACAACTAAAGGCCTGCTCCCTGGGGACTTCGATTTCCCTTGCTTTCTGCTCAGAAGGCTTGTTAACAATAAGTTGTTGCTAACTATTAGGGTAAACATCTCCAAGTCACATTTCACAAGGAATGGCTTTGAACTTTGCCTGCCATCTGGAGGAAGCAGGCATTTGCTCTAGTTGGGCCATGTTCACCAGAGACTCTCTTGCATGTGCCCCTAAGCAGGCATTTCAGAGTAGTCCTTGTTTATTTATACATCATTTTGTGTAATTACGAAGAGTCCTGGTGGTGCAGTTGGTTGAAGTACTTCACTGCTAACCTAAAGGTCAGCAGTTTGAACCCACCAGCCACTCAGCAGGAGAAAATGTGTCAATTCTAACTCATAGCAAACCCATAGGACAGAGTAGAACTGCCTTGTGGGATTTCCAAGACTCTTAAGTCTTTATGGAAGCAGACAGCCACGTCTCTGCCCTCAGGTCGGCTGGTGGGTTCAAACCACTGACCTTTTCGTTAGCAGCTGTGCCAATCGGGCTCCTTCTGTAAAGATGATAGCCTTGGAGATTCTGTGGGGCAGTTCCACTCTGTCCTGTAGGGTCACTGTGACTCAGAATTGACTCACAGCAGTGAGTTTGGATGGTTTGGATGTGTAATTACGGCTTATTGTCGGTTGAGCTTTCATGTTGCCATTGCACATTTCCTAGTATTCAAGGGCATAGTCTGGGCTTTGGGCCACCCCAGCTTTCTAGCTGGATCGTGGACTGAGGACATTCCCTTTGTGACTGGAGCAGTCACCATTCTTTGGGGTGGGGGCAGGGGTAGCTGTGCTCAAGGTACTTTTTTCTCTACAGCTTCTCAGAGCACACGGTCATCTTCCTGGCGGGAAGAGAAGTAGGTCCCTCATTTCTAGCTGTTAGCATTCAAATATATGATATTTTGCCATGGAGAAACCCTGGTGGTGCAGTGGTTAAGTGCTCTGCTGCTAACCTAAAGGTCAGCAGTTCAAATCCACCAGCTGCTTCATGGGAGAAGGATGTGTCAGTCGGCTTCTGTAAAGATTTACAGCCTTGGAAATCCTTCGGGGCAGTTCTACTCCTGTCCTCTAGGGTCACCATGAGTTGGAATCAACTCAACAGCAATAGGTTTTATTTTGCCATCAGTTAATGCTGTGGATACTGCCATGTACAATCAGGTAAACCAAGGGACTAGAGAAACTGGGAAAAAAGACCAAAACAGTGTCTCAAAGTAGCAAGGATTGTCTGTAATTTGTTTTAATTCCTGTATTGATTAACATAAGGCATTTGACTGCTAACCAGAAGGCTGGCGGTTCAAACTCACCAGCCACTCCTCGGAAGGAAGACTGGGCAATCTGCTTCTGTAGAGACACCGCCTCAGAAACCCAAGGAGGGGTCTGTATGAGTCAAATCGACTCGATGGCAGTGCATTTATTGATTAATATTAATTTTTTATTTGTACACTAGTAATATTAAAACACATACTTAGTAACCTTAACAGGAGATCTGGTAGCATAGTGCCTAAGGCATCAGATGGCTAACGAGAAGGTTGGTGGTTCAAACCCACCAGCTACTCTGTGGAAGCAGGACTGGGCACTCTACTTCCGTAAAGATTTACCACCTCAGAAACCCAAAGGAGGTCGCTATGAGTCGGAATCAACGTCGTGGCATTGGGTTTGGTTTTTAATAGTTACACAAAACAAATGGTTCTAGTGTCAGATGCTGCAAAAACTTAAGAGGACCCTCAGCCTAGGTTCTTCGTTCATGTGGCTGTGATTCTCTGCGAGTGAGGAATCCCAGAGCGGGAAAGACAGTTGCTCGGCCACCCGCTGGGGAGGATGTGCACGGCCAGACCTGAGTCTCTGACCTAAGGGACATGTTCTTTACCCAGTAGTCTTTTGTTCTGTCTCTTTCTGGATCATGTTCTCTGCCCATTAGCGCCCTTTATCCGTTTCCTTCCTTGTCATATCTAGGACCTGGGGGGAGACATACTAAAAAGGGCTTAGAAAACAGCCTCACTTCGGCATGGTCAAGGCAGGTGCTGTTGGCAGAGAGGTCTTGAGGCCATTCTGAGGCAAAGAGGCCTCTCCTGCCCTGACGTCAGTGCTGTAGTCTCAGGGTAGGGGCAAGGACCCCAAGATGTTGGAGCATGACCCAGGGACCCCAAAGAGCAGGTTCTCATACTGCTCTGTCTTTTCTCCCCTGAATCCTTCAGGTGTTAAGTCCTAGCACTGTGGACAGGTAACAGCCTCATAGCCTTAGCAGGTCTGCAGTCTTTCTGAGGAAGAAAACCAACAATGGTGCTAATAGCCAATTGGTTTATAGGGAGCAGCTCTGGAAAAGAAAAGTCAGTAAGTTACGTATTTTTGTGGCAAAAGGGAATTTGGATGGGATGGGGTTGGTAGTGAAGAGGGGAAGACAAGAGAGGGATTTTCCAAAGAGGCACAGATAAGGAAGTTGTGGCCAAGGGGGATTCCCTTGCTCTTATCACCCCCACGGTTCTACCCAGTGCCTCTGGCCCCCTTCCTCCTTACTTCTCTGTAGTAGAGCTCCTTTGGGTTTGAAAGAAACATTAGTATAACTTTGACATCTCCTCTACTCCCATAAGTGAGGTTCCCCCCCAACCCTCACTTCCGCCCAAGTTCAGTTAAAGAAAAATTACCCATCATTTAATACACATGGGAATTAGAACCAGCTGGACAGGAGGAAATGAAAATTTGGGGGGGGGACAACTTGTTTGAGTATCGAATCCTCTGTGCCAGCAAAACAGAGACTGAGGGGAATGAGGGTGTGTGGGAAAGGCAAGGGAGGGGGTAGAGGCCCGAGGGTCTCTGACTCCTCTGTTCCCATCTGCCTTGGCCACGAGGGAGTTTTCAGGGGTTGACCTTCTCAGTGTTCCTCCTGCCCCAGAGGGCTTGGTATTTCCCAGAACCCATGCCTGGTTAGCTCAAGGTGGTTGCTGGGGGCTCTGGCTTGGCTCAGGAGGGGCTCCTGGGTACCAGAGGTAGGGATGAGAAAGCCTGAAAGGAATGAGGAGGGGGAGCAGCATTGGTGCTCAGATTAGACGCTGTGACGTGGGGAGCAGGGTGTGCAGTGTGCCAGGGAGATCCAGCCCAAGGCCAAAGTGGCAGCTGTTAGAAGGAATTTGCTCAGTGTCTAAAAAATGAGTTATACTTGACTTTAAAGCAGCAGTGAGCAGACCTCTAGGATGAATGTGAATTTTCATTTCTCGGGTGGCATTTCCTGTAGTTAACAGAGAATGCACAGCTGTGTGGTTCCTCAGCCCCTTCAGACCTGGGTGAGGTGTTTTGAAGGGTGACTTCTTCCACCCACACCACCTGTTTCAGCGATCCCATCTGTCATGGATCTATGGGCCGATCCTGCCATTCATCCTGTGTGGAGCAGAGAGAGGAGCCAGCAGGCCTTCTGTGGGTAGGCAGCCAGGAAGGCCCAGGCGGAGGCCTGATCTGATTTGAGGGTCCAAGAGCCTCAGCACAGGGCTGTTGGGCTCTTCCAGAAGCAAAGCAAGCACCCTGTTTGTTGGGAGGGCACTTCTATGAGGCTCATAGTCCAGGGCTAGACACATATAGGGCTCTCACTGCCCACAGATTGTCAGACAGGATTCCAGTGCCTTAGCCACCCAGAGATAGCTCGGTGGGTGTGACTCAAGGCGTTTGATGCTGTGTGATCCAGGGTGAGTTGCTGCCCATCTCTGTGCCTCAGATTCCTCATCACTGAATAAAGAGTTTGAAGGCCTGCTCGGGGATTCTGTCTGGAATCATCTACTGGACCTGACAAAGGAGCACAATACCCTGAGTGGGGAGGTGGTCCTGGGGGCCAGGATGCCACCATGAGGTCCAGATGTCTGTGGGACTTGGTTCTGACCTGCTTCCAACCTGCTTGGATGTCCCGACAGCAGCCATCCCACTCTGGTGTCTCTCATTAGAGCTTGGGCTTCTGCAGCAAACAGCTGTTCCGTGCCTCCTTTCTCAGTTCCCATTGGTTCCCGTGGTTCCTCATCGCTGCCTCCCAGCCCTTGCTCTGGCTCAGTGCTGGGTTCAGGCAGAAGCACCCATCTGGTCTCGTTGCGTTCTTCCCTTCCCACGCTGGCCACCCATTAGACCCTGGGGGTGACTGTTTATAGGGTTTTTGGTCTTTTCACCTTCAGATTCCCCCACCCCTCACTCCCTGTGCTCTGCTCCAGCCCAGTTTTTTCACAGAGCCAGGGTGGGGGTGAGATCACAGGTTGATCGGGGGGCGGCCTGGCTAGCAGCACAGACACGAAGCAAGACCTCTAGGAGTTGAGAAGTGCCTGGAAGGGGAGGGGTAGGGTTTCATAGTGTTGGAGAGGAGCTTGAGGAGACCAGTTCAGGCAGAACATAAGGTTTCTTGGCTCATTACCCAAGAAGGAGGGGCAGGATGGAGGGATCTGGCAGAGGAACGGGCCCCAAGACCCACCCTGGCAGGGAGGAAGGAGCTGCCTTTCAGACTGGCCTCTGGCTGGGCTGGTCACACAGAGGACTGTGCTTGCAGGAAGTGTGGGAGTGGCTGTTAATGGCCCTGTGCTCTGCAGGCTGTGAGGCTGCCAAGAGTCAGTCTGATAAGAGGGAAGAGATAGACTCCTTGAGTTGTACACTCCACCAGCTGCCTTCCCTTAGCCAGCCCCACAGATACTGACAGTGTATTGCAGTGCTGTTCCTGCTCTATCTCCTCTCCTTCCTGGAATAGAGTCCCTGGCTTCAGCCCAGCTGGGTTTCCCCTGCTTGGCCACCAGCTTTCTATCTGTGGTCAGATGAGGTCTGTACCGGGGGAGGAGTCAGTCTATCTTGACAAGACTGAGCTGATTCTGAGCCTGTCCTGGGTGTTCGAGGGATGGAACCTGGCTCCCAGACTTTCCTGTCCTGTTTTGGTCTTGGGGTTACCCTGATGCTCGGCTAGCTTGAGCTGGGACCACCAAGGAAAGGAACAGGCCTCTCCCCACTAGAAAGCTGCATCCTTGGAGACCTTCCAAAGCCAAGCCAGCCTGTGAGCTGTGGGAGGACAGAGCTTCAGGGACCTGTGGGCAGTTCCAGCTTTGCCCCAGAACATTGGGAACTTGTCCCAGGGAGGACTGGCCCTTTTGCAGGGAGGAGTTAGAGATGCGGGTCTGAGGGAGTTTGCATTTGTGAAGGTCACTTTGACATCCCATGGAGAATGAATTGGAGAGACCTCTTTTATTCTTGTGAGGCTTTAGTAGTTAGGAGGCTACTGTTGGCATAGTGCCTAAGGCATCTGACTGCTAACCAGAAGGCTGGCAGTTCAAACCCACCAGCCAGCCATTCCTTGGAAGGAAGACTGGGCAATCTAGTTCCGTAAAGACATTGCCTCAGAAACTCAAGTTGCGATTGACTTGACAGCAGTGAGTTTGGTTTGGTTTGATAGGTGAAGGAAAGCAGTTAGTGGTAGATGCTGAGAGAAGTGGAGAGAGGAGAGAGAGTTAGCTGGTAAACCTCAATTAGGCTCTGTAATGGATTAGGAGTATGAGGTCACAGGAAGAAGGGGTCATGACTCCCAGGTTTCAGGATGGGTGGGGCCCCTTTCTTGGAAACTGGAGACACAAAAGGAGTATTGGGTTTAGAGGCTTAGGTCATGCATGAGTTTGGTTTGGGACAGTTAGAGTTTGAGGTACTTTTGGGTACTAAAGGGTGAGATAAAGAAGTTAGTGGGCTACATGTCTGGAGTCCAGACAAGGATCTGGCATCATTTGAAAACTCAGGTCGAGAAACAGGCTTGTCAAGGATTCTCCCCAGAAACCATTGCAAGATGATGAATGGAACCTCGGGTCCTGACCTTTGATTGCCCGCCACGTCTAGGGTTATCTGTTTTCCTGTCCAAGTAGCACGGTTGACCTGAAGTTAAGCTGGTTCCAGGGTTTGGCTGGATAGCAAAAGACAGGACCCCGAGGAGTGTCCAGTAAAGCTGAATCCTTTCTTTGCCGAGTCCTCCCTGTGGCTGGGGGACTCTGGCAGTGGGCACTACTGACCTCAGGCCAGTCTGAAAGGCTATACAGATCAGAGTCTCTCTTGCCATCTACAAATCTGGACAATGTCCCTGGCTAGAGAAGGACTTGGGTCTTGGCCAGAGCTAAATCACTGCTGGGAATCCCAGAACCTCCATACCCTGGTGAGGGCCTCTGAGGGCAGTTCTACTGTTCTCGTGGGCTTGTGAGTCTTTGGGCTGGGTTGACCTATCAGGAATGGGAGTTTTCGGGGCAAGTTCAGGGCAGCCCCTCTGTGTCAAATGTCAAGTGATGCAATAAGTGGCTTTTAAAAATTCTTTTATGTGAAACGGAAAGTAATTTTAGGTGTGTACAAGATTGTACAAGTTGGACTCTTTCAAGGACTAGGCCAAAAATCCAACTCAAAGTGGCATTTGATAAAAGGGAATCTGTTGACTTACATACCTGAGGGTGTGGCTGGCCTCCTGCCTGGTAGATGAGGGGCTAAACAGCATCTCTCTCCCCTCTGCTCTTTTCCATGTTGACTGCACTCTCAGCTCCCACGTAGTACCAGTACCTCTATCCTCTCAGCATTTCCACCTAGGATTTCCCAGGAGTCACCGTGCATTGGGACCCATGCCCGATCCTAGACCAGACACTCTGGGTGCATGTATTTGGTGTTCTGATCATCCAGGCCTGAGTTACAGTGCACAGAGATGGAAATTTGGGGAGAGACAGTTCCCAAAGGAAAATAGGGTTATTGTTATGAATAAAAGGTGGAGATGGATGCTGGGCTGATATCATGTATGGGGGTAGCAGGCAGTGCTAGGTTGCATTTGGGTACATGGAGACCTTGCAGTAAACTCCATGGACTGACTTATGTGTCAAAACCATTCCTGTAGACAACTCATAAGGATTTATTGCCCTTTATTAATATACCTTGTTAAATTACCATGTAGAGCCAAACTTAGAACCAATGAGTCATTCCATTCATAAATCAGGAAGTAGGGGTTAAGAAATTTGCCTAAGGTCCTCAAACCAGAAGGTAGAACTGAGACCAGAATTCAGATCTTCTGCCTTGCGGGCTGGGAGCTCTTTCCAGTATAAAGTGGAGTCTTTTAGGAAGGGGCCCCCTTGCCTCCACAGCTGCCCGTGTACAAGGAGTGATTGATTGAACCTTTGGACTCTAGGACAAAGAGCTGGCACGTCAGGTTATGGCAAATGATTCCTTTCTGCTGTTAGCCCAAGGTGATCTGCATGGTGATTGACATTATGCAGGAATCTGAAATGGAAGAGACATTCACTCACTGTGGCTTCACAGATCCCATTAGGCAGAGGAGGCGCTGGCCCACCTCCATCCGGGTTCTACCCTGGTGCAGCCTCCACCCACTTTCTGCCTCCCCTCCTGTCTTCGCTTTCCGAGTGCTCACCTTTTCTCATGGTTTCTTGCTTGGGCCTGGTGTAAGAGTAGCTGCAGGGCTGCTGTGCGTTCTGGAGTATGTTGGGGTATTTCCATTTGGGGCGAGTTGTGTCTCTCTCTCCTTTTGGAAGAGAATGCAGGACACTGGTGATAGTTTCAGATACAAAAAGACAAATAGCACTAGTTTGGTGCCAGTTCCCCATCACCTCCAATTTGTGACGGTATGGAAGTTTGACCCACCTTGGCAGAGCCAGGAATGGTGGTGTAGCCTGGTGCCATCTGGTAGCTTCCAGCACCAATCCCACAGGTGTTTTTGGGAAGCACCACTGCCCGTGCCCCCACATTCCATGGTGTCACCGAAGTTCATCTTCAGGAGGCAGAGCGGGTGGCAGTGAGTAGAGTCTACGCTGGTACTGGGCCACATCCAGCACACATTTGTTTCCCTTCCTCCCTTTCTGGGGCTGAGCCATCTTCCTCTTCATTGAGGAGTTGATGATATGCTGTGACCTACTCAGATAGGGCCCCTGGGAGGAAAAGTCCTTCCCAGTGTTGCTAGGTAATTGCTGTATCACCTCTGGAAAGTGGCAATGTCAGCTGCTATGAGGAAGAGAGATAGAGAGGGAGTTTCCCCCTCGCACTACCTCTGACCCTCCGCTGCCTTTGAGGGGAGCGTGGGTGGGAAAGCAAGGAGCACCCCGCTGCCACTGCCGGTCCACAACAGTAACTCCTCCTCCTGTATCTGGCCTTCATTGTAAGCTCCCTGTCAGGATAATATGCATAATGGCCGTCAACTCTTGGGGGATGTGGAATGGAGGAATACACAGACCCTGGTCTTTCTTGTCTAGCTTTATTATATACCTTGGATTGCCAGCGTGATGGTACTTGTTCAGGAATGGCTGTACATGGGTGACCTGGGGCTGGGGCGAGTTGGGGTCCAGGGCCCACTTTGAAGCTCCTTGCCTTGCCTCGGTAAGGCTGGGGCATCCCCACCCCAATGTGTGCACGTGAGTTAGCACTTCTGTAGTAAATTATGGCCTAAAGCCAGAGGGTCTCCACTGCGAGACTAGCTCTGCTACTCAGTAGTCGTGCATCTTTGGGCCAATGGTAACCTCTCCAGGCTTCAGGGTTCTCATCCATACAGTGGACGTAATACTGCTGGACTGACTTGCCTCATGTGGGCCTTGCCATGATGAAGTCAGCCAGGACTGTGGCAGCACTCTGTAAACTGTGAAGCACTGCCCTCCTGGGGTCCCAGTGCTGCGTTTCCGCCTCACGGAGGAGGGAGGCCAGGAGGAGAATGGACACTGACTGAGATAAGGAAGTAAGGTTTGATCCGGGCAAATGACCACTTGGTGCCCAGACTCAGGCAGAAATAGGCAGACCGTGGGGCCTCTGGGAGCAGAGCATGAGGTGCAGAGAGAGCTGGTTAGCCTGGGCTGGCAGACAGTTCAGGAGAGGACTTGGCTGTTAGCCGCTCTCTGAAGGGCAGAGGAAAGACGTTCGAGAGAGATGGTTAGAATGAAGAGGAATTCAGTCCCAAACTCCAAAGAGCGCCGCCTGATTCCCTGAGATCTCAGAGCTGGTGAGCGTGACCCCAAAGCTCCCAGGACCTCCGGCATATTATTATTATATAACTCCACACTCATATGACTCAGAGCCCCTCACAGGGACAGTCTTCCCTTTCTGGACCAGAGGCCTACGGGAAGGGACCCACCCAAAGCAAGAAGCCTGTGCAAGACTGAACCTGAGTTCTCCTTGCTGAGCCACAAGGCCAGAAACCCCCAAGCGCAGAGTACATTGCTGTGCGCAGGCACCACTCTCTTCCTAACTGGAACAACTTCTGAGGTCTCTGTTGGAAAGCAGACATTCATGGGATACAGTGACCATGCAAAGGGCCCAACTCTGTTCTCCTCCAGCCCCTCTTTCCTTTCCCCCCGACTCCTGGTAGGAGTTGTGGGAGGGGGATGACACGAAATTTCTTCCCTTTAATCTTCTGATTCAAACCCGATATATATCAAAATAGTAAGAACCCCCAAGACTGTGCCCCTTAATTACCCTTTAAGCCAGCCTCGTGGCTCAACTTTCCACCAAACAGTAGACAGGCCTCTAAGGTGAACTGTAACACCAGGGAGGTATACACTCCCTAGGACAGCCAACCATATGAGATGAAAGGGCAGCATTTGCCCAGGGATAAAGCTCAGAAGGCAAAAAGGGACAGGGAAGAATGCCGAGTGGCAATGGTGACACGGGAGGAAGTAGGAAGAGTGCCATTACATCGTGGGGATGGCGACCAGTGTCACAAATCAAGATGTGTGTGAGTTGTTGAATGGACGACCAGTTTGCTCTGCAAATGTTTACCCAAATCACAATAAAAAGTCCAAAACCAAACCTGATACGTACACCTTCTTTGGGTTTCCATTAGCATAGTTGCCACAGGCTGATCTTTACAAAAGACTTTACTAAATATAAAGAGTGAACAAAAGAAAGCTAAAGATAGGGTATACAAAGAATAAAAACAGCCTGGCTCACAAAGTACAGGTTACTGGTTTGTTTCCAGGGCTTTTGGACACTGCTGTGCTCTGCTCACTCTCTGGAGACACTACCGCCAGGGCTGGCTTACCTCTGCATGCCCTTTTGCTAGGATTTCTGGCTCCTAGCAGCTGGCCTGTCTCCTAAGGCACTTCTATGACCCATACCATGATGAACCCTCTCCAAGGCAACTTGATTACCTTGTGGTCCCTGTCCCACACTCTTCTTTACCTGGGGCTCCTTCCTTAGGTTTCCCCAGGGGATTGGTACCTCAGTGACTATGCATTACAGGAGGGTTGATTTTGTAATATGACCCATATCTTGACATGGCACCCAGGTGCCAGCGTAGCCCATAAGACCCTAAATTAAGGGAAGAGTGATTTGATTCAGGAGTTCTTGGTGCTGGGATCCAGTGGTTGGGAGAAAGAAGGCTGGGAGTTAGGGGGGAATGCCCTGCCTCTCTTCCCCACTGTCTTGTGTGAGTCATGCTGGGCCGGCTCCTTTAGGAAGACATTTGCTCTTTATCATCTGGAGCTTCTTTTAGTCACTATGCCCTTGCCCACGACTGTCCCAGAGAGCCTCTCTGAGTGTGATGGGCTGTGATAGCATTGGCTGATTTCTAGCCATTTGTGTACCTGAGTTGGGGACGAGAGGGATGAAGGTTATTAAGATCACATGGAGAAAACGTGCATCTTTTCCCTTTCACCTTTCTTCCAGAGTTGGTGGTGGAGTACAGTGGGACTCTCCTTCACACCGTCTCTTAGAGCCAGCCTGGTCCTCTGAGACCAGGGTAGGGAATGTGTATGTGTTTAGGAAACCCAGGGGTTGAGAGAATCAATTAACCAGTGTTTCTGAGAATACCAAGGAGGGCTCTGTTTGATGAGGGTGAGTTTGACAGGGAGCGTGGTCCTTGTCTCCAGGGATGCTGTAAGTTGAGGAGTGAGTTCACCTCTTTGGTTATGTCCTAAGGAAAGCCTCTGGGATAGGCTGTGAAAACACATCACCAGCCCTCACCTCTTTAAAGAAAACCAAACCAAACTCATTGCCGTTGAGTCGGTCCAACTCATAGCAACCCCTCCTTGGGTTTCCAAGGCGGTATCACTCTGGAAGTAGATTGCCCAGCTTTCCTTCCAAGAAGTGCCTGGTGGGTTTAAACCTCCAGCCTTCTTGTTAGCAGTCAAATGCCTTAGGCACTACGCCACCAGAGCTCCCCATCTTTAAAGAGAGTAAGGCCTATTAAGACCTGGGATCTGTTCTTGGAGGTCAGCTGCCCCTTGACATACCTTCAGAAGGGCAGCTTTCCAAGGCTGGAGAAGCTGGAGGGACTCTCTAACACAGAGGAACCCCATTGATCTGCTGCTTGAAAGAGCAGGAAGCTGGCCCACCATAAGGAGAGGAGCCATAAGGCCCCAGGAAAAAAGGGTACCTCCCTATACCTTCCCCCTAAGTTAGAGGGAAAGGAATATGATTCAGGAATTCTTGGTACTGGAATGCAAGGGTTGGGAGAAAGAAGGCTGGGAGTCAGGGCGGGAACGCCCTGCCATGAGGCCCTAGACCACCACTTGTCTGTCAGTTTGTCATACTGTGGTGCCTTGTGTGTTCCTGTGATGTTGGAAGCTATGCCACTGGTGTGCAAATATCAGCAGGGTCACCCATGGTAGACATGTTTCAGTGGAGCTTCCAGACTCAGACAGACTAGGAAGAAGGGCGGGGTCATCCACTTCTGAAAAAAATGGCCACTGAAAACCTTATGAATAGCAGTGAAACACTGTCTGATATGTTCATACTTTCTCATGTCAGAAGGAACCAGTTCTTGGAGAAGTATATCACACAAAAAAGGGAAGAACTTTAACAAGACAGATTGACACAGTAGCTGCAATGATGGGCTCAAGCACAGTAATGACTGGGAGGGAGGATGGTGTAGGACCAGGCAGTGTTTCATTCTGTTGTGCATGGGATCACTGTGAGTTGGAGCTCACTCCATGGCCCCTAACAACAAGCATAACAAGACCCTAGAAAAATAGGCTTTGCCAAGGAGTACTGATGCAACCCCTGCCGAGGAGGGAGAAAGCTAGCACTCTTCCCATACTGACTGCCACTCCTTGGTGTTGATCAATAAATATTGCTGAATGAGTACATCTTCTGCTTTTCTCTTGAGATTCAAAATGTACTCCGGACATCCAGTCAAGTGCAGAAGGAAAATGAGGACTTTGAGAAGCTTCTCTGTAGTTCTTCATTATACATCTATGTTATGACTAAGTTCAGGTTCATAAACAGTGATGAATAGCCAAGTCACCCAACACTTTGAGCCTTATCTTTAAAGGGACTCGGGCCAACCGTAAGCATTATAGTCCCTTGACCCTGGGCATAGTGTGGTCAGGTTGAATTACTCCTTGGAAGCAGAGAGTCACAGGGCAGAGATGTGGCAAAGGAGAGGAAGGTCTAAAGCTCCCTCCCCAGATTCCTCTGGCTTCTCTTGCCCCACCATTTACCGTCTCACTCCCAGACTCCTGCAGAGTCCCCAGAGGAACTTGGAGCTATCTCCCCAACTTCTCCCTTCAGGGATCTCCTGCCCATCTCCTGCCTCTCTTAATCTATGAGGCTTTCAACCCTGTGGGGAAACCCCTTATTAACTCTGTCTTTTCTGGGATCTCGCTGCTGACCTGTGGTTACAGAGGAGACAACTGGAGATATTTAGAACCAGCTCAGGTCAGGCGCCTGAAGAGTTGCAGGCTGAATGACCGATGAGGTCTGTCACAAGGTGAGCACAGCACTCCTCTCTGCTCGCCTTAGGGTAAGGGACCACCGAGGCAATGCCGGCTCCTGAGACCTCAGGTCTAGGCTGTCCGCTCCTCCTGTCTGCCTCTGGGGGTGGGAGGTGGGGGGTGGGGGGTGGTGCCTGTGGTTTCCCAGGAAAGGAAGCAAGAGGGTGGTGGTTCTTACCTGGGAGAGGCTGGAGCGGGAGGGTGGTGCCGGTGAACCTGCGCCAGAGCTGTGCAGGAGGGGTTGAGCCTCACGATGCCTACGCAGGGTCCAGAAGGAGTCGTCCAAGTTGGGGCTGGACTAACAGGACTGTGGCCCTCAGTCCTGGCCAGCCCAACATCACAGGCCTTGAACTAGGAGGTTTATACCTGAGTCCTTACAGAAACCCTCCAAGATGAGTATCATTACCTTTTCATAGAGAATGAAACAGGTCGGGGATGTTAAATGGTTAACAGTCGGCAAGTGGCAAAGCCAGGATTTGATCCAAGTTTTGGCACTTTCTTCATTTTGGGGGACTTGATTGGGAAGCTGCTTTGGGCTGAGGTGAAAAGCTGAGAGGTCTAGAAAGCCTCGCTAGCTACAGCCAGAAGCTGGAAGTACTTTGGGGAGTAACCAGAGGGGAGTTCCATCATAGCCGCCCTCGTGTGTCTGCAACAGAAGCTTAAGAGCAGAGCATTTCAGTTCGGCTGTTCTCACACACACCCTCCCCGTCCCATTGCCTCAGATTGTTAAATCTGGTTTGTTCCTGATGTCTTCTGGTGGTCTGGGAGCAGTCAGGAAAGCTCCATTGTTAGAATGTCAGAGTTGGAAGAGTGGAGGCAGAATATAATTATCACTTGCATCGGCACACTTGTAGAGGATTTTAAAAAATGGTCTCGAAGCACTTTTTCATAACCATTATTTCTGCTTATTTTTATAACCCTGGGGAGCAGATATATAGAGATCATATTAAATTAAGCAAAATTTATTGATACCTACGTTACTGTGAAGGAGCTCTGGTGGTATAGTTAGTGGTGAAGGCATTTGGCTGCTAACCAAAAGGTTGGTGGTTTGAACCCACCAGCCGCTCCACAGAAGAAGGATGACACGGTCTTCCTGTATAAAGATTTACAGCTTTGGAAACCTAGTGGTGGTTGCTATGAGTCAGAATGGACTCCATGGCAGTAAGTTTGGAGTTTTGAGATTACTATGAGTGAGCTAGAATTGACTTGATAGCACTGATCAACAGAAAAACTATACATAGGGCAAAGTGAAGTCCTACAGTGATACAGAGTTGATGAATAAAATAACGTGGTCTTTCTACTCATGGAGCTTATATTTTAAGTGAGGAAGAGAGACATGTACATGTCTTTTTAGTTTAATGTAAGATGTTAGTAAATGTGGCTCTATTTAGTTCATGACCCCTGGAGGGTAGGGTGTGGTGACAGATGAGGTGTGGGCATGGAGCCTGGTTTTGCAATCTTTTTGTAAAGGAGGAAGATGAGAATAGTTGTTGGAATAAGCAATAAGCAGTCCATTAAGGAGCCCTGTGATACAGTGTTTTAGTACTCAGCTGCTAACCAGAAGCTTGGGAGTTCGAATCCACTCGTGGTTCTATAGGAGAATGAGCTGGTGATCTGTTCTGTAAAGATCATGTCACTAAACAATGTGTGTGAATTGTTGAATGGAAAATGAATTTGCTCTGTAAATTTCCACCCAAAGGGAGGGGTCAGGAGGGAACACTGCAAAAATAATAAATAAATAAATAAATAAATAAATAAATAAATAAATAAATAGGCTAAAGGTCAGCAGTTCAAAAAAAAGATTCCCACACAAATCACAATTAGAAAAAGAAAAAGATTACAACCGAAAACCCCTCTGTGGCAGTTCTCCCTTGTCATGTGGAGTTGCTATGGGACAAATCGATTAGATGGCACCTAACTACAACCCCAGGCTGTCTCAATCTGCTTCCTTCAGTCTATTGGCTGGCATTCTGTGAATCTCCTAAGAGATGGTTTGATATCCCCTCCCAAGGGACTGGTATCGGCAGGGATCCCCAGTTCCCTGGTACAGACAGTTCAGTCCAGTGCATCTAGTCAAGGTGACTCTGTAAATTTATGCTCCAAACACAAAGCAGTGATGCATAAAATGATGAAGTGCACCTCCCCCCCCAAAAAAAAAAAGATAAAATAAACGTCCTCGTAGAGAGAGATGGAACAAGAACACAGAGGAAAGCAGGGTGGCTGCAGGCCTGCTGGTCTCTGAGTCTGGGAGCAGGCAGAAGCAGCTGGAAATTTGGGGTCACAAGGCTATACAGTTCTTCACATAAAGCATGTAATTGGAGTAAACTTACGGCTTGAATTTAGGATCTGGGAAGGGGTTCTTGAAAGTAGGTAGAAAAAAATGGTTGCTACCAACTATTACTTGGTGACTACTTAGTCCTTAACATCTTGCACCTAAGCTGAGCGGCTCACTGGGGAACTGAAGGGACGTGGGTGAGGCAACTCTGGAAATTCCTTGATAGGGAGGGAAGACAAGCATTTCTAGTAATACAAGGGGTAAATGTGTGGGAAAAATCACATCCCACCTTTCTCTTACTGTTGCTGGCTGAAATCCAAGCTCTACTTGGTGTGAGTTGTAGCCAATAAGCGAGAGGCCAAGGTGGGAGACAGAAAGGCACTTTCATGTCTTTGGCCAAGGAAGGGAACAGCTGGGGCTAGTGCCTCCAAGACTGCTCCAAGAAAGGCTCCCTTAAGCTTCTCTTGTGTACAGTTAACAGAACAGGAAGTCATGTGAAGTCATGGGTACACATACTTCAGCATTCTGCCCAGGATGTCCTTCTCTACGGACTGATCCCTCTTGACACCATGACCAAAGAACATGAGACAAAGTCTCGCCACTCCCTTCTAAGGAACATTCTGGCTGTACTTCTTCCAAGTACACATTTCTTCGTTCTTCTGGCAGTGCCTGGTGTATTCAATATCCTTCACCAACAGCATAATTCAAAGGCATTAATTCTTCAGTCTTTCTTATTCACTGCCTAGCTTTCACATGCATGTGAGGTTATTGAAAATACCATGACTTGGGTCAGGCAAACTTTAGTCCTCAAAGTGACATCTTTGCTATTTAATACTTGAAAGAGATCTTTTGCAGCAGATTTGCCCAATGCAATATGTTGTTTGATTTCTTGACTGCTGCTTCCGTAGATGTTGATCGTGGATCCAAGCAAAATGAAATCCTTAACAATTTCGGTCTTTTCTCCATTTATCATGATGTTGCTTATTGGGCCAGTTTTGAAGATTTTTGTTTTCTGTGTGTTGAGGTGTAATCCATACTGGAGGCTGTAGTCTTTGATCTTCATCAGTAAATACTCAAATAGATAGGGAAACAATAAATCCATTGAAGAAAAGAAAGAAAAGTTATGAAAGGAAAAAAACAGAAACCCAAGCAAGAACATATGAATAAGAAAAAGTGCCTGTTGAAAATTCTAGAAAAGAAAAAATCCCATCATTAACATTTGAAATTTAGTAGTTAACACTGGCCTGGATAGAGAATTCATTCATTGGAAGACAGTACTGAGGAATGTGTGTAGATATGGAGGACAGATTAAGAGGCTTCAGTATGTGTCTAGCAGGGATTCTGGACTTGAATAGAGGAAACAGCAGAGAAATAATACTGGAAGTGGTAATGGCTGAGAATTCCAGAACTGAAGAAACAGCATGAACACCAAACATAATAAAAAGACACCTTGATATTTTATAGTAAAACTGTAGGCAAGAGTAAAGAGGAAATGCTAAAAATTACCAGAGAGGAAAAGAATTTTAAAAAATGACGTTTAGACTGGCAGACATCTAATCAATGTTTGATGCCAAAAAATATTAGGGGACTGTCTTAGGGAAAAAGGCACTCTGGTGGCACAGTGCCTAGGGCATCTGACTGCTAACTAGAAGGTTGGCGGTTCAAACCCACCAGCCACTCCATGGGAGAAGGATGTGGTGGTCTGCTTCTGTAATGATGATAGTCTTGGAAACCCTGTGGGGCAGTTCTACTCTGTCCTATAGGGTTGCTGTGAGTTGGAATTGACTGGATGGCAGTGTTACTGTTTTTTTTATCTTTGGGAAATTACTTGTCAGCCTAGAATCCTGTATCCATCTATCATTCATGCATTGAGGTGAAAAACATATTTCTGGATATACAAGGTTTGTCCACCTATAATAAGCAAACAAATAAACCTGTTGCTGTTGAGTTGATTCTGACTCATAGCGACCATATAGGACAGAATAGAGCTTCCCTACAGACTTTCCAAGGCTGTAATCTTTATGGAAGCAGATTGCCACATCTGTCTCCCGTGGAGCTGCTGCTGGGTTTAAACTGTTGACCTTTGCATTAGTAGTCGAGTGCTTAACCATAGGGCTCCTTCTTATCACCTGCAGACCCTTGCTGAGGGAGCTCTGGTAGCGTAGTGCCCAAGGCACTTGACTGCTAACCAGAACGCTGGCAGATCAAACCCACCAGCCACTCCCTGGAAGGAAGGTTGAGCAATCTACTTCTATAGTGATACCAACTCAGAAACCCAAGGAGGGGTCACTATGAATTAGTTCTGACTCGATGACAGTAAGTTTGATTTTGGTTTGGTTAACACCCTTGTTGAAAGAACTACCAAAGGTATACTTCTTTAAGAAGAAAAGTAAACCAAGAGGGAAAGAACCAACAATGAGGACAGAAATTAATGTTATGTTGGTGAGTTTAAGTATCGACGGTGTATCAGGGTGCCTTCTGCTGCTACACGAAATAGAATAATCTGCAGTGACTTCAACTCTAAAATATATCTGTATGTAATTAGTTCATAATGTGAAGTCTGGAGGTAGGGAATTTGAGTGTCAGGGCAGTCCAGTTACGACATGGAGGATGTTCCAGCTTTCTGCTGTGCCGTGCCAGTGGTGTGAGACATTTCTCCTCATGGTTGTGAGGGAACGCTGCAGCTCTGAACCCACTCTCAGCACGCAGCTTCCCAAGCAAGAAGGCAGGGAGGTGCTAGAGGAACGAAGAGTTCTCCTCCCGTGCCACTTTTGTGAGGACAGTCTTTCCAAGAAAGCCCCAGCAGGCATCCCCTTCTGTCTCATTGGCCTGAACTGGTCCATCCTTAGACAAATTCCTAATGAAAGGGAACAGGCTTGCTGCGGCTGGCTTTGACTAAGGTTGCCTCATCTCCTGGGACTGAGTCCTTTCCTGCCTGAACAAAATTGGGATTCTGTGGCCAAGGAAGAAGGGGGAGTGGCTATTGGTAGGCAACCCACAGTGTCTGCCACAAATGGCAAAACACACAAACAGAAAAAACAGTCTCTGGTCTGTTTTTTCAATTTAAAAAAAAAGGGGGGTGGGGGTGGAGGGAACGACTAAAATTGTTGATCACATTATCAAGGAAGAATAAATTGGGGAAGTTCATTGTTAAACCACACCAAGGTTCTGCCTTATTCAAGAGAAGAGCCCCCTGACAAACAGGAGACTTCATTAGAAAAATGTAGGTGTGCTAACCATTCAGGATAACCAGTGAAAGAAGAGAAATTTCATTTCCCAACCAGGAGGGAAAAGGCATGGGAGTGGGGTAATATGCCAGCCCAAAAGAAGTCGGGAAAAGAGAAGAATTAAAAAAATGAAAAAGAGGAAACACAAAATAAGTAGCATAAGACCAAACACATACATATAATGGGTTAAACTCCCGTGTTGAGAAAACACCAGAACATCAGATTTAATAAGAAGCAAATTAGAAGTGGTCTGGAGCATGGGGAGAGCTGGTCGGCAGGAAACCAGGACTTCAAAGGGTCACTTCATGTCCTTTCTCCATCTTTTCCTTCTCTCCCCAGCTCTGCTCTCTGGCCAACCGGCCTAGTGATTGAGATAACTTTGTTTTTCTAGACTTTGCTTCCTGCCCTAGTGTTGCTATGTATTAAACACAATTCTTGGACTCCCCTCCACCACAAGACACAAACCACCTTGGGGTTCCCTCCTTGAGGGAGCAGGTATGGGGTACAGCTGGGCTGGGCAGAGCAGGCGGTGGATCCGGAGGGACCCTAGATCCCATCTCTCCCCTCCCCCACCCTGGTGCCCTGCCTCCGAGTTCTGCAGTGCCCCCCCCCCAGAGGCTCTTCCTTAGGGGGCAACACTGGTCCTCTTGCAAAGAGACTAATGGTTTATTTCTGTAGGACTTTAGAGTGAAAGCCCTACTTAACAATCACTGCAGGCACACCTCGTTTCATTGTTCTTCGCTTTATTGCATCTTGCTTTACTGCGTGAAGGTTTATGGCCACTCTGTGTTGAACAAGTCTATTGGCGCCATTTTTCCAACAGCACGTGTCACATTTGGTAATTTGCACAGTATTTCAGACTTTTTCATAATGCTGTTGCACACTTCATAGACTGCAATGTAGTATAACTTTTCTGGGCACTGGGAAACCAGAAAATTTTGTGTGACTCGCTTTGTTGTGATATTCACTTGATTGGGAGCTGAACGGACAGTATCTCTGAGGCATGCCTGTAGTTTGAAGATGTTTGTTAGGTCTTGGCTTCTGATTTCCGGGCTAACTGTGGGCAGCATCAGAGAGAGAAGAGATGAGATTTCAAATTGTATGATCAAGCCATGGCTTGGTGCCTTGCAGGAAGGCAGGGGCTGGATGGGTGGAGGTTGCCTGAGGGTTGTCACTGGGGAGTGGGAAGGACCTGTGCTTCTGGGATAGCTGGGTGGAGTCGAGGCTGGTGCCAGGATGTTGTAATGCAGATGTCAGTGAGGGCAGCATTCGGTGGGGAAGTGACCAGATGTCAGACACAGCAAGGCCATCCCTCCCTGGGTTTATGCTGTGTGTGTGTGTATATGGTGGTGTGTGCCTATGTGAGGGAGCTGCTGTCAGACCTCTTCCTCAAGAGAGTGACTGGCCCCACGGCGCACTTCCTGCCAGGGTCAGCTGTTGCCACACCCAGGAGGCAGGAAGTTTGCTAGGTTGGCAGGGATCTGGGTGATGGGGACCCCTTTGATGGCTACACCTCGCTTGGTGTGGAGAAGTTGCTTTGGAAGGCAGTGAGCAGCGGTGGAAGGACTGCCGGGCCTGGAGCCTTCAGATCTGGAGGGGCGTTAACGCATTCTCGCTCGCCGGCAGATTGACCTGGATCCCCTTGGTCTTGGGACTTCCGTGAATTCCACATGAGACACTGTACCCGAAAATACTGTGAAGCTTATGAAGTGTCGTGTAATTTGCATAATCATAGTCTGGGTTGACAACTTTAGAAAGAGCCTCCGAGACGTATCTTCAGGCTGTGTGAGTGGTGGGCAGAGGGTGTTCTGTCAGAGTTGAGGCCTAGGTGATTTTCCATTCTCACGCCTTCTGGGGGCAAGCATCTCCCATCCCCCCCATCCCAAGCCCAGCTCAGAGCTGCCTTCTGATGTCTTTCTTCTGCCTGCCAAGAAGATTGTGTCCAGCTGTGCTGGTCTGCGGCCTGCTACCCTGTGCTTCATTAGGTTAATTTGACAGCTTCTGGGGATTGACTGGAGGATGGCTCTGAAGCTGCCACAGCCTCCAAAACACAGCCTCCTGCTAATTTCTTGGGGCACTGCAGTGCAGTGAATTACTTAATATGGCTCTTCTAGCCATAGTCCTGCCACCAGATGACTGGGTGGGGCTATGCAAATGTGAGGGGCTTGTGATGCACCAAGGAGATTGGGTATTTTGTTAATAATGTAAATAAGGTGTATGGCACCCTTGTGCTGGTGGGACTGTGCAAATAAGATGTCAAACCGAAAAACCAAAACTCACTGCCCTCGAAAAGGTCCCAACTCATAGTCACCCTTCCTTGCGTTTCTGAGGTGGTATCTCTACAGAAGTAGATTGCCCAGTCTTCCTTCTGAGGAGTGGCTGGTGAGTTTGAACCGCCAGCCTTCTGCTTAGCAGTCAAGTGCCTTATGCACTAGGCCACCAGAGCTTCTAAATAAGGTATATGGAACCCTAATGTAGGGACTGGTCAGTTTGCCCTCTACTAGGCTTAAAGATGAGCCGTACCAGAGGTGGAAAGGGGGAGCTCACGATCATCAGAAAGAAGATTCAGGAGTGGAGTATATCCTTTGGACAAGAGATTGCTGCCCTGAACTTCCTCCCTCCAGGAGAAAGGGAGAGCTGTTAACACTGTGCTGAGGTGGTGAGAGACAGCCACAGAGAAATCACAGCAGCAGAGGCAGCAGAACCAAGACACCGACTCGAGACAGAGTCGGGGACTTCCCAGCCCACGGAGCAAGAAAGCTGAGTGCCTTTGGGCAGGAGTCTTGTTAGTGGAGTGGGGTGTAGCTCTGTAGGCAGAGCTAAAAGAGCTTTGTAACACTTGCCTGAGCAGAGCAGAGATCAGGCTGAGGGGCTCAGGGCCAGAGAGGCGTGTCTGTGGGCGTGGCTGAGGGGAGGGTGTCCTGATTGACTGTTCCTGAACCTGAATTATACCATTACTTCCCTAATAAACCCCATAATCGTGAATATTGTCTGTGAGTTCTGTGTGGCAATTGCAACGATTACTGAATCCAGCAGAGAAGAAGAGTGTCACGGTAGGGACAGTTGGTGTGAGAATTGGCAAAAAGGTTGGAGGGTGGCGGCATGTCTGACCTCCGCCTCATAGGAATCGGCCTTGAGCTGCTGATGTAGCTCCGGATCCTCCATCCCCTCATGAAGTAAGAGGTCAGAAGCCACCCACACCCTTTTTGCAGGTACCCATTGCTCCTGCTTTTCTTTTCTCTTACCTGGAGCTAGCCTGGCTTCCTCTGAGCGTCCATGGTTCCTTGTCCTGGGCACAGTCCCTCAGGCCTGCACCCCTGACTGACAGAAAGCTCTGGGGAAGAGAGAGGGCTTCAGCCACTCTTCAAGGCCCTTACTAGCCCTGACCCTTTGGATCTGTTCAGCCTCATCATCTTGAGAGTGGCCAGGCATTCAGGGGAAGTTCATTGTTAAATAGTCTCACCAGGTTGGCCACGTTTGCCATCACAGACCTCTTGTAAGGCCATGGCATTGCCTTACCCCCTACTACATCTTGCTAGGTCCCCTTCTCCCCTAGAGGATTGCTTCACCTTCCGGCTCTCTGTGAATCTCCAGCCCCAACAGTAACCTCATTTTCTTACCACTGCATGTCAGCCCCACTGTGTCTGTGGCCCTGTATTGCAGTCATCGCGCACCCCACTGCACTCAGGCACTGGCCCCCAGCTCCTCTTGCTACTCAAGAACTCTGTGCCTCAAGTATCCTTTTTTCTTTTTTTCTTGTGTCATTAACTTCCTCCTCACTGTTAAACCATTCCTCTCAGTATCCAATCATTGTTAAATCTCCCTACCTAACCCTCCAGTCTCCTTTCTTACATCCCATCCCATTTTTCTTTCTTTCTTCTTTTAAGTCGTGATTTGGGTGAAAGTTTACAGAGCAAATGAGTTTTCCATGCAATAGTTCATGCACATTTTGTGGCATTCCTTGCAGTCTCCACAGTGTAACATCACTCTCCCGCTTCCTCCCAGTATTTACCATTTCCGTTCATCCTTCTCTCCCACCCCTTCCTGCCTTCTGAGCTTTATCCCTGGGCAAATGCTGCCCTTTTGTTCTCACAGGGAGAAGGTACCTTTCTGGTGGTGGTTTTCACTTTATAGGCCTGTCTGTTGTGTGGCTAAAAGTTGAGCTATGGGACCACCCACTCTGTTGAGCACCTTTGAGATATAATTCACATACCACATAGTTCACCATTTCAAGTGTATAATTCAGTGGTTTTTAGAATATTCTCATGGTTGTGCAACCATCACTACGATCTAAGTTTAGAGTGTTTCATCACTCCAAAAAGGAACTCTGTCCCTATAGCAGGAGCTCCCCATTCCCCTCACCCCAGCCCTAATCTGTGAAGTCATTTCCCACCACAGTGACTCCATGTGCGTCAGGGGAGAACTGTGCTGCATCGGGTTTTCGCTGACTGACTTTTCAGAAGTAGATCACCCACCCTTCATTCTGAGGCACCTCTGGACGTGACCTTAGGCACGTTCCTTCATGTCTCAGCATCGTTTTCCACCCAGAATGGTGTCCTCTTTATTGGAACGTGCTAGTTCAGGTCCCTGGTGGCTTTGTGGTTTGGCTTGGCCCCAGGAAGCTCAGCTGCCAGGAGTGGAGAGGGCAGCTGTTCCTTGAGCACCGAGGCCTGAGGGACCTTCTCTGCGGCTGCTGGCTGCAGCGTTGGACTCTGCCTGCGCTGGCCACAGCTGGAGCTTTCAATAAGGAGGTGGGGCAGGCGGGGCTGGAAGGCCAGGTCAGAACCCCAGCCAGCCAGATGTGGAGAGGAGAGGTGGAGAGCCAAGACAGAGAGTCGACACAGCACAGTGTGAGTGATTCCTGGGGCCTGGAGCCAGGGCCCTGCCTGCACCAGCCCCCCAGCTGTGTCCTTGACTCTTGCTCCATCTCCTTGATGTGTCCCTTGCTCTGAGTTTCTTTCCTTAAGGCTAGTACTCAAACTGCCCCTCAGGTGGCCACTTCTCCAGGCTCTTGCCCTTCGGGGCAGCACAACAGCCTCAGGTTGGGTGCTACCAGGAAGCCTGGGGTTCATTTAGTGGCCACTAGGCACTTGACTGCTAACCAGAAGGCTGGCGGTTCAAACCCACCAGCCACTCCTTGGAAGGAAGGTTGGGCAATCTACTTCCGTAGTGATAACGCCTCGGAAACCCAAGGAAGGGTTGCTATGAGTCAGGGCCAACTCGACGGCACATAACAACAACATAGAGACGAAAAGGCGCTCTGGTGATGCAGTGGCTAAGGCATGTGAATGCTAACCAGAGGGTTGGCAGTTCAAACCCACCAGCTGCTCTGCAGAAGGAAGACAGGGCAATCTACTTCTGAAACCCAAAGTTGGAATCAACTTGATGGCAGTGAATTTTTTTTTTTTTTTTTGTACAGAGAAGGCGGCAAGTGAGGCTCCGAGGTGTGGGTGGAGCTGTTCAGCCCAACTACCCAGGCCTCCTGATGAAGGTTTTCTCTCCATGAGCCAGAGCTGGAGCCTTCTTAGTGGCTCACTGAGCCAACCCAGAAATGCCTCATCTGTAGCCACAACCTAGAGAGGAGAGGGTCAAGATCACAGGGGCGGGGTCAGCTTCGCCTTGGCTTTCAGGGCTCAGCCAGGCTTGGAGGAGGTGGAGACCACTGTGTCATCAGGACAAAGGAGCTGAGACTCGCAGTGCCCCTGGGATGCTCTCTTGGCCATTTTCTCTAGGTTTCACCTGAACTTAACTGTCTATAAACTAAAAACCAAACTCACATTCAGTCAATTCCAACTCATAGCGACCCACCTTGGGTTTCCGAGGCTGTAAATCTTTACAGAAGCACACTGGCCCGTCTTTCTTCCATGGAGCTGCCAGTGGGTTCAAACTAACCTTCAAAACACCAGCCTTTCTGTTAGCAGCCAAGTGTCTTAACCACTATACCACCAGAGCATCTTTAACTACTTACTAAACAATCCAATCAACGCACTGCTATCGAGTCAATTCTAACACATAGAGACTCACATAGGGTTTTCAAGGCTGTAAATCTTTACGGAAGTAGACTGCCTCATCTTTCTCCTGCAAAATGACTGGTGGGTTCGAACTGCTGACCTTTTGGTTAGCAGCCACAGCACCACCAGAGCTCCTAATTAAAAAAAAACAACTCACTGCCATTGAGTCAGTTTTGACTCATAGAGATCCCCCTTGGGTTTCTGAGGTGGTAAATCTTTATGGAAAAAGATTGCCCCATCTTCTGCAGAGTGGTTGGTGGGTTTGAACCGCCAGCCTTCTGGTTAGCAATCTAAATCTGGTTCTCCAGCGGTTTGCTGTGTGACTCTAGGGAGTCACTTTACCTTCTTGTTTACCTACTGGCTAATCAGTGAGGATGCAGGGCTAATGGCATCTGGGAGGCCTGGGAATTGTGCAGAGCAGTGCTGTCTGTGGATAGTTAGGGAGGGAGAGCCTGCCTGCCTTTTGCCCACCCTTTGGTTCAGTGGGCATCCCCTGTCCTGTTAGTTATCCCCTCTGAGAGTTGGAGATGGAGCTGGGGAGAGCAGCATGCATGTGTGATTTATCTGCACATTATTTTTCCTCTGCAGTTTCAGGGTCATGCTGCAGCAGCTTAGCAGTGCCTGACAAGTGAGGGGAAGCCTGCCAGGGATTACTGCTAGAGCGAGCTAACAGCAGGACAAGCTGGCCTCAGGAGAGCGGGGATGGGCAGAAGAGCAGCTGAGCCCAGAGCAGCAGCCCCAGGAAGGAGGCCGCAGCCCTGGCGGGGAGCCCTGCACACACTCGGCTGCTGACCCAGACGGCGTTCCAAGCAGCACCCCACTGAGCAGCAGCTGTTCCCAGGCCCCAGAGGGTCTCCCAGCAGGAGCAGGAGCTCTGCAACCCACTATGCAACTGGAATTGGGGCTGTGACCATCGGGAGAAGGGGCTGGTACCTCTGATGGGACTCAGGAGCGCAGAAGCTAACACAGGGCGGATCTCGTCTCTGCAGAAGTTTCCTGACACCCACTGAGCTTCCTGGCCTTCTTTCCTCAGTATTGGGGTCCGGTGCCATTTCCCTGGCAGAGGGGTTGCATCAGGAGGACCACAGTGAGCAAGACGACTGCATGGACGCCAAGCCCCATGAAGCCCATGTGCTCTCTGTTGTGATTGGGGTTCTAGGGCTTCCCCACTGCAGGGGACAAGGGGCCACCTCAGTGTCTGCTCATGAGCCACAGGAACCCCGACTGCTCCAGACTGGACCATTACAAGCTGCCAAAGACGGGGAGCCCCAGGGCTGGCTGTCAGCGACCCCAAGGGACTAGAGGGCTGAAATGGACTGACCTCACTCTTGTCGGGGCGGTGAGCAGAGCAGAACCTCTGTGGCCCAGCTAGTGACGGGGAGACCTGATGAAGCCATAGCAGGGACCTGAGTGCTCAGGGTACCAGGTGTCAGGGACAGGGAAAGCCACCCCTGACCTCGCTTTCTTCTTAACTAAGAGAAAGGTGGTGTGGGACCTCTCCCGCTGTCCCCTGCCACGGCACGTGCCCCTATGCTCTTTGCATGTGGTGCCAGAATAGGTAGGCTACGCCGTGGCTGGCCCTTCGGTGGGCTGGGGAAGGAGTGGCCACGGTGACCCCCACCTGCCCGCCAGGCTGGTGGCCCAGCCCTTCGCCACTTCGCACCATGAAGTGCTCCCTGCGGGTCTGGTTCCTCTCCATGGCCTTCCTGCTGGTGTTCATTATGTCTCTGCTCTTCACCTACTCACACCACAGCATGGCCGCCCTGCCCTACCTGGACTCGGGGGCCCTGGGGGGCACCCACCGGGTGAAGCTGGTGCCGGGCTATGCCGGCCTGCAGCGCCTCAGCAAGGAGGGGCTTGTGGGCAAAAGCTGTACATGCCGTCGCTGCATGGGTGACACTGGGGCCTCTAACTGGTTCGACAGCCACTTCGACAGCAACATCTCCCCAGTCTGGACCCGAGAGAACATGGATCTGCCCCCGGACGTGCAGAGGTGGTGGATGGTGAGCTCTGTTGCCCCTCCTGCCACCCTTTTGCTGCCCCCCTCCCTCTCTCTGCCTGCTTTGGGGCCACTCCCAGAAACCCTCTTGGATCTGTGCTGTTCTGCCTTATGGCCCCAGAACCTTGACAAGGCTGAGGCCTGTTTGACGAGGCCACTAGACAGGATGGCAGGTGGTTAGTAAAGGGCAGAGCTGGGCTTTGGCCTGGAAGGGGAAAAAAACCAAACCAATCTCACTGCCGTCGAGTCGGATCTGACTCATAGTGGCCCCTCCTTAGGTTTCCGAGGCGATATCACTATGCAAGTAGATTGCCCAACCTGCCTTCCGAGGAGTGGCTGGTGGGTTTGAACTGACAGCCTTCTGGTTAGCAGTCAGATGCCTTAGGCACTGCACCACTAGAGCTCCTTGGAAGGGGAGAGAACTCATGTTTTCTTGTGCGTGTAGGGATCAAGCATGGTGTAGATCAGAAATGCCCGCTGGGCCAGGTAGGAGACGTAAACAAGTGAAACCAGTCACAGGTAAGAAGGTAGCTAGAAGTGAAGACCACAGGAAGTTGGAGACCTGCCCTTTACCAAGGGGGCAGCGCGTCTCAGCTCCAGTGACGGCCACTGGGCAAGAATATGGCCATTTGCTGCTGGATCTTCTGACCTTTTAAGAGAAACCAGAAATCCAGAATTTTTTTTTTCCTAAAATAGCCTAATTTATAAATGTTGGCTCAAAGTAATTTTAAATACCATGCATGCCACCAATTGACTCTTTACAATTACTTGAAAAGACTTTCTTCCGAGTCGAGTCTGGACACAGAAGCCTTGTACGCTGGGAGCTGAGGAAGGCAGAGGGGAGGTGTGCTGGGCCTGTTGAGGCCGGTCCTCCCTGCCCTGGGTCCTTCCGTCTTTCCGCAGCTTTCAGTCCCCTCCCCTTGCCCTCCATCTTCAGCATCCCTCCCCAGGTTCCACCAGAGCCATCTGATCATCTCGGGGGCGGAGGGTGCAGCAGCGTCAGTGTTTACCAGGGGCCAGTGGGTGTCTGGCTGCCTGCACTCCCCACTGGGTACTTGGGAGGCAGCCTGGGGTCCCTTGGTTTTCCCAGCTGGGAAGTGTCGAGGGTGGTGACATCCTTTCTCTCACATTCAGGGATGCTGAAAGGATGAACACCTGTTATCAGGCTTATCAGAGCAACTCCACATAACCTCCTCTCCAGCTTGGACTGCCAGAGCCCCTAAGGACCCTGCTGGGCCCTTCCTCATGCAGCCTTGGAGCCCTGTAAGGGGCCTGTTATTCGTAGTCATAGCTCTCATTTTAGGGGGAAGTCCAGGTTCAGAGGGCTAACAGGTCTCAGTGGTGTCCAAGTAGGGCAGGCATAGATGCTTCCTGCCCACAGGGATGCAGCAGCTGATTCAGAGCCAAGGATGTCCCGGGCAGAGACTCAGCAGAACTGCCTCTCCCTGTCCCCACCCCCACCCGCCCCTCCCTCCCCCATTGCCATAAATTTAAGAATTCTTACCTTAGAGCCAGGCTCCCTCTCCAGACTGAGGTTAGATTCTGGTTTCATGGTGGTGGTCGGTGGAGGGAGTACAGGGGACCAGTTTGATTCTGGAAGAATTTGTCTCCCTGCCTCCCCACCCCACCGAGGGCTCAGAGAGTGGCTTCAGGCACTGCAATACTGTTGCTGCAGTGACAGGAAGCTGAGTCCCAGCGGCGCCCCCTATAGGCTGATTGGGAAGGAGCCCCTGCCACCCCCGAGGGCTTTCCACATAGACTGCTCTGTGTGTGACTCAGAGCTGCCAGGAGGCCAGCAGAGCAGGGACTCTGCATACATGCCTATCCCAGGAAGTGTCTCTGCTGCGTGGCTCTGGTCTGCAGCTCCTTGAAGAATGAGAAGACAGCATCTAGACCCTTAGAGCCTCCGGTGCACCTCAGAGGCTTGATGGCCATCAAGCAGCGGGGTCTCCTAACAGTTGGGAGCCTGCTGCTGTTGAGCAAGTGGGGGGGCCCTCACCCCTTAGAGACAATCCTGACAGCCCTGGATCAAGAGACCGGCCTGTGTGGCTTAGACACTGGAGGGTGAGGGCGGTGGGGGAGGCCTTCCCTGCTCACACCCCCTTCTCTCCTCTCTTCGCATCTCCCCTCTCCTCCACAGATGCTGCAGCCCCAGTTCAAGTCACACAACACCAACGAGGTGCTGGAGAAGCTGTTCCAGATAGTACCGGGCGAGAACCCCTACCGCTTCCGGGACCCCCACCAGTGTCGGCGCTGTGCCGTGGTGGGAAACTCAGGCAACCTGCGGGGCTCTGGCTACGGGCAGGATGTGGACGGGCACAACTTCATCATGAGGTGAGCCCTGGGGAGCCTGGGGGTGGGCCAGGACCAGCCCTCAGGAGGGGCACTGGCTCCCTTTGGACCTGCCTGGTCGTTTAGGAGTTGCCAGCTGCCGGGGGATGTTGTCGGATCCAACACTGCTCGGGCACTCAGAACCTTCCACAACAGGTTCACGTCTCTCTGGGCTGGATGAAACTGCAGAATTCTGATTGCAAACTTTGCTTGAGGCCTGTGTTCAGTTCCCAAGGCTCTGAATTCCTCTGAAAAGAGCTGAAATAGATTCCTGGCTGCTGCTTGGTGAAAACTCCCACTAGAGGTCCTTCCTATCAGCCCACCCCTCAGCAGTTGGGCAGGGAGTGAGGACTCCACAGCAAACTGAGTGTCTTGCTCACAGTGACAGCTGGCTCTTTCTGCTGGCCGACTCACAAAAGACAGGCGGCCTGGGGAGAAGAGGGAGCTTCCCAGGGCTTGGTCTGGGCTGCGGCTCCTTACAAGCCTCTCACAGGGTTTAGGTTAAAATTATGGGGGCTCTGCCTAGTCGAGTCATTCATTCAACACGTGTGCTGGGAGGGGGCTGGGGCTCGTTCAAGACAAAAGCACAGAGCGGTGAAGGCCTGGGTGTGAGCAGGGAGTGGCATGTTGATGTGACCGGAATGTGAGCTGCTCCTTCTGCTCCTAAGCCTGTGGCTTTTCTGACTTCCTCCTACCCTTGGCTGAAGACAGGAAATGCCACTGCAGGATCCTTCCACCCCACTCCTTTGGTGGAGGAAGAGCCTTAAGGATACAGACACTGAAAATGCCCAGTTTTCACTAAGCATCTCCTAGGATGAGCATTGCAGAAAGGCCAGGTTTCCCAGGAGGCAGGAGGAAGGGCTTTGTCTTAGAAACTGTTGCTGTCTCCATAGCAACACTAAGCAGCAATATGTCTCTGAGGCTTTCGCATTCCTTGCGAAACCTTTCTTATGTTGGGAAGTGGTGTGTGTGGGGGTGGACGGAGAGGAGGATACTAGGCCCCATCCAGGAATTCTGAGCCACTCGCGATTGTTCCCCTCCTTCAGTTGCTGGCACCCGGAGGCCAGCCAGGAGCTGGAGAAAGGCCTCTCCGTGCAGAGTTGGTGGCTGAAATTGGGAATGAGGCTGCCATTGCTCCAGTGCAACACCTGGGGTACTTGGGAAGCCAAGAAAAATGAGATTCTCCCAAGTGCCTGCAACTCCTGCCTCTCCAGTCCCCTCACTGAGTGGGAGCTTTCACCAGGCTCTTCAGCAATGGCTGGAAGCTCCAGGGTTAGAACACTGCGGGCTCAAAAGGCACGGCTGCTTCGGTAACCTGGGCAGGCCAGGCTGCCGAAATGAATCCACAGATGCTCCCTCGCAGGGTCCAGCTGAAGAGGTGTGCTGTTGCAGTGGACCCAGGCTGCCTCCTGGAAGTCATGATCCAGATCGTAGTTGGCTGCCTGCTTGTCCATAGAAGGAGCCAGATGGTGGTGGAGGTGACTCTTTGCTTGTAGGCATATTTTGGTTTGGAACCAACGAGGGTGGTTCCCGTCCTGGAAGCAGGACCGATGTCGCACCTACTGGGAGAGCTGAGTTACAGTGAGGCAATGGCTCTTCCCACCTGTCCCCCTGCTGTTTCCTCCTTCCTATACCCCCTCCCTACTCTAAACGGAACTGAGCTGTTCCTGTCTGTGCTGGTCTGCAGATAGAGAGATCCCACTATTCCTACAGCACTGCCTGACAGACAGTACCAGTACGAGTTATGATCAAGTTGACTCTGATTCCTGGTGACCATGTGGGTTAGAACAGAGCTGTGTTCCGTCAGGTCTTCAGTGGCTGGTTTTTCAGACTGCCGGGGCTTTCTTCCAAGGCACTTCTGGGTGGACTCAAACCTCTAGCCTTTCGGTTAGCAGCCAGGTGGGTTAACCACTTACACCACCCAGGCAGTCCGGTAAACATGTCACAATATTATGTGAATGAATGGGAGAGAGTAGGCAACTCGGCACCAAACTCTAAACAAGAGTGCATGTCCATCCTGCCCTGCTCTTAATGTCCCCAAGTCAGGGACAGATAGGATTCCAGAAGGCTTGGCCCTGACTCGCAGAGATCATCTCATCCTCCCATCCTGCTCTGGCCTCCTTCCAGGCCTTAGCCGCTCCAGAATGAGTCACAGCCTCAAAATAAAACCTTGTCCCCAGAATGCCACGTTCCTTCCCTTCCCCTTGGAGGTTTGGAAACATGTCTTTTTGGACCTCTTACTCCATTCATTCCCAGACTTTTGGAAACTGATGCCTGGCCAGCAAGTGGGAGCAAACTAAGGGAGGTAGAGATTCTGCAGTAGGGCCATCTGGAGGCAGAATGGTCCTGGCACACTGGCCAAAGAAGGACCTCATGCAAGCTATGGCTGCCAGCTCCATGGAAAAGGCAGATGTTGGGTCTTCAGAAGCCAATCTGGGGGCAGCGGCAGCCCTCTGATCTCCAGGACCAGCTTGTCCTCTCCAACGCAGGCAAAGTGAAGTTTGTTTCTTAGAGTGAGCTTTGGCACCAGCTCTCAACCCAGGTCCCAGCCAACTTGAGTGTCACTGATCTTACTCATCTGCTTCCTGCTACCTATCTCTATACCCCAGGCAGCTGAGAGATACTTTCCTGCTGGTTCTGGCACCATACCTATCCACCTTCTCTGTTCCTTTCATAACCCATCGAATAGATCATGGAGTTATTTCTTTTTTTTTTTTTTTATTAGGATTTGGGTGAAGATTTACAGAGTAAATTCACTTTTCATACAGCAGTTCACATATACATTGTCTCAATGTCATTGACCAAAATTTACAATGCAGCAGCTCCCCTCCCACTTCCTCCCCATAGTTACCTCCTCCCAGTGTCCATCCCTTCATACTCTTCTGCACCCTGAGCTATCTCCCTGTGGATAAGCAGCCCTTCCTTCTCCCATGATTGTTCTCTCCAGGGCGTGTGTCTACTTGAGGTAAATGTTTAACTCACATGCCTGTACTTTGTTTGGCTGGAAACCACAGTTGTGGGTTCAATTCCAGACCTGAAGGGCAACTAGGGGCCATAGTCTCAGTGGTTACACCAGGCTCCATTGGACCAGCAAACCTGGTCCCCACCTTCTTTTCTTTTTTTTTTTTTTGCCATGGAGTTATTTCTTATCAGCACATGTAAATCTGTGTTTACTTTTCACAGCTATGTAATATTCCAGCATGAAAGGAATGTGCCAATATTTATTAACAAGTTATTTACTGTTTGATATTTAGCACTTTTCATTGTTGTAAATACAATAAGGAATGTCCTTGTATGCATGTTTTTAGACACATGTGCAACTGTTTTTATAGATTTCTAGAAATGGAATTGTTGGGTCAAAGTGTACACCCATTTACATTTTTGATGGATAGCGCCAAATTATCCTCTAACATTCGTGAACCGGTTTCAGTGGTTTCTTCTCACCATCACCTTCGTCCCTGCAGGATGAATCAGGCACCGACTGTGGGATTTGAACAGGATGTTGGCAGCCGAACCACCCACCATTTCATGTACCCTGAGAGCGCCAAGAACTTGCCCGCCAACGTCAGCTTCGTGTTGGTGCCCTTCAAGGCCCTGGACCTACTGTGGATTGCCAGCGCCCTGTCCACAGGGCAGATCCGATTGTGAGCCTCTCTGTTCCCTGGGAGTGGAATAGGGGTGTCAAGAGCACTTTGGGTGGATCCTTCCTAGGACTGGATCTGAGAATTCCTTTCACAGAACTCTTCGGCCAAGAAGGCTTAGGAGGAGGGGAGAGGCAGTAGTAGGGAGGGCCCAAAATGGTGAGTTAGCTGGAGCACAGCTTGTTCTGTGCCACCTCCTGCATGGAGGCATCCAACATCCTAGTGATGGGCAGGTGAGGGAAGGACTGTCTTGTCTCCATTCCAGGGGGTAGCTCCTAACTGTGAGAAGACTGCCTTCTAAGCACTTTTCCTTGGGGAGCAGCTGCACCAGCATAGCTGGGGGCCATGAGATACTCAGTTCACCATTTTTTTTTAAATTGTGATTTGGGTGAAAGTTTACAGAGTAAATTCACTTTCCATACAGCAATTCACATACACATTGTCTGATGACATTGACAGTTTACCCCAATGCAATAGCTCCCCTTCTACTTCCTCCCGATAGTTACCTCTTCCCTGTGTCCATCCCTCCATGCACTCCTGCCCCCTGAGCTGTCTCCTTGTGCATAATCAGCCCTTCTTTCTCCCGTGATTGTTCTCTCCAAGTAGTGTATCTACCTCAGGTAAATGTTCAACTCATATGCCTGTCTTTTGTTTGGCTGGAAGCCACAGGTATGGGTTCAATTCCAGACCTGAAGGGCAGCTAGAGACCATAGTCTCAGTGGTTCCACCAGGCTTTTATCAGACCAGCAAACCTAGTCTTCCTTTTTTTGTTTTTTTTCCCAAATGATTTTGAGTTTTGTTCCACATTGTTCTCCCTCTCTATCCAGGATCTCCTACATAGATCCCGCTCTGACTGGTTGACAGTGGTAGCCGGGCACCATCTAGTTCTTCTGGTCTCATAGTCATATAGGCTGAGGATCGCATAGTGTACCAATTGCTAAGACTAATTGTTTCCATGAATCTTTGGTTTTCTTCATTCTTCTTTGCTCTGGACCAGGAGAGACCAATCATGGCATCTAGATGGTTGTTTGTAAGCTTTTAAGATCCCAATTGCTACTTGCCAAAGTAGGAGGTGGAACAATGTTTTGTGTAGTATGTTATGCCAATTGAGCTTGATGTCCCCTGTGGCTATGGTCCCGAGCCCACAGGTTCAACTACTTGGTCCCTCTGGGTAGCTGGCTGACAGTTCACCATTTTTTACCAACAGCTTTATTGATTGAGATCTAACTCATACCATACAATTTACCCATTTAAAGTGTACAACGCAGTGGCTTTTAGTATAGTCAGAGTTGTGCAGTAATCACAGTTAATCTTAGAACGTTTTCATCACCCCAAAACGGTACACCCCAGGCCTCTTAGCCATCACCCCCACCTCCCTCCACAACCACCCCCAGTCCTGTTGTTAGCTACCAGTGAGCTGACTGCCGACTTTATGTACGATAGAACAAAACGTTGCTTAAGTCTGCACCATCCTCACAACTGGCAGCATGTTCAGGTCTCCCTCACTGACCCTCTACTGCACCAAACACAGTACCTTCCTGCAGCAGTGGATCCCTTCTGGGGACATGTCCAGAGCAAGCAAGTCGGGCAGTGTGCCGTCATGATCCATAAGGTTTTTATTGCCCAGTTTTGGGAAGTGGATCACCAAATCTTTCTTCCTGCTCTAAATCTGGAAGCTTTGCTGAAACCTGTCCACTGAGGTGACCGTGCTGGTATTTGAAACACGTGATACAGCTTCCAGCATCAGCGACACGCAAGCCACCACAGTACAACAGACTGATGGACGTATACTCATACCTCTTAGCCGTTACCCCCATTCCTTCCACACACACACACACCCCTAAAGTCCTAGACAACCACTAATCTACTTTCAGTCTCACCATGTATTTTTTTTTTTTTTTAAAAAGATACAATTTCCTGGCTTTAGGATGTTCATCATCTTATCTTTTGGAGAAATAGAATTAAATAAGTGCTATAGGGTCATGGCTAGCTAATAGGGCAGGTGGGACTTCCACCAAGCCTGAGTAGAGAGAAGGTCATACTAGGCAGAGGAATGGGACAGACATGGTAGGTTTGAGATGATCAGCTGACTCAAGTGGAGAGCTCCCAGCAAAGAGTGTAGGAAGAAAAGCTGGGGCTAGGTAACAGAAGCCCCAGGTATTCCACCTCGAAGGACAGGGGGAGCCACGGAAGGTTTCTGAGCAGGTGATGAAGGTGCTGTGGGAGATCCCTGGAGGCAGGGAGGTCTGTTATGAGGCTGTCACCACTCAGGCCTGTGGGGTGGAAAGATGTGCCTAGGTCCTACAGGGCCATCTGAAGTATGACCTTTCTGTCTGCTTGCAGCACCTACGCCCCAGTGAAATCCTTCCTTCGAGTAGACAAAGAAAAGGTAAGTTTCTTACCTCCATGCTGGTCTCACTTGTGCTGTGTCTGGTCCTCTGGTCCTAGTTCCCTTCTAGAACCTTTACAGTCTCCACTGTTTGGTATGCCTGACCCTAGCAGACGTCAGGAAGCAGAACACAGCAGGCACAGGTCCGCCAACAGGCATGGAGGAACTGGCAGAAGCCGCCCAGAGCCTGGCCTGGGTCTCTGGGCCCCAAAAGCCCCTCGCGTACCTGTTGCCCTTTTCCCTCCAGGTCCAGATCTACAACCCCGCCTTCTTCAAGTACATCCATGACCGGTGGACGGAGCATCACGGACGCTACCCTTCCACAGGGATGCTGGTGCTCTTTTTTGCCTTGCATGTGTGTGATGAGGTGGGTAGGAAAAACCGGGGCCCACAGAACAGAGGGCATGCCATCCTCAGATCTTAGAGCGCCCCCAGGGGAATGGCTTTTTGTAGGCAGAAACCAAGCAGCTTTGATGTCCCCCATGTTTGGGCTATGATGTGTAGATCTGCATTTCTCAAACCTCACCACTGTCTTGATTGTACCAAACCGGAAATCAAGTCATAAAAGTTCAATTTACTTTAAAAGCAGATTGAATTCTACTGCCATGGATGCCAGGAGCCCTGGTGGTACAGTGATTAAAGCGCTTGGCTGCTATCTCCAGGGGAGAAACGTGGCAGTCTGTGACAGTAAAGATTACAGCTTTAGAAACCTTATAGGACACTTTTACCCTGTCCTGTAGGCTCTCCATGAGTCAGAATGGACTCCACTTTGTTGTTACCTTTGAAGCTAGTGCCATAAAGAAAAAGTAACCATGAACATGAATAGAATGGGAACACTAGTTGAATTTCAGCCTGATGGTTGTCGCCTGGCTGAGCACTCTGGCCTTGCTGGCCCTGAACACAGGTCAGTCATTCAAGGAACCACACGAGGTCTGTGCTCATGCCCAAGCACACTCACCTTTCCCAGTAAATTCTAAGGTGTGGTACTGAGCACTTGGCTGCATTAAAAAGTTACCAAATACTGGGGAGCTGTCATAAACTAGACCCAAACTGAGCTAGTTCTCGATGTAATCAGGTAGGGGGAACAGAATTAATTGAAAGGGAAACAAGTCACCTTGTGGGAGTCAGTATCCTTAATGCCAGTCCCGGATGTCCCTTATGTCTCCCTCACCCGGGAATTGATGAGCCTGTCAGCTAACCAGGGTATCCTCCTGCGCCCCCTCTCGGCGCCCCGCCCAGCGTAGTCCAGGGCGCGAGGGATCAGAGGCCCTCCTGCGCCTGTGTCCACAGTCACCGACGCAGCGGCCCTCCCTGCGCTTCCCCGCAGGTGAATGTGTACGGATTCGGGGCCGACAGCCGGGGCAACTGGCACCATTACTGGGAGAACAACCGGTACGCGGGCGAGTTCCGTAAGACGGGTGTGCACGACGCGGACTTCGAGGCGCACATAATTGACATGCTGGCCAAAGCCAGTAAGATCGAGGTCTACCGGGGCAACTGAGACAAGCCTTGCCGCAACCCTTCCGGCGCAGCCATGTGGCGCTACGCCCTGGGCCGGGACTACGGGCTACGGGAGGGCGACGGCTTGGGCGCGGCGCAGCACTCAACCCTCCAGGTTATCCAGAGCGACCCAGGCCGCCGGGCTGGACCAATCATGCTGCAGCCAGGGGGCTCCGGCTGTCCCCGCCAATCACGAGACTGGGGGCTGGCCGGACCTGGCACCAATCAGCGCTGCAGGAGAGTGGAGACTTGTTCTTCCACCCAATCATGCGACTCAAGGAGAACTTGAGCTGCTCGGACCCGTCTCCTCCAATCAATGGCCTTGGGAGGCGGGCTGGCGGCCGCTCAATCCCCACCACCTTATGCTTTTGGATAGTATTTTATGTTTTTTTAGAAGTCCCAGCCTCGATGAGGTACTTTTCTCAGGCTCGACAGGAGAAGCGTAACAGCGCTTGCCGGTCTGACCCTATCAGGGGTGTGGAGAAGGAGATGGTGGGGAAGGCTCGGGGCAGGACCTCTTGCTGGGTGTGGAAGGTGGATACGGTAAGGAGCCTCTCATTCCCCGGGCAGAGGCTGGGATGGGGTCTGAAGGGAGGCCCAACGAGGCTTTCTGGTGGTTGAGGCGCCGTGGTCTCAATGGTTTCCTGGAAGTGCGCTTTAACCCTAGGAGGAAAGCTAGAGCGCCCCCCGTCCACCCAAATCTCTCCAGGCCTTGGAGATTTCAGGCTCCACATTTCCTTTATGTATCATGCCAGATGGGTGAGTGTAAACCCACCAAAGAAATGCAGTCACAGCGAAAATGCAGAGGGCGCGTGGGTCCCCTCGGCCTCCATCCGTCCCCTCCCAGCCTTTGGCCACCCTATGGAATGGCCTTTCTCACCAGAAAACTAAGAGAATTTTACTCACCCCTTGCTTGGGGGTCGAGTTCGCTTAGGGCTTAACTCTGGAACACAGGTGTAAAGAACAGGGTTGGGGACAAGGAAGCCCTGTCACATCAAATGTAAAGGTGCTTCTCAAATGTGTACCCTCAACCCCTACTGTTCATCTACTGCCCTTTTTAGTGTCTCTCCTTAGGCTCTGGGCCTCCTCACCAGCCTACTTGTTGCTCTGAAAATAATCAGAAAACAGTGCCCTGGGATTGAGCCCCTGCTGCTTCTCTCTCTCTCTCTCTCTCTCTCTCTCTCTCTCACGCACAGGCACACAGTCTTTGGCTGGCTCTGGGGAAGAGGAGCAACAGGTTGGAAAAAAAGGAGGCTGGAGATAGGATGCCCGCCACAGTCTGGTGCCTGCACCTTCTTCCTTCACCCATCACCCCAAAGAGGAGTAGGAAGCCTCTTGCTTAGGGGTGGAATTTGGGCACATGATTTAGTTAACCTGAAGTTGGCCGGGTATGGCTAACCAACAGAGATGCTTTCAAAATTCTAAGCTGGCCATGCAGACAGCCAGAGCCTAGCTGGGGAGGAACAGACTTGCCCCTGCATGCTTCCTTCCCCAACCCCCGGTGGTCCCCTTCCCCCCATGCTCTCCAGCTTCCTCCCTTGGCCTTCTCCCTCTACCCACTTCCCAGTTCCACCTCGAGGAGGGCTGGGAAGCTAACAAGCAGGCTTCCAGCCAGAAGCTGTTTGCATGACAGAACCCTGCTTCAGTGCCAGGTGGAAGCTGTTGATGATAGTCTCACCCTTCAAGGTTGGGGAAGTTTAGGAGGGAAAAGGGCTTCTGTGAAGCTTCCAGACCACGAAAAGGATCCCCCTTTCCCAACAGTAGCAGCTCTGATGGGTGGGTCAGTGGTTGAGGCATTTGGCTGCTAACCAGAAAGTCAGTGATTCATAACCCATCAGCTGCTCTGTGGGAGAAAGGTGAGGCAGTCTGTTCCTGTAAAGGTTTACAGCCTTGGAAACCCTATGGGGCAGTTCTACTCTGTCCTATAGGGTTGCTGTGAATCGGAATCGACTCAGTGGCTATTGGTTTGGTGTCTGATTTTTTCCCCAACAGTGACTGACAATAGATCTCAGCATTTTCTTAGTGAAATGACCACCAGACAGCCTTCTGGGGTGTGCAGCTGACTGGAAGAACAGTAACCAGCAGGGGAGTTGACTGACGAAGGGGTGGGACGGGGTGATGGGCACCCCTAAAAGTTAATACATTGAGAATTTTGCTTGAGTCTTCCCAACTCCCATAGTAGGAGGAATAAAGAATGGGGGTGGACTTGGGGGACCGGTAGTGGAATGTCTCCCTCAGGACTCCCCACCATTTTAGAGAGTCAAGGCGCCAGCCATTCTTGCCAGTCTCATCTCAATACTTTGGGGAGAGGCTGTTTTGAGTGTTTAGAAAGTCGAAAAACAATGCAATTATGCCAAACAGTATTAAGCAGAATAATTTATTTCCTTTTTTTGCTCCTTTTTCTTACTTTTTTTCTTTTTGGTTTTAACTATTAAATCCTCATTCTGGAAGAGATAGGTCCTAGCATCCAGCCCAGATCTTTTTAGCAATAGTTAAACACCTATTTTTTATTTTCTTCTCTTTTTCTCTCTTTCTGAATTAAAACAACAACAACAACAACAAAAAAAAACTTTATAGTCAGTCTTCTGTTCTGAAATGTATTTTTGATCATGGAAAAAAAAATGTATCTGAGAATGGGCAGATGTGACCAAATTAATGGCTAAGAATGTTCAGGTGGTGGGGTGGGGTGGGGAAGGCTAGTGGGGTTGGAAAGTTACTCCAGACCCTCCACTCCCCTTATACATGAGGACCCTGGTTCCATAGGCCCTGTACTCTCAAGTGCCCAAGACACTTAAATCTGAAGATCTGCAAGTCTGTCTGGTTAGCAGTGAACTCATTGTCTCCTTCAGAGAGATTAACTGGGAAGAATTTTTGGCAGCAACTACCCACAGTGGCTATCCTAATGTCATCTTGACTGGCACCTCTTCATGAATGCTTTACTACCAATGTCTCCATCACCATCTCTGTTGTGTTTGGGCATGTCACAACATCTGTCACACTGGGAATGTGTATCGCAAGCTTGGTCACTAGAGCTCTTGGGGCAACTTTTCCACATTTTTGCATTGCTTCTGGCTCTCATGCCCCACTCCTCCCGCCACAAGGGGAAATGACATCTTGCTTGTTGCTCAGCAGGAGGGCAGAACCTTCTTTGGGAGAGCTGCTGGGAGGAGATGGAGTTTCATCGTTGGCCATCTTTGCTCATCGGTGCACCTAAGCAGTGGGGACTCGGGAACCTACATGGCAGGCATTGTGCACCACAGCTTTGATGTGCTGCCGAATGTTTCTTGTCCTGGGCTCCACTCAAAGCTGGCTGCCTTATGGGCTGTGTAACAGCACAGCCAAATGCTGTACACATTGCCCCCAGAATCCCAGGGGTCTCTCCAAGCAATGCGTCCTCTTCTTCATGGTGGCCAGGGACTGTGTTGCTTTGATTTAGTGAAGATTCCACTTCTGGAGTGATAGGTTGACATGACCACTTGATTTCCATTAATCTATTGTCATTCTTCATGAGACCTGTGTGGCTTTGACACCAAGCAAACAGGTGAGTAAATGAGATGAGGTGAAAATGGCTTGCCCTGTATTATTTAGGTTTTGATGGTGGCATCTATTTTTGCAAGCCCTACAGAAATGTGGTATTGACTTTGCACTTACCGTCTTGGAGATGGGGTGGAGGGCAGTTCATTCATCATCATCCTCACTCCATGGTTCTGGTTGCCAATGTGAGGATTTTGCCAGGTAGTAAATAGACTTCTTTCCTTCTGGAACTGAGGAAATTAACGTAGGTCTGTGATCTCACTGGTCCCACTTCTAAGGACTTGGGCCAAGTCTTCCTCTATAATTTGCCCTACATAAGCTCCTACCCTAACTGTTGGGCCACAGTGCCACTTCAGGTCTCAGAGTGCTATCTGATAGCCCGGGAAGTCTTGGTGTTTCTGTTTTTCTGTTCTGTGTCTGTGTTGCACTGTCCCTTCAGTAAGCAAATTGCAGATTCCTCTGAAAAGGCTTCATGCTGTGCATGAGAGCTACAGCAGATGACTTCCTCTAAGGACTCTTGACAGAGGGGCCCCAGGTCTGGGAACTGGGCAAGAAGCTGTGAATCCTCAGCCTGTGGCTCATGGTAGGTTTCTTCTCAGCATAGTTAGAAGTTTACCCTACACAAAATCAAGCAGTAACTTAGCAGGCTGTCCACCACCTATTTCATCTCTCAGGATCCCTATGATTGGCTAGCTATTCCCCTAAAGCCTTGTAAACCTAACTACCACACTGCAACTTGTTATGGTAGATGTGCCTGCCTTATCTGGGACAGTTCAGTCATCCTTCCGGCCTTTACTAGGCTGGGATCTCAATCTTGGTGAGATCAAGGAATCAATTCCAGCACAGCACCACCCTGTCATGTCCTACTTAAAAAGGAAAGCCACCACAGAGCACTTCAACATTGGTGTCCCTATCACAAATGCAAGAATGCATTTTAAAAATTAATTTCTAAAAACTTTCACTGTGGTCTATAATACATAGAAAAGCATAAATATACAGAAAGGTAGAACTCAGCGATTTTAAGATGAACACCTACAGAACCACCAGCAGGTTGTGGGGGCATCCCAGAAACCTCCGTTCCCCCGTACCCATTGCCAAGCACAAGCCCCTTCCCTGCTCCCCAAGGTAACCACTGTCCTGATAGTCTGTGATCATTACTTCCTTGGTTTTCTGTATATTTCTATCATCTGAACACATGGACGACAGGTATGTGTTTACATATTCATTCCTAAACACTATGGTTTTGTTTTTTACTCTTGAACTTTGTATAAGTAGAATCATATAGTATGTGTTTTGTGTTTGTGCATTTTCTGGGTGTTTGCAGCTTGTTTCACTATATTTGTGAGATCCACCCGTGTTGTATGTAGCTGTAATTTTTTTCCATTTTCATTCGTGTATAGAATATTATTTCATGACTATCTATTAAGATATAAATGGATATTCTGAATAATGCTGCTATGAACATTCTTGTACACATCTGGTGCACATGTGCATCTCTTTCTGATGGGTAGAAAGGCAACAGTATATATGTGTATTGAATGCAGTTGTTAGTTCATACAGCACATGAATCTTCAACTTGCTTTCCAAAGTGGTTATACCACTTGAGGCTCCTCCAAAAGATCCAGTTGTCCCACATCCTTGCCAACGTGGAATTGTAAACCTTACACTTCAGTCATTCTGGGGGTTATGTAATGATAGATCGTTTCGCTTTGATTTGCACTGATTACCAAGGTAGTTAAGCACCTGTTGTATGACTTTCGGTCATTTGGATATCTTGTGAAGTACCTGTTAAGGTCTTTCACTTATTTTTCCTCTAGGTTGCTTCTCTTTTTCTTAATGGTTTATATAGGTTTTTTAAATATATTACAGATAAGAGCCCTTTGTCAGTTATACGTGTGGCAAATATTTTCTCCCACTCCGTGCCTTGCTTTTTCATTGTCTTAATGGTGTCTTTTGATAAACAGAAATTCTTAATTTTAATGGAGCCCAGTTTATCAACTCTTTATTTGCCATGATTCAAGTGTCCATGTGTCTGAATCTGTTTCTGGGCTCCCTGCTTTGTTTCAGTGCGTGTGTGTGCTCATGCATGTGTGCATGCATGTGTGTCCTTGCCCCAATATTACAGAGAATTGTCCTCCCACCTTGTTGTTCTTCTGTATGAATTTTACAATGAGCCTGTCAATTTCCACTGTGCACCAAAAGTGATGGTATTTTGAGTACATGGAGGCTGTTATCAACAGACAGGGTGGCTGGACAGGGAACCAGCCACTGCATGCAGTGGAGGGAGATACAGTTAGGATAAGCTAAGTTAGGTAGCAGTAAGAAAAAGCCTCAAAACCTAGTGGGTTAAACAACAAAACATATTTCCCACTCAAGCCACACGTCCCCCCCAGGGCTCTCCTCATCATGGTCACATAGGGGCCAGGCTGACAGTGGCACCCCCTGACATGCTCGGGCAGGGGGAAGAACCTGATGAACCACATGCTGCTCATTTTCTTGATGCCAAACAAGTTGCATGACCACATGTGAGTACAGCCAGGGAGTGTAAGCCTTCAGGAGGGGCACCATGCCAGGGTGAATGGTAACAACTTCGAAGGCACAAAGGGCTCTCTGGGAAGAAACCTTTGGATTTATGGCCTGTGGCAGGAGGGACCCACACCTGGCTGCCCTGCTGGCTTCTAGCGAGGAGAAGGGAAGGAAGCAATTAAGTATTTTACCCAGCACAACAACAGTTGCAGGCAAGGAACTGTTTTTAGTGCCATACTTTTCACAGTAAGAAAGCATCATCCCTTGCTAGGTGAAGGGAAGGGTAAAATTGTAAAAACATATAAAATGTCAGTATCACTGTATTTTGGGGGAAAAAAAAAAATCACTGCCGTTGAGTCAGTTCCTACTCATAGCAACCTTCATTGGGTTTCCAAGGTGGTTAATCTTTACAGAAGTAGATTGCCCCATCTTCCTTCCATGGAGTGGCTGGGGGGTTTGAACCACCAACCTTCTAGTAGTAGTCAAATGCCTTAGGCACTGTTCCACCACAGCTCCTGATAACTGTGTAAGAAATCCAGTTATTCCTTTCTTGAGTGTGAATTAGAAATCAGTACTCCTCACTACCCTTCCTGAAAATCACAGCTTCTGCAGCATCTCTGCCGAGGTGACAACCAACCAGCCCACGAAGATGCAAGAGGTTGCAGGCCGCCCTCTGGTGCTTGCTGGACTGGGGGTGCAGGAGCCAGCCTGTGGCTCTGAGAACACAGCATTAACACCTCTCATCCAGCAACTGCTTTTGCTCCCGAGAATACAGGCTTTTTGACAGTGTGGTTTCTCTCTGGGGAGGAAGCTTGGTGAGGCAGAAAGAGCGTTTGCACTGGAGGGATCGTTAGTGTGTTTTAGAGTGGTTTTAGGCTTACAGAAAAATTGTGCAGAAAGTATGGCACCTGGTTAGTTCCGTATCCTCTGCTCCAGGCCCCGTTAGGCCCATTCCTCTGTTCATTTTACAACAGAACTTCACACAGGAGGTGGAGGTACCTTCCCTGCCCTTCCTTCACTGAAGGGAACTGCTGACCTGCTGGCTTTTGCTACTCTCTTGGGTTCAGTAGGAGCTCTGGTAGCATAGTGGCTAAAAGCACTTGACTGCTATCCAGAGGGCTGGCGGTTCAAACCCACCAGCCACTCCTCGGAAGGAAGGTTGGGCAATCCTACTTCTGTAGTGATACTGCCTCGGAAACCCAAGGAGGGGTCGCTATGAGTCGGGGCCGACTCGACGGCACAGAACAACAACAACAACAACACTCAGAACTCATGGAAGGGGCTAGATTTATCATTACAGTTTTATTACAGCAAAAAGGGATACAAATGAAAAGACACATAGGTCAGGTATGGGAGGTTTCTAGCTCCAATGTGAACTATCCATGCCCCCAAAGGGACCACAGTACCCTCCTATATGCACTTATGTCTTTCACCAACCAGGAGGCCCGTGGAACGTCCCTGTCTGGAGCTTTTATTGGAGGCCTCATTACATAGTTGTGATTGATTAATTTGTGCCCCTTACGAGGTCGGCTGGTATTGGGAGGTGGTCTTTCACCAGCGGAGTCACCTCTCTGCAGTCTGCCCTGGAGGCCTGCAGACCACAGGCATCTCAGTGACTCAGGAAAGTCCACAGGGTGAGTTATCTTCCAGGAACCAAGGACAAAGGCCAGACTACTTTGGGTAAGTGAACTTCTTCACTCTACACCTTTACTCACAGGTGTAAACATCCTGCAGCCACTCTGTTTTGGGACTGGAAACTAGCCACCTTTTCTCTTCAGCCCTGCTCACCACTCTGCATTCTTAGTCCATTGCTAATTCACAGAAGTAAATACCTTGTTTTCACACTGTGTCACTGTTGTCTTTGGGTCAGAGTGGGTGTCAGGGCCCGAGCCCTCTGAACTGGAGTGCCTATACTCTGGCCCCGGTCTCTCCCTGCCTGGTCTGTCTCCCTTTGTCACCCAGCTCATACTGCTTCCCCGCCCCACTCATCTCACGTTTTCCCTTGCCCATGCCTTGCCCCAGGCTGTGGCTTGCATCTGCCCCTCAGACACCTGCAGTCACTCTTCCACCTACTCAGGAACCCAAGCTTACCTTCACCACAGGACCCTCGAAGGCATTCACTCACAGGCACAAGACCCCCATCTGGAGTGAGGACTATTCAGCTTTGCTCTCACCCTTACAAGGAACCTCAACTACTCACAGCTGCACAGGGGCAAAACGTTTTTTAAACCTGCAAGAATTTAGAAAACCTGCTTTCCAAAAATTGTCTCTATCAAGAAACCTGAGTAAACGTTTTATGGTAATGGGATGAGGAAAATGTCCACCACTGTGACAAAGTCAGAGTCTCCTAATATTAAAGGTTACTAAGAGCCATTCAGGATGCATGATCTAGTTGTGAAATGGTGGAAGAATGGTCAGTTCCTCCCAAAATATAAATATCCATTAAACAGAATCTGCCAGACCTCACTAAAAAATCAAAAAAGCAATAACGTAGTGTTTGTTTTACACTCTGATGTGGTTACCTAGTGCTCCTCTGACAAGAAATATACCACAAATGGGATGGCCTTACAGTTTATTCTTAAAATTTGGAGGCTTTAAGTCCAAGTTCAAAGTGCCAGGCTCTAGGGGCTGGTGAAAGCCCCTCAGTCTTGGGCTTCAGCTCTGCCTCTAGCTCCTGGCCCACGGAAGCTAGAGGCATTTCTTCACTCAGACAGCTGCTGAGGCTGAGAAGCCCAAAGTTGACAAATAAAATGGCACACTCCTTATGTTACCAAACCACACAGCAGGCCATTAATTTAAGTCCATTGTAAATCTCAGGGTCAGCAGAGCATGGCAGGCTGCTGAACAACACAGCTACATGCAGGGGCCAAGTGTGCCATAGGCTAGAGACCATTCCCAAGGCTTCTTATATACAGGAAACAAACCACATCCCAAAGGCAGCTCTCAGCTGCTTATGGTAGATCCCACCATGGAGTTGATTGCCAGTCTCATTATGGGGAATAACTACTACCAGCTGCCTAGCCACTCAACCAGGCCCAGCCAACTTGACACACAAAACATAACTGACACACAAACATATCTACCACAATTCCACCCCTTGTCAACTTGGCATCTGTACAGATCTCCACTGGGTGGCTCCAGTCCCCTGTTGTTGTTATGTGCCAGTGAGTCAGACCTGACTCAGCAACCCCTCCTTGGGTTTCTGAGGTGGTATCATTACAGAAGTAGATTGCCCAACCTTCCTTCCAAGGAGTGGCTGGTAGGTTTGAACCGCCAGCCTTTTGGTTAGCAGTCAAGTGCCTGAGGCACCACACTACCAAAGCTCCTTCCAGTCCCCTAGTTCATCTAAGTGGCGACCTCACCTCCTTGGCCTGGCGGGCCGTTCCTCTCCCTCTTGGCCATGGCAGCCCTGCCCCCTCACTCTTGGGCAGCGGCTATGGCTCCATCCCACTGACATGAAGTAGCAACCTCACACTCCAGAACCAACTTCGTGAAGGCCTGGCTCTTTGAAACCTAGGGGCCTAAGATCATTCCACCCCCAAAGGCCATGGTCCTACCTTTCACGCTGAGGCAGCTCTGCTTCCGTTTTCTTGGTCTCTGCTTCTGCTGATTAATGCCCGAGGGCAACCCACTCCGCCAGGAATCTTCTTGCCCCAAAGGATATTTAGCTTTCTTGCTCCGTGGGCCAGCCAACCTGATACTCCATTTCAAGGTGGTCTCTTCTACCAATTAATGCCTGAAGGCAACCCATTCCACCAGGAAGCCACCTAACCAAAGGCATCAAGCTTTCTCCTCCGTGGGGTGGTAAGGCTGTCCCTGTCTCATGCCAGTTCTCTCAGCTCTGCTCCTGCTGTCTGTCATGCTGTATGCCAGGTCTCTCTGCTAGGGTCTAGGGTCAAGGATGCGCTCCACTCCTGTTTCCACATTTCAGCCATCTGTCAGAGCAGTACCCTACTCGCTCAGTACCATATTCTGTTCTGGTTCCCTAGTGCCGCTCTGAGAAGAACATACCACAAATGGGATGGCCTTAACAAACAGGAGTTTATTCTTACGATTTGGAGGCTTTAAGTCCAAGTTCACAGTGCCAAGCTCTAGGGGCTAGACGAAAGCCCCTCAGCGTTGGATTTCAGCTCTGCCTCCAGCTCCAGGCCACTGAAGCTAGAGGCTTTTCTTTACTCAGACAGCTACTGGCTGCTGAGGCTGAGAAGCCCAAGGTTGATAAATAAAATAGCACAGTCCCTATGTTACCAAACCACACAGCAGGCCATTAATTTAATTCCATTGTAAATCTCAGGGTCGGCAGAGCATGGCAGGCTGCTGAACAACGACATGGCTACATGCAGGAGCCAAGCGTGCCACAGGCTAAAGACCAATCCTAAGGCTTCTCCTTACATACAGGAAGCAAACCACATCCCCAAGGCAACTCTCAGCTGATTATGGTAGATCCCACCATGGAGTTGATTGCCAGTCTCATTATGGGGAATAACTACCACCAGCTGCCCAGCCACTCAACCAGGCCCAGCCAAGAAACACATTCTAATTGGCAAAGTTTTAAAATCTGTTAACAGAGCATATGAGGTAATAGGTATTTTCACCTATCAGTGCTATTAAAAGTGGTAGAAACTTTTTGGCAGGTCAAACTGGCAAGAGATTAAATCTTAAATGTTCCATTCTTTGACCCAGCAATTCTAGGAATATGCCCAGAAGTGACTCACTCTAGGGCTGGAAGATAAGTATGAGGTCTGTGGTAATAGCAATATGTTGGAAATGACCCAGATGCCTGCTAGGCTGGGACATCTACAGACTGATACAAGGGGACCTAGCTGTATGGGCCACGTCAACACGTTCAAGAGCTACTGAAAAGTGAAAGGCAGGTGGCACGTACCACAAATAGAATGTTCACACTGTTGTGGAAAAAGTGGGCTGATAAATGCTAACACAAAGCAGTATGCTGGGATGTTTCAAGCTGCTAACAAGGGTGAGAAGCTGTCAGAGAGAACTTCGATGTATTTTATATACATATATAAAATAAATATTTTTAATGAACATGTATTAGTCTACTCAGCAGAAAAATAAAATGATCAGTAAAGCACTTCATAATTCTTCAAACTCTTAACATAGGTGATGAGTATAGTTGTATTCATTGGTCTTTATCCATACATACAATGTATGAATTAAAGTAATTAAGTCCACTATTACGGTTGAACAAAAGACACTTTTCACTTGGTCACTTTCTTCCCACACTCGCTGCTCAGCTCCAGGCAGCCATGCCATCCAGGGGTTCAGAGCTCACTGGCAAGGCCCAGTGTTTATCTACCAAATCACCAGCACGTCCAGGCTGCTGGACTGACCACCAAGAGCCTGGGCACAGGCAAGAATTGAGAGCCTCAAAGCACTCATCTACCCATGGCACGAGGGCTTTTCAAAGGGCCTGGGCTCACTGACTTCTGTTTCCTCCCAAGTCTGAGGTTTACATAGGTAGCAAAATGCACACCCAGGGAGAAACAGGGCCATCCTTTGTGACAAAGAAGAGGAAAAGGGGACCAGCAAGGAAGTCTAAATCTTGGGAGAAAGACGAATGCCAGGGCAAGAGAAACATTCCTGGCATGGCTCAGAGAAAGGGCTGATGTGGCTTAGAGAAAGCACAAGGGGCTGACACGGCTCAGAGAAGGGACAAGGAGGGGCTGACGTGGCTCAGTGAAGGGGTAGCCCATACCTTCCTCACTGTGCCCCTCCAACCACTCCCCCACCTCCTTGTGCTCCAGACAGGATAGAGGAGCTGACTGTCTTCAGGGACTGGGAGCTGGGGCTAGCAACCCTCTAGAAAGCAGGCAGGGCACGCTGGAGCCGAAGATGCCAACAGCGACCGGGTTACAGTGAAGACTGGCAAATGCTGCCTGAAAGCATGAAACCTTTCTAAAAAGCAAAAACTTGGCTTCTAAACCTCGCCTTGCAATTCGTACCATTTTTTGTCAAGTCCAAACGTAATTTGAAATGAGGTGGGTAGTCTACTCGCGCCTTCATCTGGTGGCTGTGCACCTGTGCTGTGACAGCACTCGTCTCCCGGGCAGGGCAACGCCAAGGGTGGGCACCACTCCCAGGGAGTTTCTCAGTTGGCGATTTTCTCAATCTCATCTAAGTCATCCGTGTCCAATCTTTCTATCTTCTTATCTGGGGAAAAAGGATGCAAAAAGAAATCAACACAGGGCCATTGTGGAGGTACAGCTGAAGTCCCCTGGGCAGGGACAGTGCCACAGGGAGAGGACAGACCCGGGTCTCCACACCTCCAGCTACAGATCCTTCATGTAATCCCATAGCCTCGTAGGGCCCAAGAGGTCACCAGGGTGAGTACTACAGCAACACTCGGAGCCCCAGGTCCCCTCAGCCTGGCCAAGAAGGCACTGTCAGCCAAGTCCCTCAGCCCTGGACTCCCAGGTGTGGTCTTTGAGAATGTTTGTATCTTAGGAAAGGAGAGGAATGTGGACAGGGGCAAAGGCCTCTTGGGGTCACAGGAACGCCCCCTCTCCCCATCCCCCCAGTTAGGAAGGGACCAGGCACAGGGCACTCCAGGGACTCACTAAAATGCTCCTGGATCCTGTTCAGGATGTTCATGCTGTGCTTGCTGTCCACCATGTTCACGGCCAGGCCCCTCTTGCCAAAGCGACCAGTGCGCCCGATCCGGTGCAGGTACGTCTCATTGTCCGGGTTCCCATCCTTGTCCATGGGAAGGTCAAAGTTGATGACGACGGACACTTGTTCCACATCGATACCTGCATGAAGGAGGATTGGAGATGGGGAGTTAGGACTAGGGACTCTCACTGTCACCCAAAGTCAGGCTGAGGTCCAACTTCAAGGGGGGAAAGGGTCGGGTGGGTCACCTCTGGGCTCAGGGACATGGCACCACACAGAGGCACGTAGCACAAACCCGGGGAGCAGAACAGGACCTTGCTGAGTGCTGACAAAATGATGAGATCAGGGAGAGAGATCTGCTGATTCAAGTTATCTGGAGAGGCAGCTGCAAACTCACTGGGTGCCCTGTGAAGGGCAGGCACCATCCTGAACCAGTCAGGTAGCCCTACCTTTGCTCCCACCTAGCCAGGACTCCTGGCTCCCGTGAAAATTCCTGTCTGCTGAGGGAAATCCCAAGTCTCTCTCCTAGAGAACGGTCACCCTACTCCACCCGTCTCCCCAAGCCATCCGAATTCCTTGTGCACAAGGGTCTCTAACAGGGCCTGGGGCCCTGAGCCTGGCAGTCCAGGCCCCATTCTTACCACGGGCACACACGTTGGTGGTCACCAGGACCTTCTCTTTGCCCTCTCGGAAGCGCTCAATCACCGCGGCCCTCTGCTCCACCACCATCTCTCCACTCAGGAGAGCCACCTGGTGGCCTTCTTTGGACAGCTCTGCTGCCAGCCAACTAGCTGTCTTGCGTGTCTGGAGGAAAGATAACATTCGACAAATGAAGGTACCTGAGAATAGTTTTTGTCTGGAGGATCCTACCTGAGACTTGGCAGCTAAGGGTTAAATTTCCTAAACTGCAAAATTCTTAAAAGTGTTTCAAAAGTCATTCAAGGTTGCCTCAATACATGGAAATGTTCAGGAATAAGTATTTTAAAACAATCTTATAACCCTACAGATTCCTTCTTAATTACACAAAAAAGGAACATTTACAATGGAATGAGCTGGCAAACATCATCTTTCTAATTTTTACATAACCACCCGCTTTTATTTTTATTGTTTGTTCTCTTGTTATACCACCTTAACCCAGTGATCATACTTATCCAACCATAATGAGAAAGCCCAGTGTGGGGCAGTGGGAAGAAGCAATGTCACCTGGGTAGCAAACTTACCAAGATACTCATCCTGAATGTAATCAAGGGAGAAAATGAGAGAAATTCTACAAGACTATTAGCCTGGACTCTTCATAATGTCAATATGAGAAAAGGGGAAAAAAAAAAAAAAGAGAAATGGAAGGGGCAGGGCAACATCCTACGGGGGTCTTCCCTGGCAAGCAGGTGCTGGTGGTGGTGGTGCTGCTACTCACGTGGCAGAAGATCATGGCCTGGGCAATGGTGATGGCCCCGTAGAGGTTACACAAGGCCTGGAATTTCTCATCTCTGTTATTGCACAGGACATAATACTGCTTGATGGTGTCCAGTGTCTCCTCCTCACGCTTCAGTTTGATGATGTTTGGGTCTGGGACCACCTTCTGGGCAAACTTCCACACAGAGTCTTCAAAGGTGGCAGAGAAAAGCAGCATCTGGCAGTTCCTGGGCAGCATCCTGCAAGGCAAGGCCCAGGTGTTCCGCACGACCCTGAACTTCTCTCAGAGAAACAGAGGATGGCCTCCCCGAGCCTGGATGGGCCCAGGAAGGACACGAGAGGGAGTGCAGCATCGTAGGGAGGAGGCAGAAGATACGCAGTAGGAGGTGTGGTAGTAGATGCCCTAAGGGTCTCTCCTCAAAGGCTGGGGCGTATAGTCAGGGCTGACATGGAAATGGCCAAAAACAAACGATTCTGAAGTACTACAGCACTTGACAGGAGCCAGGAGAGGCGTCTGAAGGAGCGGGAGGAGACACTGCAGCTCAGAAGGCTGAGGATGCTCTCCTTGCTCAGGCAGCTCCTACCTCTGGATGCGGATGCTCTGATCTTGGTGACCCTGAGTAGCTATCATCACGTCAGCCTCATCCAGAACAAACACCTTGATCTTCTTTGGGTCGATGAACTTGAGCTTGGCGCACCAGTCCAGGACAGTTCCAGGGGTGCCGATGACAATCTGCTCACTGATCTTCTGCCCTCTTTCCACTGTGGAGACAACACGATATTTTCTGGGTTTCCATGGCAAAGCCAGCTCTAAAAATCATAGTGTATTCTTCCTTCCAGACCTAGTAGAACAAGTTATTTCAGATTTCTGACCGTACAAGAACGTTATCCTCCAGTCTCGGTTTCCTGTGAGCACAATCATACCCATGTCATTGCACTGTGCTCAGATCACAGCCCACATCGCACCTCCTCAGCACAGGTTGATTCCCTTCTACCTTCTCCTATAACTTGACATTGTCAATCATTTTCTCTTTATCATGACTCTTACTATTTTCTATCGTCCATCCACTCACAGTTCCGTGATTTCCTCCTAAACTGGTAGTTTTCGGTCCCAGGGTCCTGGCACAATGATTTTGTTGTTTTTTCTTTGATACCTGGTGTGTAGGCATTCTGCTTATGCAGACAATTCTCCTATGCACAGATTCTTTGAGTGAAAAAACACAACAGTATTCTCAAACTGTAGCTGGTGGGAGTTGAAAATGATACAACCATTTCGATGACCCCAAAAGTAAAAGAAAACTGCTTAGGGATTGATACAGAGCACCTTCTAGAATGCACATGCATATACACACGCAAACATACATATCACTTGCTTGTATGGTACCTCTGGTAGGACACGTAAGAAACTGGCTAACAGTGGTTACTGTTATGGAAGGAAAACTGGGTGGTTGAAAAATATGAGTAAGAAGAAACCTACCACATATCCTTTCTAATTCTGAAACATAAGTGTCTTAATTCTTTTAAAAATAAATCAAATTTAAAAAGTGACATATATTTTAAAAGAAACTCACAGCAGAAACAGAGAAGAAATGGCCTTTCTTTAGGATTCATCAACTAGTCATTGAAAAGAGTTTTATATTAACACTTAATTGAACTTTAACAAACAGGATAAGATTAAACCCAGTTAATGTATTAGTCCCGCACGCCCACAGTGAAGTCTCATGTTACAAGAAAATCAGAGAAGATGCCTGTTGCCCCACGATTCAGGTGCGCTTCATTTAGGCACACCCGTCAGTCTGAGGTATAGACAGACACACAGACACTCATCCTGAGCGCCTGTGCATGCAGTGCTCCTTGCACACCAGAGCACGAAGGCCGTCGCAAGGACAAGCATTAGTGACTGTGGTGAGCTGAACTATCTATTTCTGTCAACTGACTGACAAAGTAAGGATACGCAACTTGGGGAATGTGGCATACATTTTCATAAAAATGAAAACAAGCTGGTCTCTTCAATGAAAACAATCAACTGTATTTATCATGAGAATATTTGGTCTTTCATAATCAGAACTCAGGAAAACTTGCATCTGATCCTGTGACCTGGACAACTTCTGGTCCTTTGATGGAATCTGTGATGACATCAACACGTGCAATTTTTTCATATTGTATAATGAAATGTGTCAATACCTGGAAGATCAGCATGACTCAGTAAACCAGTATTTCCAAATGACCAAAGCATAATGTTAGAAAATCACTCATGGGCAAAAAAGATCTATTCAGAGTACAAGAAAGAGCATAGATTTTAATGTAACAGAGTATGAAAAGGTCACTAACGTGGGTTCAGAAGCTGCAGTCTAACTAACTTTTATCGAATTACCATTTGTCAAGTTTTGGTGTAGCATCAAAAAGGAATTTCTAAAATTACTGAAAATGACAGCTTTTCTTCATCTGCCTCAAGAAAAATAACATCTTGCAATAGATTGGGTACAAAGTAGACATGAATCCATCTATATTCCATTAAGCCAAAAATTACAAAGAAGACTGACAAAAATGTGAAACCACACTAAGCTTCTATTTGTTTTTCATTTTGGAAATAGAGTTATTTTTCATACATACACTGTAAAACCTGTGAAAGTCAGAATATGTGTAAGGCACAAACCTGCCAGAGAAAGAAAACTCAAAAATATTCCATTAAAATGAGCACCTTGTCAAAGGTGGGAAACTTGCAAGACCTAGAAAAACAAGGCAGTCCTGTTGATGTCTGGCTCTCACAGGGGCCACTGTATGCTGCTTATATTAACATGTAATAGGTTTATTTTTGTTATTTTTTAAGTTTCCCAGTTTAAACTTCTAATACGGCAAATAGAGACAGCTCTAACCACTAAACAGCTCTTTGAGGTCCCCAGTAACGTTTGCGTAAGGGAGTGCCAGGGCGACTGCTGCTCTAAGCAACTCCGAACGCTGGGTCGAAAGCAGACGGATCGCTCAGTTTTTCTAGGTAGTGCCAAACTGGTTCCTGAAGTGACTGTGCCAATACACAGTCAAACCAAGAGTGTACGAATGCCCCATTTGTTCTAAACCCTCACGACCGCTGGGTATTGTCAGATGATTTGGTAATTTTGCTCGCTGGAGAGGTGTATGGTGGTTTCAATTTACAATTCCCTGACAACTGATGGGGCTCATCTCCTTTTCACGTTTACTGGTTGCTCAGATGCTTTCGTGGAGCACCTGTTCACCTGGGCCTCGTCTGTCCATTTTCCTTCCAGACTACTTGCTTCTTGCTAATTTGTAGGAATTTTCTACATTCTGGTAACTTTCCAATGAGCCATCAAAACCTCTGCGGCCCCCCACCCCATTTTAGCCACACTCTCTACATTATTCTGAGGAAAACACAGAAGGATGATGAACTGAAGGAATGTTGGTAAAGCCAAGGACACTTCACTCTTACCAAAGCTGAGCTTACTTTTAAAGAAAGGGATCAGACCCCAATCTACTGTCCTCGGTGTTCCGAATCCCATTCCGCTGAGTAGTTTTCAGAACTCTGGGTACCAAGTTTAAACCTTCTCAATGGAGAATCGATGGGTCTTTTCAGTGAAGAATGCTAGATTTTGAGAACACAGGTGAAGATCTGTACAGGGACTTTATAACAAAGTCTTACTTAAAGACTGAAGAGAACTATTAACAAATTAGCAAGTATTTAAATATATTTGCTGAAAGCAATGCTATTGGCCTCTAAGGTCAGACTGAACTAGAAAGCTGAATATCATGCCTGCATCTTCAAAATCCAAGCCCCGAGCACCCTCCTCCATCCACCACTCAGGCCTCATCCCCTGATACTCACGTTTGTTGCCTCGAACAGCAGAGGCAAGCTTCAGCTCTGGATAAAACTGGCCCATCTGCTCAATCACGTTTCCGGTTTGAAGAGCCAGCTCATATGCTGGGGACAGGCACAAACACTGAAGGGGAAATCAAAGGATAAGTTTGAGAGAGCTATTTAATAAAGAAAACAAGCTCTAAACAACAGAACGTGTTGCTGTTATTATCAACTAAGTAGGGCAGGTCACCCCAGCCTCTGCAGCCAGAGCCACCTTTCATCTCCTTAGGGAGCTCTGGCCTGACAGAGGCCAAGTGGTGATGTTTCCAAGTGTATCTGCCCAGGTTCACAGTCTGAGGCATCAGAAACATTCGGGTCTGCCCAGAAGCACCCTAACTAACCCCTACCAGATGGTGCTGCCCTCCCCAGGGCAGGCCAGCCAGGGCTCCCTAGGCTCCCCAAACCCTCACCTGGGGGTATGTGCCTCCTGGGTCCACTTGGCTGAGCATGGCTAAGATGAAGGCAGCCGTTTTACCAGTAGCAGACTGAGACTGGGCAATCAGGTTCTGTGGGCTGGATTAAGGAAGGACAGAAATAAAAATGACACTGGTTAAAACAAATACTGCTCAAGCAATCTCACTCTGAGGTATATACCCAAAAGAAATGAAAGCAGGAATACAAACAGATACTTATACTTGCACACCAATGTTCATCGCAGCACTGTTCACAACAGCCAAAAGGTGAAAACCACCCAAGAGCTCAACAACAAAGGAATGGGTAAATAAAATGTGGGAAATACATACAATGGAGCATTACTCAGCCACAAGGACAAATGAAGTCCTATTACATGCTACAACATGGCTTAACCTGAAAATATGCTGAGTAAAAGGATAAAAACTGTATAATTCCACTCTCATCAAGTATCTTGAACAGAGAACAAAGTTCATGAGCAGATGCCAAGAGTGGGAGGGAAGGAGAAATGGTGTGCCAATGCTTAAGTGGGACTGAGTTTCTGTTAGGGAAAGCTGGAAACAGGTAGTGACGATGGCTGCACAAGACTGTCATGGAACTGTGCACGCAAAACATGCTGAAATAGAAAATGTTTGCTTAAAAAAAAATGTCTTAAACCCAAGAAGGCTAACATAACAGTTAAAACTGAGGTAGATCTTAAAAAAAATGTATAAAATATAGAGAGAGTTAAAATGTTTCTTTCTGGGTGGCAGGAAAATGGGTTCCCCCCATGAGTCTCTGCGCAGATGGGAGAGGGGCAGGGACCACGGTGGCTCCCGCTGGCCCCTGGATGAATGACGACGATTCATTTCTTGGCTGGGCAGGGCTGCAGAGGTGTTTTTAGTATTGTTCGTTCCTTTTTGCAGGCCTCAAGAATTTCAAATTTTCAAAATAATCTCAAATTTCAAAATAACGACCAAGCCATTTCTCTGGAGAAATATTTTGGCCCCAAGGGGTCATTCCGTCCTCAGGAACAACAGCTGTTTATGGAAGATGTTAAACCAGCTCTCGAGGGAGCACTCTAGGTTCTGCGCACTCACAGTTCAGCAAGCATCAAGGGTAACGTGTTCTCTTGTATCTTGGAGGGTCGGAGAAGCTGTGGTTTCCTAGGAGGCCATGAAGAGAGAGAAGATGGATTCCCAACTGTCTTCTAGACCTAGAATGTCACCTTTCCTTATATCCTGTAAGGAACGCTGCTTCCTAGCTCTGTCGTATTTTTCTATGCCTTAAAAAAATACTACCTAAAGCAAACCTTTATCTTCCCTGACTAAATCTCAGTCTGCAACTATTATATAAGTCACAAAATACAGAATAATTTCCTTTCTTGGAGAAATTCATGCTTTCGGTATACCCACAAATCTGGGTGGCCTTGGATGACAAATGTACCCTGGGCACAGCAGAAGTGCTATTTATTAAATTCATAGCATAAAATAAATTATTAAAAACTTATTTAAAAATAAGCATGGCTTATGCCACCAAGATGTAGAAATGCCTTTATAGAACAGAGTCCTAGTTCTAATTTCTCCATCTGTGTTCCACTCTCTGCTCAAACCAGCAGTGCAAATACTTGGGATGGATAATGGCAAGGACAGTGATGAAGACAGCTTCTAGTAGCTCATCGACAGTAAGCTCGTAAAGGGAATTCAGTTATCATGCTGCGTTTACAACATTTCAATTCAGTTACTCTATCTAGTCAAAATCAAGAATAGAAAAGTACCAGCTCTGTATGTATCAGTGATAGCTGCTCTTCCCTTGACAATAACCTATCCACGACCTCTAAACTGACAGTGCTTAACATAAATCACACGTAACTGTTTCTAAAAAGGTCAAACCAGGTCAAGACCTCTAAGCCTCTGACATTTAACAGGCTCTGTTAACAGGGCAATTTTATTCTGGCAGATGCTGCTTCTCAGACACAAAGTACTTTGAAAACAACCTTTGGTGCCTTCTGTTTGGAAGCAGACTGCAAAGCTCGACAGCTTCTGTTTCACTGCCAAGGAAACAGGGTCACCAACACATCAGAATTCAAGTGACCCAAGGGGCTTCTAATGGCTCAATAGTTTTCTTTCATTTTGCAGACAAATTCAAATCTTTGAAGGACAAAACATACCAAGTGTATTAGGTGACCTCAGTTTCATTTGGCTACCAACAAGCAAGGAAGCTTTGGTAGCGTAGTACCTAAGGCACTTGACTGCTAACCAGAAGGCTGGTGGTTCAAACCCACCAGCCACTCCTCGGAAGGTAGGTTGTGTGATCTACTTCCATAGTGATACTGCCTCGGAAACCCAAGGAGGGGTTGCTATGAGTTGGGTCTGACTCAAAGGCTCATAACAACAACAACCAATAAGTAAATCACAGAGAACTTGTCTTTCAAAGAGGACGATTCATCAGTGGTTGAAATGAGAGCTCAACTCTTTTAAGTGAAAGGAATTTAGAAAAAAAATCTAAACCACTGACACTTGGAAGTGCAAACTGCTAATCCCAGGAAACAACAGGTCACATCTAACCTCCTGAGACAGTTTAAAAGCCTATAAAACAGTGGTGACAGATGTGTTGAATAAAACCAGTGACACGGGAAACACACAGAGAAAAGTACAATGTCCTGTAGCTTAAAATAAAGAAAGACAGGATACACCTTAAAAAGCTGCTTCTTAGCTACTACTTATTAGCTACCTATTTTAAATGTTTCTTAATCTAAAGCAGTGGTAGGAGCTGGCAGGAGTGTGGCCCCTACATGCCCACTGTAGACCCACTGTATATGTTTGTTAGAGAAAGTCTCGAATCTTTCTTCCATCAAGGTAATATTCATTGGCTGCTTTCTAGGATCTGCACCCTGGCCGGCAACAGCAATGTAAGTCTTGTGTCCCTTGTAGCACCCAGCCCAGTGGCGTGTGCATAAGCCAATAATCCACAGGTACTTCCCGACTAACTTACTGAAGAAACAAAAAATACAAAAACCTGGTGTGCCCTTTCATAAGTACAGTACTTAATAAGCTTCATTTTCTGCCTTTAAAATGACATCCTAGAAGTCAATCTTAGCACAATGCCAGACATATACCCATAAGTGTCAATTCCGAGTTCTGATTTTTTCTTATTCATTTTTTCATTTTTAATTCCAGGACTGTACAAGGCAGCTTTCCACTGTGAGCAGTGGGAATCCTGTCTAGGCTCTCTTAACACATCTTATAAAAGCAGATAAACTGTTATTAAGACCATAGACCCTAGAGTCTGTAAAGGGCTTACCTAATAAGAAAATGTTCCTGACATCCAGAAATCACCTGTCAGCCAGTATTTTATTGAAAGGTCTAAGATCATAAAAGAAAAAGGACTTTCAGCTATGATGAATAAATCTGTGGCATTTAAAAATTCCCATCAAGAGGAGCTGAACTAGGCAGCCAAGAGACAAGGGTGGGAGGGAAACCATCACTGTGTACACTTTCATATTTTTTGACTTTGAATCATGTGAATTATTACCTATTAAGAGAAGTAAACACACTATAGTTTTTGAAAATAAAAGTTAACAGTCCCATCTCTGAGATACGAGGTTTTACAGAGAAGGGGCAGGGAAGGGGCAGGCAAGGAGCCGAAGTGAAAGGTAGCAAATACTCACAGCCGCAGCTCTTCGAAAGACCTCACAGAGTAGAGGGGAGAACTGGGGTCCCACTGCAGGACTTCCACCTGGTTTGTGGTATCAACAAGGTTGCTTCTGATCAGCTTGTTGAGTAACGACTGGGCAGCCCTGTCCTCTGTAGAAAGAAAATAGATTTTCTTCATACCAGACCTTTGAATAGGTTCTTCCTGGTTCAGTCATGATCAACGAAGCAAAACTGGAACAGACTCAAGTTCATAAAATGTGGGTGTACTGGAATGATAACTGACTGGGAAAAATTACAAGTCAACCGCTGTCAAAAACTTACTCTCCCTCCTAGAAAACAAGGGCAGCACGTGCACTGCGTAGCAATTAAACCTCTTGATGATTAGAGTAGGAAAGAGCAGTGCCCCACTCAAAGACGGTGGCCCCTCATGACACTGAATGTGTGTCATCCTCCATAGTCCTGACAATACTCCAATCTCCTGCAGCAGGCTTCTGAAAGAGCTCACTATGCTTCTTCCAAGTCTCTCGATCTACGGTTTCCACCTGTAATTTTTTCCATTCTGGTTATTGCGCCAGTACATTCACATTTCACAAATTCAGGTCTGTTCTGATGTCACTGCATTCGCCATGACTAAGCCTGTTCGAAACCCTGCTTCATACTCATCTGGCCAACCTCATCCTCATAAGACATCTTCTCACCTTGACACCAGGACTTGGGCAGCCAAGCACAGCTGGAGAAAACCAGCCACACTGACAGGGCCCTCTTTAGTTCTTCACCACTAGACCTGAACCGTCTCTGGGCTGCCAAGCAGGCCTTTGTTTCCAGTCTAGTTGTTGACTGTTGACTCTCCTCCTGAAACCTCCATTGATACCTTTTCTTCTCTTCTTATACCTCTAACCCCTCCACATTGGTACTGCTCCTGCTTCTCACTGATGGCCCAGTTTCCGAGTGAGAAGCAGGAACAGTACCAAACACTTCCACGAACATACCTACCTACCTGCTTGCTTTTGTGCCCGTTCTCCACCTCCCCCCGTGACCACAGATGCGTGGCCTGTTATCCTACCTAAGGCTCCTCCTCTATTTTATGACAAATCCCATCCCTTCTTGGCTACAAAATTATTTCTCCTGACAATGACCCTCTTGCATTACCAATTCTCCCTTTCTTCTGGATCATTCCATCAGTGTGTGAACGTATTTTCAACTTTCTCATCATAAATCTGCTTCTTCCTTTACTCCACATCCCATCCAATTAAAGCTCCATGTCTCTGCTGCCCTTTATAAAACGTTCCCCAAGAGGGTTGTCTATTCTTGTCACCTCACTTCCTCTCTTCTTTCTCTGAATGCACAATGAGTAGGCTTACTTTATTTCTTTTTAACATCTCCACTCCACTTCAATAGCCCTTGTCAAGCTCACCAATGATTTCCAGTGCCTAGTCAAGCTCATTGTCAATTTTTAGTTTTTCTCTCAGTCAATTTATTACCTATATTTGACTCCCTAACTTTTGAAACACTTTCTTCTTCTGGCTTCTCTGATACCATGCTTTTGGCTCTCCTTTTATGTTACTGACGCTCCTTCTCAATCTCTTTGTCTCTCTGGTCTTGCAATCCAGAGTGGAGCCCAGTCCTGTGGCTACTCTATCTATTGCCATAGGACTTCAAAGAGGAGTTACCTTTTTCTTCTTCGTATGTTGTATCTGGAGTGGCATTGGTTTTGATAACACCTACAAAAAACAGCTGTCATAATCAGAAAGACAAATATGAAACCCCCCCAAAAGGGAGGACAATATAAATACTGACCAAGTGATCAAAATATAAATAGTTTGCATTTCTTTTAATGGACTGTTTAGTGGACTTTTATTTCTAGAAATTTTGGCTAACATCACAGTGATCAGAGTATGTCGCCTCTGAGTTACTTATCCTAATTTAAAATACAGCAGTATCTTAGCAAACATCATTTACTAACTGTGAGAAAGACAATGAGAATACAAATCCATATTTGCATTTGCTTTGCAGAAAAGAATTTTGAAAGAATACTAATAACCAGTAACAGTGATTACTTATGGGACAGGGTGGGGAGTGGCAACTGGGTAAATGGGGGCCCAGAATGGGAAGGTAGCATTTTACCTTTTTATACTTTGAATTTTGAACCCACTTATCTTTCAATAATTAAACAAAAATCATTTTTTTAAAGAAACGATCTCCAGTGAACAGTAGAAATACACTCCAGTGGATTTAAGGAGTCAGAGGCTACATCAAATCTGGAAAACATCACACATCCCTTTCAGTAATTAACCTAACTTACTGGCTCTCTGATCCAGTGCTGTCATTTGCCCGATGTTACGCTAAGTGAAAGCTCCTGCTCATAGCTGCAGCTCTGAATGCAGAGAAGAAGCATGCACACAGTTTGTGTGTAGCTTGTGGTTACTACTGACTCACCATTGGTATCTCATTTGATTTTCTCCTCCCTGATCTGCAAGCTGTTCATCTGAATGGAATGAAAGGAAGCAGAGTTAGTGCCCCAGTTAAAGGAAGGCTTTTGAGCACAAGGAAGATCTCTTAGTAAAAGTCCAGTAGGAGAGGGACTGGGTTTGTTCTGGCTGATGCAGAATTGCTAAAAGCCTTGATGAAAATATCATTTCAATTTCTTTAACAGCCTGAAAGAAAGGGGGGTAAGCTAAATGTAACAGCAGGGAGAAATAGTACATCAACACTCTCAAACTTCTGCTTTTCTCTCAACTCATGCTCTTCCTAGAACATCTAATCGTCATTCAATAAATATCAATTATAAACTTTCAATGGCACAAACACACACAACTCTGCTCCAAGTACAGTAAAGAATGATACCATCTACATTATCTCAGAAAAGTTTAAAAAAAAAAAAACCCTTAAAACCCATGATGTATTAAAGCAATACTCAACTACCTACATTATAAATTGTTGTTGTTATGTGCTGTCGAGTCCGACCCAACTTATAACAACCTCTCCTTGGGGATCCAAGGTGATATCACTATGGAAGTAGATTGCCCAGTCTTCCTTCCGACGAGTGTCTGGTGGGTTTGAACTGCCAGCCTTCTGGTTAACAGTCAAGTGCCTTAGGCACTATGCTACTAAAGCTCCCAAATTATAAATTAGGGAGAAACTTATTTATTAATGATGAAAATACTGACAAACCCAAGTTCCTGATTTGAAAATCTTCCAGAAGCTTAAACAAAATGGTTTCTCCTTTACTCTTAGCCACGTAGTCCTACTCAGTACAAACTTGGTAAGTTGCAAGCACAGCAATAGTTCAACATTCAAACTCTCCACTGTCCTGAGAACTCTTTTTCTATATTAGAAATGCTGGTAACAGTAAGGTGTGATATTGATATGGAATGATAAAGGTATGTTATCAGTGTCTGAGGAATACCCACATCAAGCCCTGGGTCACAAGCCTTTTTAGTCAAGTTCTACAGTCTGCTCCCTGCATACATTTTCTATACTATTCCACCCCAACCCAATCACCTTAATGCTTTCATGACCCAATTATTTTCTGCTTTGAATTTTTTGTTGATACCATGTGCTTTAAGTGATGAAAGGCATGCTGAAATCAAGAGAAAAATTTTTTTAAGATAATATGAATTTTGACATAATTATGTGGGACACACATGTCCCGAGTGGACTCATGGTAGGATTGGAGGTAAGCCCCACTTCTTCAGGTTTATGCATTTATATAGGTCCCTGCAAGAAGGCTGGCGGTTCAAACCCACCAGCCGCTCCTCGGAAGGAAGGCTGGGCATTCCTACTTCCATAGTGATACTGCCTCGGAAACCCAAGGAGGGGTTGCTATGAATCGGGGCCAACTAGATGGCAAATAACAACAACAACAACAAAAGCCAGGTGGTAGCATGTACTACAACTGAGACAGCTGTTTCCCAAGAAACCTAAGGATTAAATGTTGGTGTTCATGTCCCATGTTCCTGTCTCACGGGCACAAAAGAGTTAAAATTATAGCCAAAATCATTTCTGATTCCTGTTCTCTAGGCAAGTCTAGGACTTTTGCACATTTGCTCCTCCTAAAATATCTTTCACCACCATCTCTATCTATCTTAAATATGATTCATTCTGTAAGATCCAGCTCAACTGTAAATTTCTTCACCAGAAATTTCTCAGATTTTCCTGCTCATAAATGTCCCATCCCTCTTCAGGACTCATTTGTACTTCAGGCCTTGTACTTCCACATTGTAGCCTTCCTGACTATAAAGCTTTTTCTTACACTCCACTAGGCTTAGCTCACTGCTAATAAACTGATTCGACGTGGAACAAGGAACATTATTGCTGATGTCAGATGGATCCTGGCTCAAAGCAAAGAATACCAGAAAGATGTTTACTTGCGTTTTATTGACTATGCAACGGCATTTGATTGCATGGATCATAACAAATTATGGATAACATTAAGAAGAATGGGAATTCCAGAACACTTAATTGTGCTCTTGAGGAACCTGTACATTGACCAGAAGGCTGTCATTCAAACAGAACAAGAGGATATTGCATAGTTTAAATTCAAGAAGGGAGTGCATCAGGGTTGTATCCTTTCACCATACTTATTCAATCTGTATGCTGCGCAAATAATCCAAGAAGCTGGACTCTATGAAGAACGTGGCATCAGGATCAGAGGAAGGCTCATACACAACCTGCCTTACGCAGACAACACAACTTTGCTCACTGAAAGTGAGGATGACTCGAAACACTTACTAATGAAGGCTGAAGACTACAATCTGCAGTATGGATTACACCTCAATAGAAAGAAAACAAAATTCCTCACAACAGGACCAATAAGCAGCATCATGTTAAATGGAAAAAAGATTGAAGTTGTCAAAGACTTCACATTGCTTGATTCTACAATCAAAGCCAGTGGAAGCAGCAGTCAAGATATCACTGGGCAAATCTGCTGCAAAGGACCTCTTTCAAGTGCTGAGGAGCAAGGATGTTTCCTTGAAGACTAAGCTGTGCTTGACGCAAGCCATAGTATTTTCAATCTCCTCATCATAGTGCCTAAGGCACTTGACTACTAACCAGAAGGCTAGCGGTTCAAGCCCACCAGCCACTCCTTGGAAGGAGATGGGGCAGTCTACTTCCGTAGTGATACTGCCTCAGCAACCCAAGGAGGGGTCGCTATGAGTCAGGGTCTGACTCGACGGCACATAACAACAACAACAACATATGCATGTGAGAGCTGGACAATGAATAAAGAAGACTGAAGAAGAGTCAATGCTTTTTGAGATGTGGTGTTGGCGAAGAATGCTGAAAGTACCACGGACTGCTAAAACAACTAACAAATCTATCCTGGAAGAAATGCAGCCAGAATGCTCCTTGGAAGTGAGAATGGCTAGATTCCATCTCACCTACTTTGGTCATGTTGTCAGAGGGACCATTCCCTGGAGAAGGATGTCATGCTTGGCAAAGTGGAGGGACAGTAAAAAAGGGGAAGGCCCTCAATGAGATGCAATGACACAGTGGCTGCAATGATTGGCTTGGGTATAGCAAAGACTGTGGGGCTGGCACAGAATTTCCGCTTTGCTGTACACGAGGTTGCTATGGAATGGAGATGACTCAACAGCACCCAACAACAATGAACTGATTTTACTCCAAAGCCAACAAAGCATAAGTAGCTGAAGAAATCGAATTGAGGCATTAAAAAGTTACATAAGACTACAGACCACAAGAAAAGTCTTCAGTAAATAGTCTATGTTCTCAATACTAACAGTCCATTGTACCTAAACAAATCTAAAGTTTCAGTCTTAGATCTGCAACACATTGACACATGGATACTAAATGTGTGATCCTGTTACTCTAATGAAAAAAGGATTTGTCTTTGTGCTTACAACTGCCACTGAGAAACAGGTGGCCTAGAGGAAGGCTAATAACACACAGCGGCTATGCTGCTAAGCCAAGCATTCGCAAGGGAAAGACATGCCAAACTACTCCCATAAAAATTACAGCCAAGAAAATGCTTTGGTGCAGTTCTACACTGTCACATGCGGTCGCTACGAGTAGATGGTACCTAACAACAACCACAAAAGTCTTTAACTGGATCAGATGATGATCAAAAGCTCGATACTGGTCTCCTTAGAAACAAAAGCGAGCTAAAGTTACCCGCGGCAACACTCCAGGGTATGCTGGCCACAGGCCTGCTCAATCCGGGAAGCTCCCTCTCTGGGTTAGAACCTGGGTCCACCTGGCCCCTGCTACGATCCTGCCCTTTTGAACTCAACCCACTGACCGACTTGACAGCCTCTTCCTGCTCGTCAACCGCGAGAGCCCATGAGTCGGTGGCCATGGTTCTTAGGCAGGAGATGGAGACACAAGAAGACACCCAGGACCACGCGACAAAACCGGCCAGACTCTACCACAGGCACTATAACGTCACTCACACGCGCCGGAAGCGAAGGCACGCTCGAGGACGTCAGGTCCGCCCCGTGCCTAACGCCACCATTCTGACCCACGTCGGGCCAGGGTTCCGGCCCCGCCTTCTCTATGTGAGTAAACCTCGCGCTGATTCCTTGGATTTACCCCCCGTGATGTTTTCTCGTTCTTCATAGTGACACCTTACCCTCACTTCCCTACCTTGTTTCACACAGAAATGGCTCGTTTTATTTTTAGCCTACTATGCCTGCTAACCAGACGGCTGGCGGTTCAAACCCACCAGCCACTCCTCGGAAGGAAGGTTGGGCAATCCTACTTCCGTAGTGATATTGCCTGGGAAACCCAAGGAGGGGTCGCTATGAGTCGGGGCCGACTCCACGGCAAACAACAACAACAACAACTACATATCAAATACGTATATACGCTGCTGTGAACTACGAAGCCTAAACGATAAAGTCTGAGAAAACAAACAAAACCCTTAAGCCCCCTCCCTCCCCTCCGTTATTTCACCGTGGGGTCGCTAGGCGTCCGAAACGACTTAACCTAACAGTTCCACCACTCCAACACACACAGGTTTTTTTTTTTTTTTTTTTCTTCCTTCTGGGTCTTTCTGTTCTTTGTCCACAAGCATCAATAGCACGGAGGTTTCACATAGTCCAAAACCTTATCACACGACTATGTAGTTTTTTCATGGCTTGATTTACCTATTTAATGACGGTATCAAGCACTTACAACATAAATTACCTAAAGCCCTCCACTCCTTCCCTTCGGAATATAGGTGGTTTCCAGGGGCATTGGGTTTGTGTGTGTGTGAACATATCCGTATCATCAAAAATCATCTGTTTCCAGTTTACTTTTTGTGTCTTCCCCATTGCAGATGAACTCTTCAAAAAGAACCCTCACTGACTTTTCCGGCTTCAGCCGCCTTCCCAACCACAGCTGCAGGCCAGCCAGCCAATCAGCTGGATACGACTGACATTTGGGTCAGAAAGTGGTTTGAGACGCCGGCTGGGTGAACGTGGTATACTGAACTGCGTCGTGTATGGAATTACCTGATCATATGGTGTTATTTCGTCTTCATCACTCAACTGTGAGTCTCATGGGTCAGGGACCTTGCCGGTTTGGCTCACTATTGGGCCCCCAGCACCTGCCTTCGCAGGGACCAATAAATGAGTTAGGAGTGAATGAATCACTGAGTGAATTAATGAGCAGCAAATAACCGCTCATGAATAAATCTCTCAGGGTCATGTCTGTGGTGTCATCATCTTCTGAGCAAATAGCTGCCAAGATTTGTCTGTCTTGTGCTTGCTTTAGGGGTGGGGACAATAGGATGGGCCACCTGAGGACCAACTACTTTCACCCTTATGATGTCTCTATGTCCTGGAAACAACAGAAGGGAAGAAGAATGGGGAGGGATTCAGAAAATAATTTAGGAATAATGAGAGGAGCTAGACCAAGTTTGCATTTGGACAAATCTAGTGACTAATTTTAGGAGCTCTAGTGGTGTATTGTAGGAGCTCTGGTAGCATAGTGCCTAAGGCACTTGACTGCTAACCAGAAGGCTGGAGGTTCAAACCCACCAGCCACTCCTTGGAAGGAAGATTGGGCAATCTACTTCCATAGAGATACTGCTTCAGAATCCCAAGGAGGGGTTGCTATGAGAATTCAACTCAACAGGAGTGAGTTTGGTTTTTGGTTTGGTTTAGTGACTAATTTGATAAAATGATTAAAAAATAAATGAAAAAATGACTGGAAATAATTTTGAGGTTTGTAACATTCCGTATTTTCATTTGTTAACACATTAACAGAGCAGATTTCTATGTGCAAGACTCCCTGCTGATTGCTCCGAATTCATGGGTGATTAGACATTTTCTTGCCCTTACTGGACTTAAATTCAAGGGAAGACAGAAGTTCAATTAATCCCAAAACGACAGTGAGTAGTGATTAAGATTGTGTGTCTGAAGCCCGACTGTCTAGGCTTGCTATTTTGTAGCTGTGCTATAGGGCAAATTACTTAATCTCTCTGTGCCTGTTTGTCTGTAAAATGAGAATCATAGCACATGTGATGTATGTAGATCTTTAAAAAGGAGCTCTGGTGGTATAGTGGATAAGGCATTTGGCTGCTACCTGGAAGGTCCATGGTTCAAATCCCCCAGCTGCTCTGCAGAAGGAAATCGGGGCAGTCTACTTTTGTAAAGATTTACAGCCTCAGAATCCCAGTAGGGGTGGCTAAGAGTCAGATTGACTCGATGGCAGTGAATTTAGTTTGGTTTTTAAACTTTTAAAGGCTGCCTGACCATGTGAACGAGGGAAGTACAGGGCACTTTGGGAGATTATGGCAGGGGGATAGGGCACACCTTCTTGAAGAAGTGATCTTTCTATCATTGAAACAGGATTAGGAAGAGTCAGAAGGGGAAGGAATGAGATTTCCAAGTAGAAGTATAACAACAGCAGTGGCTCCACCTGATTACAGGCTGGTTGAGGGCAAATTGGTGGAGAGGGGATCCCTCTCCCCACCTTTATTCCCTACACAGGGTACGTAAGTCTCCTGTGTTCCATTGAGGGGAGGTGGCTACAAGAGACCAGGACTGTGGTTAGTTCACCACAGGTGATGCCTGTGGATGGAGCGAGGCGAGTGTCCTTTGAATTCCTACCCACCTGCTCCCTGGCCCTGGGCAGCACTGATGGACTCTCATTTTTAGTTGCCTTTCTTTTTTCCCACATCCATTTTCACTAGAATCCTGGAGGTGAAACTTCACCTGCCTCTGAGTTCCTGGCAGTTTTTTTTTTTTCTTTTTCCTTCTGCTTCAGAGTGGACTGGGGGAGGAAATAGAAAAGAAAAAGGGAAGGGAAGTAACACAGGACCACCAACTTCCAAGCAGGAGTTGGCTTCTAATTTCCCACAAAGGGTTTCAAGCAGTTTTGGCGAAGAAGAGTATGGGAACCTCCTAGCTCCACTGAGTCATTTTTGGAAAGACTGCAATCTGAGTCAGGCAACAGAATAAGTAGTTTATTCTCAAGCAGAAAAAGTAGTCAAGTGATACTGCAGGGGATTCCCAGGAACCTGATTATCTATGTCCAGGACCAAGAGAAACCTGAAGAGGGCCCCTGAGATCTCTAAAAGCTTGGGTGGTGATGGAAAAAGGCCTTTCATCATCCATGCTGTGTGCCAGCCTCAACCCTAATTGCATCTGCTCTTTCTAAACCTCCCCTTTGGCTTTCTTCCAGGAATTTTTTGTATAGTACATCTAATTTTTAAGAGCTACAAGTCTTTTTTGAAATAACAAAAAGGTATAAAAGCCTATCATTCTTCCTCTATAATGTGTCTCCAATTCATTCTTACTGTGTTCTCAATTCAGCCAATGAAATCCTGGTGCTGAAGTCCACATATTGGGGTTGATACAGTAATCTTCTAACTGGTTTCCAGCTGTCAGCTTTTTCCACTTCCACTATATCCTGTACGTCTCTACCAGACCAATTTTTCTAAGGAAAAAATCCTTTCAGTTCCCATGACTTAATAATCTATGATGATTTACTACTAAATGCAAACACCGTTCAAACAATCAAATCTTCACATTCTCCCTACTGTGTCCAGGCAGCTCTTCTCACCACTCCTGAATTTATCCTGGTGAACTTTCTTTAGTCTTGATACTCCATTCCCCCGGCCCTCTTCGTATTACGATGAATCCCACTACCTCTCATAAGCAAAATCTGCTCCCTCATGAAATTTTCTCTATCTTCATAAACCCTTACCTTCTGAATCCCAGTGACATTCTGTTTTGGACAGCCTTTGTTAAATAATCAAGAGACGGACACAACTACAGAGATAGACCTGTCTTATTTATATTCCTTTCCTAGCACTAGAAAAATAGAAGGTAACAACTTCATATTTAGGAGCATCTACCTTTTTTTTTCACCTGAAATAGCTAGCACCCTCTGGTTTACTATCCCAAAAAAAAGTGTGAGGAACCCTGTAGTAACTGAACAGGGCCCTTGACCTATGGAGACATTCCAATTGCTCAAGCCAGAGTGATATCAACCGTGAAATACAAAGTAAAATCAGGTGATAACTAGCTGATGGAATCCTATACAAGTCTTCACTTACATAAGACTTCTTATCAGCAACTAAAAGCATCCTGTTGTTTCCTTATACTCAGTAATGGTGCCTTACAAACATGGACATTTCACAACTGAGTTCAGTTAGCAGCGGTAAAGACTACATCGATACTGATTAGTTCTCATGCACACAACCAGTGATGGGTCTCAAAAAGTCAGTAAGATCCATTGTTTACAGACAGTGAGCCTATCCAGATGTTTCCATTTGACCAGAGTTTCCTTTTCTCAAGGCAATTTCTTTGTTCTAAGGTACAGTTTATCATTCCATATACAGGAACTAAGGAGCTCTGCGGGTGCAGTGGTTAAAGCATGGGGCTGCTAGGCAAAACACTACTGGTGTGAACCCACCAGCTGCTCAGTGCCACAACAATTACTCTGCTTCCAGAAAGACTCACAGCCTTGGAAACACTGTGGGGCATGATATGAACTGCAGTGACACTAGGGTACCATTTCAGAGCCATCTACAACAGTGGGTCTCCTTTTTTTTTTTTTTTTTGGTAGGTATATTTTTGTTTATATTACACTTTAATACAAAGTTAAAACTATAAAGGTATGGTCATCAAACTAATGTTGTTCAATAACCAACACTTAAAATCCTGCTACAAGGAAATGGAAGCCATATTTCCTCCTAATTTCCTCAGATAATGCCCTACCTTCCATAGGTGGGAAGAAAGTAAGTGAGGCAATTTGGGCATTACATTTTATGTCCCTCTTTATTCTATTTGTTGTTATTGTGGTGTGCGGTGGAGTTAATTCCAACTCAGTAACCCTATGTGACAGAATGGAACTGCCCCCATAGCGTTTGCTAGGCTGTAACCTTTTTTCCCCTAAGTTTTTTTTGTTGTTGAGAGGTTCTCAGCTTTTTAGAATGCATACTCCTTTGGAAACTTCTCAGGAAAGTGTTCTTCAACTCAAAATACTGAATGTACTTCATAAGAGTCCATGAAACCCGTGGCCTTGGACTATAAGAATACTGGCAAAAGGAAGGAATCAGGACAAGACACCTTGTTTCTTCTCATCATTCTGCTATTGATTAATTATGTGATGCTAACCTCACTTGATTTTTTCATTTTTATCTGTAAAATGTAATACCCATCAAAACACTTAAAAATTCAATGAAGTGAAAAAAAACTGCAAATGTCAGACTCAACTACCTTGGGGAAAAAAAAAGGAGTTCCTAAAGCCCATCCACTGAACCAAGCTTAGGGGTCTAAGACCCCAGATGAAGAGCTGCTGACCTACCTTTCTACCAGATACCCATTTACTCCCACTCTTGAAGATTCTGAAGCACATACCATTTCCCTTCTCAGCTTTAGGGCTATAATGACAGGTGAGTTATGGATGTTGTAGGGAGGAGGTGGGGTATAGTCAGCTGCAGCCCAATGAGGCATCTGTCCTTTTTATTTTTTGCCCTTATTTTTAGTTCTGTCAGGGTTAGTCCATAGGACTTCAGAGAAACATAAAATTTCTTCTTATGAGAGTCCCAAGAAGGGTGAGAGCTGGCCAGAACCATGGAGAAGATTCTATGTAGTCAAGGACCCACTGGGCGAATGCAGCAGAACCAGTACCCTCTGGGTCCATCTGCAGTGTCTGTAATGTGATTAAGGAAAACACCTGGAGGCTGGTGTTTGGCTTCTCCCCTTCCAGGAGATACATGTGACCTAAAACAATGAAATGCTTACAAGGAGGGTCTGGGACTGGACTAGTTCTCAGCACATAAAATCCCTCTTCCAAGTTTGGTCCCAGACAAAGTGGCCATTCTGTATTAAGGTCAAAGAGGTGAAGAGGATTCCTGCTGGCTGGGCTTTGACTTGCAACTTGGTTTCATCTCACCTGTTCTGTCATTCTGTAGGTACTGACAGCTTTGGCCAGATCTGAGGACATGTCCGTTACTATTATTTGCTCTAGTCTGTACAAAGATGCTAAGGATGGAGCACAGGTCTTAATGTTTACTCTTGCCTTGGGCAGGTGAATGGCTGACGTCCACTTAGTTCCTTAGTTGCACTGTTTATATTCCAAGCATTAGTTAACACAGATATTCAGACTCCCTTCACAATCAAGATGCCAGATATCCGAAATCGCTCCCCAGCTCTGAGAGATCTGGAGACAGCTTTCTGGGATCTGGAGAGGACACGGATTTGTGACTACTGCTGACCACTTTGGGAGCTGCCCTGAGGCTGGCCATTAGAGACTTGAGACCAGAATTTTCACTGAGGATCCAGACCTCAGAACACTCTTCTTTGTCTGGGGCTACTCAGGGCTCACGGTGACATTAGGGATATAAAAAGCTGCTGCCAGTGCCTGTGACACCAGGTGTGGTAGCAAGCTAGGCAGCTACCAGTGATCACGTGTGCTAGATGTATAGTGCACCTGTTAAGGAAAGAGCAAGTCATGGTCCTGAGACATACACCTGCATACAACGAGTTTCAGGTTGGCACACTGGTCCAGGCTTATCAAAGCCCTTCCTGCTGTGAGCATCAGGAGAAGGGACCTGGCAACGCTTCAGATGAGCTGTGTCACTCCAAGTCCAGAGCAGAAGCTCAAAGGCCTCTATTACCTCACCCTACACTCCAAACACATGCTAGGCTTAAACCTGTCCTATGTGGGGCCTCTCTCCATGCCCCTCCTTCAACCCTATTACATTACTTCCACCAGGGCTTGAGACTGACCTGTATTGGTAGCCAGAAAACAGCCAAGGGCTGCCACAGGGAATCCTAGGGCCAGTGATTCGCCACAGCAGCCAGATTCACGTATCGATGGGAATCATTGGCCAAAAAAAAAAAAAAAGACAGAATTTCCAAAAGGTAAATTTCTATGTATTCACGCCTAATCTTGAAAAGTTGTGTAAACAATTTTGTTCCTACCTTCCCCCATCATTTGCATAATTTTTTGTCAAGTCCAAACGTAATTTGAAATGAGGTAGGTAGTTAACTCGCGCCTTCGTCTGGTGGCTGTGCACCTGTGCTGTGACAGCACTTGTCTCCCGGGCAGGGCAGCGCCAAGGGTGGGCACCACTCCCAGGGAGTTTCTCAGTTGGCGATTTTCTCAATCTCATCTAAGTCATCCGTGTCCAATCTTTCTATCTTCTTATCTGAGGAAAAAGGATGCAAAAAGAAATCAACACAGGGCCATTGTGGAGGTACAGCTGAAGTCCCCTGGGCAGGGACAGTGCCACAGGGAGAGGACAGACCCGGGTCTCCACACCTCCAGCTACAGATCCTTCATGTAATCCCATAGCCTCGTAGGGCCCAAGAGGTCACCAGGGTGAGTACTACAGCAACACTCGGAGCCCCAGGTCCCCTCAGCCTGGCCAAGGAGGCACTGTCAGCCAAGTCCCTGAGCCCTGGACTCCCAGGTGTGGTCTTTGAGAATGTTTGTATCTTAGGAAAGGAGAGGAATGTGGACAGGGGCAAAGGCCTCTTGGGGTCACAGGAACGCCCCCTCTCCCCATCCCCCCAGTTAGGAAGGGACCAGGCACAGGGCACTCCAGGGACTCACTAAAATGCTCCTGGATCCTGTTCAGGATGTTCATGCTGTGCTTGCTGTCCACCATGTTCACGGCCAGGCCCCTCTTGCCAAAGCGACCAGTGCGCCCGATCCGGTGCAGGTACGTCTCATTGTCCGGGTTCCCATCCTTGTCCACGGGAAGGTCAAAGTTGATGACGACGGACACTTGTTCCACATCGATACCTGCATGAAGGAGGATTGGAGATGGGGAGTTAGGACTAGGGACTCTCACTGTCACCCAAAGTCAGGCTGAGGTCCAACTTCAGGGGAGGAAAGGGTCGGGTGGGTCACCTCTGGGCTCAGGGACATGGCACCACACAGAGGCACGTAGCACAAACCAGGGAGCAGAACAGGACCTTGCTGAGTGCTGACAAAATGATGAGATCAGGGAGAGAGATCTGCTGATTCAAGTTATCTGGAGAGGCAGCTGCAAACTCACTGGGTGCCCTGTGAAGGGCAGGCACCATCCTGAACCAGTCAGGTAGCCCTACCTTTGCTCCCACCTAGCCAGGACTCCTGGCTCCCGTGAAAATTCCTGTCTGCTGAGGGAAATCCCAAGTCTCTCTCCTAGAGAACGGTCACCCTACTCCACCCGTCTCCCCAAGCCATCCGAATTCCTTGTGCACAAGGGTCTCTAACAGGGCCTGGGGCCCTGAGCCTGGCAGTCCAGGCCCCATTCTTACCACGGGCACACACGTTGGTGGTCACCAGGACCTTCTCTTTGCCCTCTCGGAAGCGCTCAATCACCGCGGCCCTCTGCTCCACCACCATCTCTCCACTCAGGAGAGCCACCTGGTGGCCTTCTTTGGACAGCTCTGCTGCCAGCCAACTAGCTGTCTTGCGTGTCTGGAAGAAAGATAACATTCGACAAATGAAGGTACCTGAGAATAGTTTTTGTCTGGAGGATCCTACCTGAGACTTGGCAGCTAAGGGTTAAATTTCCTAAACTGCAAAATTCTTAAAAGTGTTTCAAAAGTCATTCAAGGTTGCCTCAATACATGGAAATGTTCAGGAATAAGTATTTTAAAACAATCTTATAACCCTACAGATTCCTTCTTAATTACACAAAAAAGGAACATTTACAATGGAATGAGCTGGCAAACATCATCTTTCTAATTTTTACATAACCACCCGCTTTTATTTTTATTGTTTGTTCTCTTGTTATACCACCTTAACCCAGTGATCATACTTATCCAACCATAATGAGAAAGCCCAGTGTGGGGCAGTGGGAAGAAGCAATGTCACCTGGGTAGCAAACTTACCAAGATACTCATCCTGAATGTAATCAAGGGAGAAAATGAGAGAAATTCTACAAGACTATTAGCTTGGACTCTTCATAATGTCAATATGAGAAAAGGGGAAAAAAAAAAAAAAGAGAAATGGAAGGGGCAGGGCAACATCCTACGGGGGTCTTCCCTGGCAAGCAGGTGCTGGTGGTGGTGGTGCTGCTACTCACGTGGCAGAAGATCATGGCCTGGGCAATGGTGATGGCCCCGTAGAGGTTACACAAGGCCTGGAATTTCTCATCTCTGTTATTGCACAGGACATAATACTGCTTGATGGTGTCCAGTGTCTCCTCCTCACGCTTCAGTTTGATGATGTTTGGGTCTGGGACCACTTTCTGGGCAAATTTCCACACAGAGTCTTCAAAGGTGGCAGAGAAAAGCAGCATCTGGCAGTTCCTGGGCAGCATCCTGCAAGGCAAGGCCCAGGTGTTCCGCACGACCCTGAACTTCTCTCAGAGAAACAGAGGACGGCCTCCCCGAGCCTGGATGGGCCCAGGAAGGACACGAGAGGGAGTGCAGCATCGTAGGGAGGAGGCAGAAGATACGCAGTAGGAGGTGTGGTAGTAGATGCCCTAAGGGTCTCTCCTCAAAGGCTGGGGAGTATAGTCAGGGCTGACATGGAAATGGCCAAACAACAAACGATTCTGAAGTACTACAGCACTTGACAGGAGCCAGGAGAGGCGTCTGAAGGAGCGGGAGGAGACACTGCAGCTCAGAAGGCTGAGGATGCTCTCCTTGCTCAGGCAGCTCCTACCTCTGGATGCGGATGCTCTGATCTTGGTGACCCTGAGTAGCTATCATCACGTCAGCCTCATCCAGAACAAACACCTTGATCTTCTTTGGGTCGATGAACTTGAGCTTGGCGCACCAGTCCAGGACGGTTCCAGGGGTGCCGATGACAATCTGCTCACTGATCTTCTGCCCTCTTTCCACTGTGGAGACAAGGTGTTTTCTGTGGTGTTTCCACGGCAAAGCCCTTCTCTTTGAGAAATTCTAAAGCCATGATTTATTTTCATAGAACTGCTTTAATGTTTGCATTAATATTTTAAAGAAAGTCTAGGATATCAGTATTCAATGGACATAAAGCCCATACAAAAATCCTCAAAACATATTAAAACTTTTTCTGTCATTCTTCACTATGATTAGCCAATTTTCTTTTAAATATCTGTTATCTTTATTTCTCTTTGTCAACACTCTTCCCTTTAGACCAGGATTGTATTTCCTTGTAAGTAGATTTTTCAAAGTTCTTATTTTTCAATGCACTCTATTCTATGAAACTATCCTGTTATCTATTTAAAACAAGTCAGTTACCTTTAAGTTTACCTCCACCCCCACTCAGAGTCAGTAAGTAGAAATTACTATGAATTGCTTTATTTGCTGAAGAAAACCCAAACTGCCTTTCTAAAAACGTGCTCCCAGACTAGGCCTGGCAGACTTCAGCCCTCTGAAGTCCAGTACTGAAAAGCATCTGAGAAGTAATAGATACATTATCATTACATTCACTGTTTTCAATTAGTTGGTACTTAATCGATTCACTTTTTACTCCTTTAAGATTTATAACCTTGACTAGACACAACCTCCCTCTAGGCATAGCCAAAAGTTTTGCCCAAATGTGAAAGTTGAGTCAGTGCAAAGCTAACAAAGCATGCTGCTTCTGCCTTCAGTGAAACAAACCAACTACTCCACCTACCCCCTCCACATACCTAAAATACTTTAGAATTCTGTCCTGCTAACTCAAATCCATACTGCAAAGTTTTAAATGTCTTATGATTGATTACCTTCCAACAGATTTCATGATCTTATTTCTCTCTTTAGAACTGACTTTAAGTTTGCGTTAGGAAATTGTATGGAGAGTTGATTTGTGAAAGTCTTAAAGTCAGTTTTTTTTTAAAGCTCTCTAAGAGTCAAACGTCCAGCAACAATTTATAAATAACTTAAATATTGTTCGTTTGTTGTGAAAGAAAAGTAGACAAGATGAATAAAAAAGGAAAAAAAATTAACCCCTCCCAGGGTTAACAACCATGAACATTCTAGGTTTTTTTTCTTCTAATGACATAAAAATGAAGTTTAACAAATATCCACAATGTGGAACATTTTATAAGTAACTGCCTAAACTGTTCAAAAAGTGAAATATAATCAGGGGAGGAGAAAGAAGGTGGGGAGAGCATTCAGATTAAGAGAAATTCAGAGACACACTAATCAAATGCAACACACAAACACAGATTAAAATAGATCTTGGTACAAAACAAGACAGCCATAAAACAACCATCTTTGGAATGGTGGGATGGGGGGTGAAAATGCACTGGGTATCAGATATTAGGGAATACGTTTACTTTCTTGGTTGTGATCATGTATTAGGGGTAAGCTGAAGATGCCCATGGTACAGACGGATGCTAAGCTATTTAGGAGCACTATATGTCCATCGACCATTTACTTCCAAGTAGTTCAAGAAGAACACAATATATACAGATAGAGCAAAATACTAAGATTTTTAATCTAGCTGGACAATACATGTGTTCACTATATCACTTCAAGTATGTACGGGTTTTAAATTTTTCCAAATTAAAAGTAAACGAAGATTATATACTTATAATACTCACATTTATTGCCTCGAACAGCATAAGCCAGCTTCAGTTCAGGGTAAAATTTGCCCATCTGCTCAATCACTTTTCCCGTTTGAAGGGCCAGCTCATACGTTGGGGACAGGCACAAACACTGGCAGGGAAAGAGGGCAGAGTGAGATTCAAGACCAAGTCTTCAGCTGAGGCTGATGGAAGACCGTGAATTAAAGTGTATGGTCATAAGCTGGAGTTCTTAAGTCCAAACTATGGCTCAGTAAAGGCATTTGTACACAGCTGTTGGCCAATGAAGCACAAAACCCCACATGTGAGCAAACAACCACCATTTCAATTGCAGGTTAGTTTCTTTTTCACCTACTTAGAAAGTTCTCCAAACTTTCTAGTGGATGACAGTGGTGATGAAGGAGACATTCCTGCAAGCAATGGAGCCAAGGTTGTCAGCAGTATCCCCAAACTGGCAAACCATGGAGAGGCGAATATGACTGCTGTTACTCAAAGGTCAATCATCTTGCTTGTGCTTGACTTAGGCGGTTCCAGTTTATGGAAAAAGTAATATATAGCTTAGTTTTTAAACCATCAAATGGAATTCCCCTTCTAGCTTTGGGTTAGTAGAAAACTCAGATTCACCCAATCCTTACCTGGGGGTATCTGTTTGTGGGTTCTACTTGGCTGAGCATGGCCAACACAAAAGCAGCTGTTTTACCAGTACCCGACTGAGACTGGGCAATCAAGTTCTGTGTGCTAGACAAGAAAGTAAATGGTTTAGGAGCTTAAATCTCAAACATCCTTTTGGTTAATAAAACATGAAGAATAAAGCTTAACCAAAAGATAAGCATTCAAAGTTCATTTATGGCAGGAGGGAGACCTTGTGTCCTGGGGCAGAGTTACACAGGCTGGCTTCACAAGCACAGGGCACTACAGAGACTGTATGGTAGGATCTGAAGCATTGGTCTACTCTCGACATGGCAGCCAAAGTGATCCTTTTAAAATGTGAGTCAGCTTATGTCAGTCTTCTGCTCACTCAGAGTAAAATCTCAAATTCTTACAATGGCCTACTAGGTCCGATCTGATCTGGCTCCCATCCCTGCTCTCATCTCCTATGACTGTCCACCTGACTCCTCCACTCTCCTTAAAACACATCAGATGTGCTCCAACCTTCAGGTTCCACACTGTGCCCTCTGCCAGGGAACAGTCATCCCCAGATAACTCCATGACCAACTCCCTTCTCTCAACTCTTTGCTCAGATCACCTACTCGATGAGCTCCTGCCCTAACTACTTGATTTAAAATTACAATTGACTGTCTGCAGCCTACTTTGAAATGCCTTAAAAAACAAATTGCATTAGTAAACGGGTAAGTGGTAAGACATACTAGAAAATGTCAGTGGTAGAATCTAAGTGGTAGGTATATGGGTATTCATTAAAAAATTGTTTCAACTTTGTTGCATGCTTGAAATTTTTCATAATAAACTGTTGGGGATAAAAACTGCAACCAAGTTCCCAATCTTCTCTGTCATACTCTATTTTCCCCATACCATTTGTCACCTTTTAACATATATTTTATTTATGTTTACTAAAAATAAATTATCTATGCCCCAAACTAGAATGTAATCTCCTTAAGCAGAAAGCAGAATTCTGGTTGCTTTGTACAGCAAGACATTCAAGTGTCAGAACAGTACCTGCTACATACTAGGCAGTCAATAAATATTTGTTAATGAAGAAAGCTCAGTAACTCTTGCAGGTCTCATCTGGCATCGACAATTTAAAAATGCACTTCTATGAAAGCATTAAGGTCAACAAATACAAATGATCAATGAGAAACAATCTAATAAACACTCCATTTATTCACCTTTATGGATATTCAAAGTCCCAAGCTAAAAAGAGACATCACTCATCTTGAAAAAACATCACTGTTCTGACACAGAACAAAGGAAACACTGAGAAAATACAGAGCTAAAATATCTATTTTTAGACAATTAGAAAAAGGAGTTTCAGGACTTAGGATTCTATGCAATACAATTATAGCATAACCATACATAACACAGATGGCAGCTTTCACAGAGTTCCTCACGTTTTAAAACCTGATTCATACTCAAAATGAGGTCTGAACCAGAAGCATTTGCATCACCTGGAAGATTATTAAAAATAATAATCAGAATCTATATTTTAATAAGTTCCAATGAAGTTCATACGCCATTAAGTTTGAGAAGCACTATACAAGAAAACCACCTTTGTAATCATACTGTTCAGGATTCCTAGAGCCTTGTTTTTTGCCCATTATATGTGACAAAACAAACTTTATACATTCATATAATGAGGAGCTCCGGTGGTGTATTTGGCTGTTACCCCAAAGGCTGGTGGTTTGAACCCACCAGCTGCTCCATGGGAAGAAGATGCGGCAGTCTGCTTCCATACAGATTTATAGCCTTGGAAACCCAAAGGGGGTCATCACTATGAGTAGGTATCAACTCGATGGCAGTGAGTTCGGTTTGGTTTGATTTCATTCATATAATGAAATCATTGTCATTAAAAGTATATGAATACTGTAAATCTGTATTTACTGACATAGATAATTGTATAACTAAGCTTTTACTTAGTTAAAAGTTAATTAACTAAGTTAAAAGTTACAATTAAAACAATCACCATATAGAACATTGCACACGGTTCCATTTTTTAAATGTAAAATTAAACATATAAGTTTATGTTATGTAGAAAAAAGTTTAGCAAACTCTACTCCAAAATGCTAGTCGTGTGTAGGGAAGGGAGATCAGAGGATTTCTTTATTCTTACTTCTTTTTCTAACTTTTCTATAATAAATATATATTACTAGTATGATTTTTTTGAAAAATTAAAACTTAAAAATGGAAGAGAGTGCTATCTGCATACATACGGTTCAGCAAGCATCAACGGTAACGCATTCTCTTGTATCTTGGATGGACGGTTGAAGCCCATGGCATAGACTCCCTGGAGAAGCTGTGGTTTCCTGGAAAAACAAAGATGAAAGTCAAAGGCTCTCTGAGGGAAGAAGAAAAATATCTGAGGGATTTTCTTTCTCTTTTACTGCTATTACATCAAGTTTGAAACTAACAATACTTAAGTCATGTACACACTGAACTGAGCACAATGGGTGATTGTAGTGAAAGCTTTTCTAGGTTACCTTGAAATTCTACTTAATAACACAAAGTACCTGAATTCTCTTGCTAAACTTGTGTTAGCTTAATGCACTGCCCATTGTCATCATGTCAATTCCAATTCATAGCGAACCTATAGGACAGAGTAGAACTGCCCCATAGGGTTTCCAGGGCTATAAATCTTCACAAAAGCAGTCTGCCATATCTTTCACCCACAGAGTAGCCGGTGGGTTCAAACTGCTGATGTTTTGGTCAGCAGCCGAGCACTTTAACCACTGTGCTACCAAAGCTCTGGTAACAGGCTCAGGAACTCTATTTACACGCAGCAGAAAGTAAACAAATACTCACAGCCGCAGCTCTTCGAAAGACTTGACAGAGTAGAGGGGAGAATTGGGATCTCGCTGCAGGACTTCCACCTGGTTTGTGTTATCAACAAGGTTGCTTCTGATCAGCTTGTTGAGTAAGGACTGGGCAGCCCTGTCCTCTGCCAGGAAAGAAAGGGCAAAGATTGTAACAGTCCAAGGACCACACCTACATTCAATCACCATTATATTTTTTAAGTAATAATGCATATTTGGATTGGGCCTTCTAATTCAAGGTATATCACAGATTTTATTACTATATACAATTAAAATAGTTTCAACAGAAGGGCTGTCTTCTCTATTCAAGACTAACATTACTTTTTAATAATTTGTGGTGGTGTTGAGAATATACTTAGCAGAACATACATCAATTCAATAATTTTTCCATGTATAATTAAATGACATTAATTTAATTCTTGGAGTTGTGCAACCATTCTCACCCTCCTTTTCCAAGTTGTTCCTTCCCCTAAAACAGTTTTGTTTTTTAAAAGGAAAGATTATGACACTCACTTCATCTGTTTGGCTTCAATTCTTTCCAGACCTCTATTCTTAAAGTCCTCCTTTTCAAGGTTATCTATTTCTCCTGTCTAGGCCAATATTTACTCCCCAATTGGCACCCACTGTAAACTTAAAATTGTTAGCTTCAACACACAATTAAAAACAGGAATTAACCAGTCTATTTCTTGATACTGTATAAGCTGTTTATATCTTGTCATCTGTTTTGAATGTGTCCAAATAACATTAAGTATTATTAGACTATGGGGAAGGAGCTTAAAATTTCTTTTATAATCCTGTATACACTATAACCATTCAGGGGGTATTTCCTACTGCTGCTGTAGCTCCTAAGTTGGTCTGTGTATGATTTCCCTACAATGTAAACCAACGTAACTTACCTACTGACTAGGAGCTCTGGTGGCACAACAGTTAAAGCATTTGGCTGCTAACCAAAAGGTCGGCAGTTTAAACCCACCAGCCACTCCATGGGAGAAAGTTAAGGAAGTCTGCCTCTGTAAAGATTTACAGTCTTGGAAACCCTATGGGGCAGTTCTGCTCTGTCCTACAGGGTCACTCTGAGTTAAAATTGACTTAGGAGCAGTGAGGTTTTTTTTTTTTTTTTGACTACTTATGTTGAACTTTTATAACAGCACTGAAATTTCCATTAATGTCAAGCCAAGTTGGGTGTAAAAATAAGCCTTATAACAATCTATTTTCTTAAAATGTAGGACCTCACAGGAGCACTGGTAGCATAGTGCCTCAGACACTTGACTGCTAACCAGAAGGCTGGCAGTTCAAACCCACCAGCCACCCTTGGAAGGAAGGTTGGACAATCTACTTCTATAGTGATACTGCCTCTGAAACTCAAGGAGGGGTCACTATGAGTCAGATCCGACTCGATGGCAAAACAACAACAAACACCATGGCTGGGTTACCTTTTTCTTCTTCATCTGTCTTCTCTGTACTAGCATTGGTCTTGACAACAGCACCTTTATCAGACACAAAGTGGCCATCATTCAAAATCACATCCCATACCCACCAGCTGAGACAATTCAAATTCTATGAGACACTAGAAATGTAAAGGCCTAGGAAGCAAAAAAATAAATGAGGAAACCAAGCCATTGATAAAAATATTTTCTTGTTCCTAGTCAAACAAAGGTATGAAACACTGTTGTTTATATTTCAATTCCTTGCTATTCCAGGTCCCCTCACCCTATCCCCAAAACTAGTTTATTCCCTTCATAACATCAATATTTCTAAAATGTTAATAGAAGGATGACTATATCAGAATGAGCAGAAACCTCTTTGATGCCTACTCAAGAGGAATATCTAAGCAAATCATATCATTAATATACAAACACAATAATGCCATTAAAATTAAATGTAATAAACTATTAATGCAAATGCATATTCAAGCAATGTTAGTTCTTTGAAAAATGTAATACAAACGAGTATGTAGTTATATAAAAGTACATGAAAGACACAGGAAAGACTGTAAGTGAATTCAGAGTGCGATGTTATATTCCCTCCCCTTTAATATTAACTATATCAACAACAATTTAATGGAAATCTTAGTTTTATCTGATTTCAGAATAATTACAATAGGCTGTTCTTATTTTGTCTATCGTACTACAAATTAAGGAACATTAAAATAACAGCAAATAAATCTTTGGCAGTGTATCCTCATGTTTAGTAATAAACTTAGTCATTTATAAGCCAATTAGGCATCCTCCTGTTTATATTAAGCAAACTTTGGTCACACAACCCAATGTGTTGATTCCCAAATGACCTGACTGCCAGCATCCGCCTGTCTGGTACTGATTTTTTTTCTAGGCAGTTGTTACGCAAAAACAGAAATACTAAAGGAAATTGTATTTGTTTAAAACCAGCTTTTAGTTACTCACCATTGGCATCTGGTTTGATTTTCTCTTCCTTAAGATGCAAGTTGCTCAACTGAATGGAGAATATGGGGGGGAAAGTGTCAGGCAAATCTCTCAATAGGTTTTGAATCCACAGAGCCTTCCCACGGAAACTGGGCCACAAGGAGCCACTCTCAAGATCTGTTCACACTTAGGTTGTCTGGGGGACTCCTTTGGTCTTCTAAATGTTTCAGTTAGAATCAACAAGATTTCCCATAAATTCAGCAGTAGGAGAAAATTATTACATAACAAGTGAACAGCAACACTTCCTAATTACAATCCTAAGAAAAATATGTGTTTGCTTAATGCTCTTATTAGAAATCCTCTCCCAGTGGAGTAACATTTGAGTTGTCAATTGCTTATATTCCAAAGAAGAGGAGATTTCAAGAAATGTTGCAAAGTGCAGTGTACTTCCTACAGAGAACAGCAGACTGGGAGCACTGCCATGAACAGTATCTGTGGGGAGAAGGTAGCCAGGCTGCAGAGTACATCAGAGCCATAGAACCACACACCACATGCTCACATGCAGCCTCAGACTGTAGTCAAAGAGTCTGTGTCATGAAAATACCCACCAGGCTGAAGTGGGAATAGAACGGAAGACACACAGAGGAGAGAGAAAATTTCAAAAAAAAGAAAAAAATAAATAATTAGGACTCAGGTCAAACATTCTAAATTAGGGATATCCTAGCAAGATTTACCTTACCTCTTAGAATGTGGTTAATGAAAGGAGCTTTGTTGGTATAGTGGTTAAAACGTTTGGCTATCTAACCAAGAGGTTGGCAGTTCAAACTCACCAGCAGCTCCGCAGGAGAAAGATGAGGTAGTCTGCTACTGTAAAGACTGACAGCCTTGGAAACCCTGAGGGGGCAGCAGTTCTGTTCCTTCCTAAAAGGGTCCTTATGAGTCAGTATTGACTCGATGGCAGTGGGTTTGGTTTACTAGAATGCAAATACTTTAAAGATGGGCCATTTTTATTTTTAATCAATCTTTGGACCCAGCACAAAGCAGGTACTCAAATCATGAAACAGTAAGTGGGACTTAAGACACTGTCTCATCCAGGGACAAAGAATGAAAGTCACCACAATCAAATGATTATTTCTTAAAGCACCACCTACACAGATTAGGCTCTTTGAGGGATCATTTCTGTCTTTCCTCTAGGTCCAGAAGGACAGGTGGAATGAAACATTGTTTTAATGAGTATTTCGTTGGGAATGGAGGAGGTTTACTTCATCTGATGTCCTGCTTTTTATAATATCAACATATTTTGAATGCTTGTTTTTAGTTTTTAAGGTACATTAAGTGAAAAACTATACACTTTTTATTTTATTCAAAAGCTACTTGAGAAATTATTCTTGAGCTATAAGGGGCACTATGTAAAGGTAAATGAACTACACTGAACAGTGATTGCCTTGGGCAAAACTGTGAAGTAGGAAACTTAGAAAACCTCACTCATCAGTTTTCAAAACCTTTTGCCTTCAACCTTGAAAAGAGATCTCCAATGGGGGATGAAGACAGCAGGGGAGCAAGGAGGAGGCACTGGGGGATGAGGAAAAATATGAACAGAATCTAAAGTTTGCTTATCTAAAAGGAGTATGCAATGCAGCTCGATGACTACTGAAAATACAGTTGAACAAGTAACCCTGCTGCATGCATGTCACTCCGCCTGTCTTGCAAGGCTGCCGGGGATCCTCAGTGGAGTTCCATAGGGCACAGGCATCTTTACTATCTGCTCATTTTCAGAATACTGTGAGCTTAATTTACCTGTAAACCAACCAACCAAACAAACAAAAAAAAAAAACCTCACTGCTGTCAAGTTGGTTCCAACTCATTGCGATCCCTCCTTGGGTTTCCAAGGCGGTATCTCTACAGAAGTAGATTGTCCAGTCTTCCTTCTGAGGACTGGCTGCTGGGTTTGAACTGCCAGCCTTCTGGTTAGCAGTCAGATGCCTTAGGCACTATACCACCAGAGCTCCTAATTTACCTGTAATTACATGTAATCAACTAAACGAATGTCCACAATATGGATAAATGAAAGATTCTTGCAAAGAAACGAAATTATAGATAACAACAATAGCTATGATTTCCATAACACTTACACCATGCATGAAGCTCTGGTGGTATAGTCCCTGAGGCATCTGACTGCTAACCAGAAAGCTGGAAGTTCAAATCCACCATCCACTCCTCAAGAGGAAGGCTGGGCAATCTACTTCTGTAGAAATATCACCTCAGAAAACCAAGGAGGGGTCACTATGAGTCGAATAGACTCAATGGCAGTGAGTTGAGACACCATGCATCCCCACAGCTCAATGAAGTAGGTTCTATGATTATCCCCATTTTATAGAGGAAACAGGCAGAGAAAGGTTAAGTGACTGGCCCAGTGTCACCTAACTAGGAAGTGATAGAGCCAGAATGCAAATTTAAGTCTGTCAGGCTACAAAGTCTGAGCTCTTAACTTCTACGGAACAGTGTATCTAATAGGTAATTCTAATGTCAAAGAAAATGTTAATCTTGAAATAAATGAAAATGCATGTCTACACAAAAATCTGTACATAACATGGAAGCATTACCATAATGCCCCAAAAATGGCAAAATCCAAATGTCCATCAACTGAATAAATAAAATGTGATAGGTCCATACAATGGAATATTACTCGGCAATGAGAAGAAATGAAGTACTGGTTCATGCCACAATATGGATGAACGTTGAAAACATTATGCAAAGTGAAATAAGCCAGTTACAAAGGACCATGTATTGTATGATTCCACTTTTATGAAATGACCTGGACAGGTAAACCCAGAGAGACAAAGCAGATTAGTGGTTGCCAAGGACTGGGGAGTTTGGAGGGGAGAGTGGAGAGTTCCTTTTTGGGATGATGAAAATGTTCTAAAGTTAATTAGGGCTGATGGCTACACCACTCTGTGAATATACTAAACAGTAGTAAATGATATACATTAAATGGGTGAATAAAATAGTATGTAAATTACAGCTCAACAAAGCTTTTATTTAAAAATAAAACAAACACAGTAAAATCTTACAAAATGCTCAAAAACATAGGACCCAAGATTCAACTTTGTAAAATGCAGTTTTGCTGTTGTTAGATTATGAAGTAGCTGCCTTGGATCTGCTGAGGAAGACAATGCTATCATGTCATACCTGAATTTTCATTATCACAATGTGTATTTTTCCAAGTTCCTGCTCTACCTTAAAGATAATTCTAATGACACGAATGCAAGTAAAAAACAAAGTGACAAAGATGTTTCCTAGGGTTAACCAATTCTTAGGCATATTTATAGGTTTAAATAAGCAGGAAGTTAACTCCCCAAAAAAACTATCAAAATTATTTGAAATATGTATTTATATCTATAATGGTTAATGATATTTTATTCTTAGTGTATATTGTTCCTTGAGATACTACCTAATGAAAGTCTGTTGCCAGCTCAAAAAAGCACAGAAAGACATTTTAAAACAATTTATTTCATCTGTATTTCAGCCTTTACTATTTTTGTTTTACAATGTACTAAGATATTTAGTAGGAGCTCTGGTAGCATAGTGCCTAAGGCACTTGACTGCTCACCAGAAGGCTGGCGGTTCAAACCCACCAGCCACTCCTCGGAAGGAAGGTTGGGCAATCCATCCTACTTCCGTAGTGATACTGCCTCGGAAACCCAAGGAGGGCTCGCTATGAGTCAGGGCCGACTCGAAGGCAAAACAACAACAACAACAAGATATTTAGTATAATAGTATAATATGCAACTTTAAATAGATACATATATATTGAGGTATGTATTCAAAGTTTCTTTTTGATAGGTCATGAAAGGGAAAAAATGGGTTGAGCATTCATGTACTCAGTCAACAGCGCTTGCTAGGCTAGGGATGGGAAATGCTAAAATGAATAAGCTAAGGGTGACCTGAGGGGGGAGCTGCCGTAAAGAAAACGGAAGTATTAAGCAGAGAGGTGCAGACTGAGTGCTGAGACCTCAATGCTCCCTCCAGTCTCTCCTCCCACTTAGCATCCAGACCACTGAGAGAGAGACCTCTAGCCTCCAGGAAGAGATTACAGGATGGATCCCTCTCTATAAAATCTGACCAGTTCCGGGGGAAAGTCCTCAGGACACTAATACGGGAGGAACCTAAACTAAAAAGAAACAGTGAAGATAAGAGTTGACAAACCCCACTTATGTGTTTGGAGGAGCCTCTGCTCATCTTTCTAGTCACCGACACTTAAAAATGAGTAGAGGATTAAGGATTGTTAGACATCTGAGTAGTCTTCATCATAAAAGAATATATACTAAAACAAATAGATAAAAGCACGTTTCAGAAAACAGAGACTGTGCAAAAATAGAAAACAAATTATTAATGTTTTCAAAATGATGAGAGGATACTTCAGCCATGAAAGATACACAAGATATCGTTTGTAGAAAGGAACACTAAGGAAACAGGGAAGTGTTAGCTCTGGAAATAAAAAGCCTGAGAGCAGGAATGAAAACTAAATAGGTTAGAAAATAGGTGAGAAAATATCCCAGGAAACAGAGCAAAAAGACAAAGATGGAAATAGAAGACAAAAGATAAAATTTAAGGATTCTTTCCAATAAATGATGCTGGAACATTGAGAGATCCATATGGGAAAAACTGAACTTCAATCCACACCTTCTACCACCACATTAAAAAGTTAACTTGAAATGGATCACAGACATAAATAAAAAATTTAAACTATAAAATTTCCAGGAGAAAACACAATGGAAAATCTTTGTGGCCTTGGGTTAGGCAAATTTCTTACAGAGAACACAAAAAGCATTAATCATCACAATCGATACATTAGAATTGATCAAATTTGGAAATGTTTTGTTCATCAAAAAGTACTATATTAAATAAAAGTTGCAGTCTGGAACAACAGGTATGCAAAGAACATATCTGATAAAGGACTTGTATGCAGAATAAATAAGTAACTCTCCCAACTCAATAATAAGAAAAATACTTGATGTTTAAAAATGGGCAAAAGAAGTTACTTCAAAGAAGTTATATGAACAGCAAAGCACATGAAAAAATTTCTCAACATTATTAGTCATTAGGGAAATGCAAATTAAAACCAAAACACAGTATCACCATAAACCTCTTAGAATGGAGGAAAAACCTCACAACACTGTGCTGGTGAGGATGTGGAGCAACTGCAAAACATTATAGTTACTTTGGAAAACAGTTTGGTGGTTTTTTTCAAAGTTAAACAAACACTTTCCATGCAACCCAGCAAATGTTACACTTAGGTATCTACCCAAGAGAAATCCAAACACAGGTCCATAAAAAAATCTGTATTCTAACCTATGTAGCAGCTTTTCTAACGTATGTAGCAGCTTTACTCATAATTGCCCAAAACTGGAAAATACGCAAAAATCCATCAACAGAATAAGGAAGTTGTGGTACACTCACATTAAGGAATACATGCCACAACAAGGTTGAATCCAAAATGTATTATGGAAGGGGAAAGAAACCAGTCTTTTCCAAAGACAAAATATTGTATGATTCCACTTATATGCCATTTTGAAAAAGGCAAAATTATATTAACAGAAAACAAACCAGCAGTTGCCAGACAAGAGTGGGAAGAAGGGAATGATTTCAAAGAAGTTTAAGGAAACTTTTGGGGATGGTGAAAATGTTCTATATTTTCATTGTAGTGGTGGTTATAAAACTACATGCCTTTGTTAAAATTCACAGAACTGCATCCCTAACAAGGATGAATTTTACTACATGTCAATTTTATCTCAATAAACCTGACTTAAAACAATTTAAAGACTGATCCTAGAGATCCAACAATCAACTAATGAATTCTGGAAACAAAACAAAGAATAAACAAAGGAGAAAAAAATCAACAATGAAGTCATGCAAGAAAACTTACTGTAACAGAAGGATAAAAGTTTTCCAGATTGAATCCACCCATTGGCCAGTAAAACGGATGAAAAGAGACACACATCAAGGCATATCATTGTGTTTTCTAAACATGGAATACAATTAATTCACCAAGCTTTGAAAGGGGAAAAACAAACAATACCAGGTATCAGAATGGTCTCAGCCATCTCAACAATAGAGAAATTTAAAGGCAAAGGGGTGTCCCTGAGTGGTGCACACGGTTAGTGTCCTTGCAGAAAGGTTGATGGTTTGAGTGCACCCAGAAGTAACTTGAAGAAAGACCTGACAATCTACTTCTGAAAAATCAGCCATTGAAAACCCTGTGGAGCACAGTTCTATTCTGAAAAACACGGGATCACCAGGAGTCAGAATTAACTCAAAGGCAACCGGGATAATGCCCTTAAAATCTGGCAAGGAATTAACTCCCAATTTATGAAACAACCCCCCAGCCAAACTATTATTCAAACAATAGGGCAAAATAAAGACTTTTTTATTTTTTAATTTTTGCAGTGTTCCCTCCCCTCCTCTCCCACCCCTGCTAACCAACAAAGAAAGTTTCTTTCCATATATAAACCTCTCCTTGACTTTTTACAATAACAAACTAATACATTATTTGTCTTTCTGTAATTGACTTATTTAAAATAAAGATGTTTGCAGAGACACAGAATCTTGGAAAATTTATTTCCCATGTACCTCCAGAAAGCTGAAGGATGGCTACACCAAAATAAGGGACTAAATCAAGAGACAGGATACAGAAAGGTGGGAATCCAACACAAAAGAAAGGCAGAAGGAATCCCCAGAATGCGGGTGAATGGAAATCTGCCCCATTTTCCATTCCCCCCCAAAAATGACAGTTGTGCTCCAAATGTAAGGGGTTTCCAGTGCCATCTGAAGCAGGCTTAAAGACCTGAAAGGGACGAAATTGATACAATACTTTGTGTCCGAACATTCTTAGATAAACTTAGGCAGTTGGCAAAGAGTTTGGAGTCAAATTGGTGATTAGTACATAGAACATAAAGCAAAAACACAAGGTAGGTGTAAATTCCAAGGAAAGTAAAAATTTCTGCAGGAATGTAAAAGTATTTATAGGTTACTAATAATACAGGAGCTCTGGTAGCATAGTGGCTAAGACACTTG
>NW_006921654.1:10677466-10801188 GCF_000298275.1 Orycteropus afer afer
GGGTTTGAACCGCCAGCCTTCCGGTTAGCAGTCAAATGCCTTAGGCACTACGCCACCAGAACTCCTAGTGTGTTTAGGTAGAAGAACTAAATGTAACATCTAATACTCATATTGTGCTTAAGGTGTGTCAGACCCAGAAACCAGAACCAAGTTAAGCGGATCAGGAGAGGATTTACTGGCTGCCAAACCTACTGAGTCAATCATTCATCATCATTGAGCAAGCTGAGGGGGCACTCAAATATGAGTACGACATAGTCCCTGATCCCAAGAAGCTAAGAATCTGGAAGTAAAAAAATCACATCTACAAAGGTGATTACGATCCAGGGTGGTGACGGCATTCTGTGATCAATCCGTATTCCAGGAAGACCGACAAGGACTGTCTTTCAACAGGAGCACTCACCTGCGTTTATATAACACCGGAGGTGGGTGCATAAACAAATGCAGCTCACAGGCCAGGCTCCATCACTACCCCGCTTCCGATCCCCGCCCTGACCAATCTCGGGAGGGTCTTTCCCCAGGGATCAAATCCCCGGCTAGAACTGGTTACCAGACCCCTTATACACAGCTGAAGCCAACTCACCGACTCGGCTGCTGCTTCCTGCTCGTCCACCGCCAGGGCCCACGAGTCTGTGGCCATTTTCCCGGGCGCGAGTGGGACGCTAGGGATAGTGGATTTGCCAGCCGCCGCGGCGTGATCGTGGAGTCCCCGGGGTCGCGATGAGCCTGGCTTCAACCCCTTTGCGGGGGAAGTCATTCGCTAAGGCGCTGGGAACCGGAAGTGGCGCGCCGCAGTGACGTTAAAGTCTGCGCCACGCCGGCTGCCCCTAACCCCCATTGCGGCGGTCACTTTTGTGGTCTCCTTTTCCCCACCCCTCATCACTGCGCTGTCTACCGCGGCCTGAGTTAGGTACCTTAAGACGCCGAAGCTCCTGTGAAATAGCTCTCCATCCAAAGAACAAAAATCACATTCCCGCCCAGCACAGTAGCACAGATGACACTCATTGATCGAACGTAGCAAAATAGAAAAACCACCATTGCTAGTAATCACCAAAAGGCGTATTGAAACAAGGAGATTTATTTTTTTTCCACTTTTTAGGTTGGTTATTTTAAAAGTCCAAGTGTTGACAAAGGGTGTTGGGCACCAGTCTTTTCAAACACAGCTGTTTGATAAAACCAATGTCACTGACAATGTGGCAACACCACTCACAGAATTTAGCTTTTAAAAACACTCAAGGAAGGTGCGAGGGGAAAATTGTCCCAGGAAGAGGATCAGAGACAAGAGCAAGTGAGCTGTGGAACTTCACAGACAGAAGCTCATGGGGGATTGATAAGACCAGTCCAGGATCTGTAGTAGGGGGTCCCTGAAAGAGGCCGAAAGAGCAGCTTCAGAAGTAAATGCATGCCATTTGCAGTCAGCTGTGCCTGTGTTTGAACCCCAGCTCTCCTGCATCAGGATTGTGTGACTGGGAGAATTTTTAAAAAGTACTATCTCAGGCTTGTGGAAAAGGTAAAATAAGGATGAAGTCAGACATTTGCTATGTCCTAACAGGAATCAATGAAACATTCCCTCTCCCATATTACTTCACTAGAAACAAAGCCACAACCTGAGAAAATTAATCCCAACTTTTTTCACTTTTTCCACACTAAGTCCACTTCAAACAGTAGTGGGTTGAGGACCAGAAAAGCATTTTTGCTGAAAAACTGCAGAAATATAACAAACTAACGGCTATGATTAGAGTAGATATTAACCACATTTTCTATTTTTCTTTTGCCCACTCCTTCCTTCTACATAAATACGATAGTTACTTTAGGTTGTTCTTCTCCTACATTTCTTTACTTTAGGTGTTCTTCTCCTCCTACATTTCTTTGGGCAGCTGGCTTAAACCCATTTCCCGTTTGCAGCTGATAATTGTGGTTTATGGAGTGAGATGACTCTGAGAAAAGAGATACTGTGCCTGGAGCAACCAAGATAAAGGAGAAACAGAGATATCCCTGGCAGACAGAGACCTGAGGATGCCCACTCCCATACTCTACCCTTTGTAGAGTTAATCTTTCTAGGCAGTTACCAGGAACTTGAAGAACATTGTCTCCACATTTTATCACTGACTGGAAGAATAACAGAGAGGTCACAAGGCAACAACAAACTCATCCTGATAACAAGAAGAAAGCATTAATAGCATTCCTCAAAGAAGGCTACCCCTTAGCCCAATTCCCTTTTAAAATCTTATTTTTCAGCTTAGGGAGACAGACTTTTTAGAGAAGTGATTCTCTGTCTCCTCAGGTATGGATACTCAATAAATTATTTTGCTTTCCCGCTTCAACCTGTTGGCTCTATGCAACAGGGGATAAGGATCTTGTTTCTTCAACAATGGCACTCTATGTGGCAATTTACTCATAAAATAAAAACGTTTTGAGAAAAAATAAAGCGGTTTCAGGACGTAAAAACTACTTACCATAATTATCGTTTTCTCCTGCACTTGTAGGGATTTAAGGGAGGAAGGTATTTTTTGGACCCTGCTGTGACAATGTGCAAAAGGAGGCAAACACAGCAGAGGCAAACAGACATGTATCTCATCCTACCATGTGTCAGAAACCACCTTCCATTTCTCAGAAATTACACTGCCTCACTGGGATGAAGAATCTTCAAAAAACTTTTAATGAGGTTTAAAGATTAAACCACCCAAAATGGAAGACTGTGTAAAAACAAAACAAACTCACATGTATGCCTTTATGTTGTTGTTATGCGCCATCAAGTATAGTGACCCCTCTTTGGGTTTCTGAGGCGGTATCACTATGGAAGTAGATTGCCCAACCTTCCTTCTGAGGAGTGGCTGGTGGGTTTGAACTGCCAGCCTTCTGGTTAGCAGTCAAGTGCCTTAGGCACTAGGCCACCAGAGCTCCTACTGTGATCCTTAAAAACCCACTGCCATGGAGTAAGGTCTGACTCATAGTGATCCCTCATTGGGTTTCTGAGGTAGTAACTCTATGGAAGTAGATTCCCCAACCTTCCTTCCTAGGAGTGGCTGGTGATTTTGAACCACCAGCCTTCTGGTTAGCAGTCAAATGCCTTAGGCATTACACTACCAGAGCACCTGTATGCCTTTATACACAGTTGAAAATGAGTAAGGTACACACACAAAAATTGAAAGCAGTGACCTGGTGAGAGGGATAGAAGCCTGGGAATTCAGTGTTTATCCTTCCAGTATGCTAAAATAACACATGTTGAAAGTAATTAAAAAGTAAGCAACAAGATTCTAGGCTCTCCTACATCCACCTACCATGGATTTACACACTGTAACACTCTCCCTAAGAAACAACCTGATTTCAAAAGTGGGGCAGTGAGAGAGGAGAGAGTGTTAGGGAAGTGAAAACCTAGAGTCACCCTGAGTGGGAAGGAAAATGGGTTTGATTTTGGTTTGGATTTGAATTGAACCTCCTGCATTTAGTCCAAGTGCCCTAGGCAGCCTTATTTTCCCCCAGAATCGTGATTCAGTAACTACCTCACGGTTGAGGTTTCAATGAGATCACAAAATTAAGGCCTTTGGCCCAGTACCTGGCGTGGGGCGAAGGCTCGATAAATAGTACTACACCCCCTCCCCCATGGTGACGAAGAAGACACCTAAAATGTGAAAAGAGTCTCATTTCTCCTCTCACAGACACTCACATCCCCCACAGGCAAGGTGAGAGGAAACTGTCCCAGGGTGCGGCCTCTGATGCGGCCAGCAGCCCCTGCCATCTGCCGTCAGCATGGCGGTTACCTCCTCCAACTGTCGCTAGCCGCTTCCTTTGAGCCCTACCTCCTTGGCTGAACCCGAGCCTCATTGGTTGAGGCTTGGCTTTCCTGCCAGCCAATCAGCTGAGGGAACGGCACAGCCCTAGGGCCTGCACGCTGAACTACCTTGGTGCGTAAGAACAGGTCTGAAGTTTTGTGCATGGTATGTTTGTGTCTGGCAGTTGTTATTTTTGCTGAATAATCAGCTCCGTCCTTAGACTGGGAGCTCCATGAGGGTGGCATAATAGGCACCCTTTTGATGAGTAAGTAGATGAGGAATGTGGATCAAACTTTTTAATCTTTGCAACTAGTTTGAATTGTATTATCTGGAGGTACAGCCAGAATGCTCTCTAGAAGTGACAATGGCAAGTCTCATGTACTTAGGACATGTTCTCAGGAGGACCCAGTCACTGGAGAAGGCCATCAGGCTTAGCAAAAAAGAAAGGCTCTCAAGGAGTGGATTAACACTGCAACAGTGGGCTCAAACATGGCTATGACGGTGAGGACGGCCCAGGACTAGGCAGGGTTCTGTTCTGTTGTACACATGGTCTGTGTGAGGCGGAATTGACTGGCACCTCATAACATCGGAAGTCCCATCTGTTATGCCCCAAGGTGAGGCTGAATCTTCTCCTGAACAAGCCATGCCTATAGCTCGCACCGTTTAGAACAAATTAGCAACATGTCAGAAGTTTCCTAAAATAAACATTTATGTTGCACTGATAGTTCTAATCTGTAAAAACCGGATATAAATTGACCTGCAAATCAGTTGTCCCCAAAAACTGTTGTTATTTCCTTAGATCAAGAGCTGTGACCGCTACCAAACATACGTCACCGTTCCTTGTCCACATTATCCATGTCAACTAACGGATCTGCATATGGAAACCAAAATGGCTGCCTCCAGGAGTATGCATGCGACTCTATCACGTGACGTACCCTAGTCCCATTTTTTTTTTTCCCCCCGCCATTGCATCAGCCGATTTAGAGCCGCCTCCCCAGAGGCCGACTAATAAACTGATTCGTGCTCGAGTTGATTGGCATATGCAGTCACCAATAATACCTCTCGAGGGTAAGACGCGGCGGGGCGCTTTCCATCGGCGCGTTCTAATTGGACGGGATAGTGTAGGTTGAAGCGGGTAGTGGCCGGGCCCTGGTTCCTCTGCGTGTCTGCTGGAGCAGGTAACCGCGGGACCTGGCGGTGGGTTCTCAGGGAGAAAGCAGGGATGGCAGTACCACGGAGAAGGATCCTAGTGGGAGCTCTACACCGCTGTGAGAGAGCTGGGCCGGGCTTTCGGGGGAAGCCTGGCTTCCCATCGGGCCCTTAGGGCAGGCCCTGGGACCAACCTCGGAAATCGGGGCCTTGCTGGGAGCCGGGGTAGCTGCTTGGGCGCCGGGGGGACCGTCAGTAACCTCTCCTCAGCCTTCTGGAGCGCTGAAAGTGGGCTGCCCTGCTGTGGGCCTGCTGAGGACGAAGAGCTTGGAAGGACTAGGATTGTCATTGAAGATCCGCCCAAAGCTGAGGTTTCAATCTGCTCTGGTTTTGGGGTCGCCAGGGGAGGGTGAACAGAGTGATCAAAATCGGTGGAATTCCACTGTGAGCCTTTCCCAGATTCTTCAAAATAACTAAACTGATGTCGGTGGCGGTCCACCTTGTAGACTATTCAGCACTCTTTCAGGCAATTTCGCATTTCCCAGTGTGCTTTGAAGTATATGAGGTATTCAGAGTTTACTGTTAAAACATTATTATACCTTATCAACAGACATTTAACAACCGCTGTGATTGATGCTGAGGATATAAGTAAGTTTCTTTGGAACTGAGGTATGAAAAATGAGAAATTAGGTAGAAAAAGGAGTGAGGCAGACAGTTCACCTGGCAAAGAAAGGTCTTGTGGCTGGAACTTTTAAAACCCAAAGGCTCGTGTAATTTAAGGTACCCGAGACCATTGCAGCTACTGCTGAGAGGTAAAATCTGAAGCCCCTCCTTGTGGTACCTCTGTATCTCATCCAGTTTTCTTTCAATATTTATATGGATAAACAAACGATGGTGATGGGGACACAGCTTTTAACAGCCCAGCCTCCTAGGGCTTGTATTCAATAAGCATATTGGATGTTGTTGTTGTTAGGTGCCGTCGAGTCGTTCCCGACTCACAGCGACCCCATGCACAGCAGAATGAAGTACTGCCCGATCCCGCGCCAGCCCCACAATCCCTGCTATACTTGAGCCCATCATCGCAGCCACCGTGTCAATCCATCTTGTTGAGGGCCTCCCCCTCTTTCGTCGACCCTCCACCCTACCAAGCATGACATCCTTCTCCAGGGAATGGTCCCTTCTCACAACATGACCAAATACTTTTGTATAACTACAGTTATTTCTATATATGACTTCCTTCCCATTAAGGGCAGAAAGGGTCAGTCGTCTTGCTTCCCACCACATAACAGGCACTCAGTATGTTGAATGAATGTGTAGTAGTTGCAAATTCATGTGTCTTTTGGAGTTTGAAACATTTATCTCTGGTGGCCTATTTAGAGGAGAAGCAATGAGCTTTCTTAAACATGTGGCTGCTTGGTTAGTTAGCTTTCTGTAAATTCATTTTTGCCACCATTATGAAGTTTCATTTGAGAGCCGTGATGAGAAGGGATGATGAGGAAGAATGGTATGAAGTTTCTAAAAACCCAGGCCTTGACTTAACATGGGCATCAAGTCCCCATCCGGGAATTTTAGTCTGGACTTTGGCTTGTGCAAGGCAGTATTTCACCATCTCTGTGCCCAAAGGACCTTTGATTCAGTTGTGAATAAATCAGTTGGAATTGTGGTTAAATATAAATCTGAGAGTCAGGGTCTCATGTTCATCCATGTTCACTGTATACATCTGTTTCCTTACTGTATCTTCTTAAGAAGGAAGAAAACTTTACATGACAAAGACATTTTATCCATTCTGTTCCTTGAGTTCTTTCCAGCTTGCAAATGGTTTCCAAACACAAGAAGGCTTTTAACCATCACAACACCCCAGTGGAATAGGCAGGGTGGAGATCTGTATGTATGTATGTATGTATGTACGTAGAAAAGGAGACAAGCCCAGGAGGAAGTGACTTATTTAAGGTTAGAGCTGGGTTATTCTAGAAACTTGACTGCCAACCAGAAGGCTGGCAGTTCAAACCCACCAGCCATTCCTTGGAAGGAAGGTTGGGCAATCTACTTCCATAGTGATACCGCCTCGGAAACCCAAGGAGGGGTCAATATGACTCGGGTCAGACTCGACAGCACATAAAAACAACAACGTAGATAATGTTATAAATGAGATGGTGTCCATTTCTCTAGATACTGCTATAGTGCCATGCCAGTGACTGGTACCCTGCACCAAAGCCTGTCTCTTCTCCACAGCCTGTCTCTTAGAGAAATTGTAATAAATGTGCAAGAGCTTTGAAACTGCAAAATTTGTTTTTATTTCTCAGTTTCTCTCTCTTCTGATTCTTTTACTCAGTTCTACCTCCTCAGTGTGTCTGCAACATCCTCACTTCCTAGGGATCTATTTCATGGCTAGGAAGGGTTTACCAGTTTGGTTCTAGGGCATTTGGTGGGTAGAGGTAGGTGTTATTCTTGCTGTTTGCAGGTAGTTCCTGGTACAGACAGATTCATCCCCAGGTCTACTGCTGCTGACAGCAGCCTCACCAAACCTGGAGACCAGGCTCTGGGGATAATGGAACTTGACACACTTCTGGGCACATAAATGAATGGAGAGCTGGATAAGGTCTTAGAGATCATCTAGTATAGCTGGTGAAGGAAAATGACCTCCTTATGGACTTGGAGCTAGGACTATAACCCAAGTCTTCTGAGCCTCCCCCTCTTCCCTGGTGGTTTTTTCTGCTGGACTATAAAGGTAATGAGGGCTTTTCCCCACGTCCTAATTCCTGGTCCAGGGCCTAGCACAGAGCAGATGTTCAATGCGTATTTGTTGAATGAATGACTGCATGAATAGGTCACCTGCACTACTTGCTGTGCTGGTGTATTGAAGGTTGGCATGGGGACAAAAAACACATGCAGCTGCTGTCTGCTGGTGCAGCAGGTTTTGCTTTGATGATTTTAGCCTTGAGTATTAGAACATAGAGGTTTTAGGATCAAACAGCCCTCCCGTGTCCTGCTTTCACTTGGCTTGAGAAGCCCAGAGTCTTGTGTAACGCTTCCTTATCTCTTAGGTCCACTTCTCTGATTTTTCTTCATTTCTTTCTTTGGTTAACTCACTGGGATAGCTTTCAAGATGGACTCAACCCTAACAGCGAGTGAAATCCGGCAGCGATTTATAGATTTCTTCAAGAGAAATGAGCACACCTATGTCCACTCATCTGCTACCATCCCATTGGATGATCCCACTTTGCTCTTTGCCAATGCGGGCATGAACCAGGTAGGATTTTTCCTTTCCTCTTGGCAATTTGTTCACATTGGAGACAGCACAGTAATGATAAAAGCAGCCAGAGTCCCTTTTCTGTCACTTACTGTGTCATCTTGGGGATGACATTGTCACTGGTGAACCTTAGTTTCTTCATCTGTGAAATGAGGAATGATAATAGTATGTGCCTTTAGATTACAGTGAGAAGTAAATAAGGTAACACATGGAAAATGTTTTGCACAGTATCTGGCACATCACAGATACTCACATGTTAGGTATTATTATTTTTAAATATGAGAACCCCAATACCCATGGATAAGGTAAGACATAAGATTGCATGCCCCTTAAGAAAAATAGTCAACTATCTAGTCTGTAGTTAAGTTGTTGAGGGTCCTCCCTCCCCCAAGGAAAAAGCTCTGTTTTATTAGAATTGAAGACTTGATAAGTCAATTATCATGACTCTCCATCTTCATATTACCCTTGCTTTCTCTTTATAAAACAAGTCAGTTCATCAGTCTTCTTTCGGAGCTGTGCTGTAATTCCTGTTCTTGGCTCTGTGTGGTGGTTTTTTTTTTCTTTCCCCTTTTATCTCCATTCTCAAAGCTACTGCTCCCAATGCCACTCTGGATCCATTGCTAAAGAAATTTTGTAGTTAGTAGTATTTGTGTTTGGGCAGTTGAACTATAAAAGTGATCAGAAAGTCTTGTTAGAGAAAATGTTTTCTCTTGAAATACTGGGAACGTCAGTTTATGAAAGGAGTTTTTCAACATGTTTGTGACTTTGAAAAATATTTACCGTGTTGATCCTTGACTGGAAGCAGATTTGGCTAGATGGTGCACTCAAGCCCCCTCAGAGTTTTCTACGAAGCCCTCCTTGGCACAGTCTGCCAGCCCTGTGGGACATGAGGGTGGAAGCCCTCAGGACTGTCCTATTTCTTCTCGTAGGTGGTGGTTTTTTGTTTTTGTTCTTTGGTATGGAAAAATAGATGCAGTGGGAACATTTTCCACCTTATATGACATTTATTGTAAAATTGTGAGAAATGTTTTATGTGTCAGTCCTGTATGTATGTTACCAGAACTGGGAGCAGAAATTTTAGGTGGGCTCCTTCAAGGAAATAGGTAGTCTGGAACACAGGGAAGGTCCTGTTCTATTCAGGCATACCTGGGCACAGGCTTTGCCTTCTCCCACATGAGTTGGCACTGTATTTGGTATAAGAACCAGGACAGTGTATGAACATCCTCTTAATAATAGTAATTGTTAGCATGCATATAGCATTTACTAGGTGCCAGGCACTTTGCCTTTCATGTGTAATAATACATTTAATCCTCACTCTGTTACTGTCACTACTGTACAGATGAGGAAACTGAGGCACTGAAAGTTCAAGTAAATTGCCCAGACTCATATAGCTTAGTAAGTTGCTGGCCTGTTTTTAACCTTATTCTATGGTGGCGTAGTACCTAAGGCATTTGACTGCTAACCAGAAGGCTGACGGTTCAAACTCACCAGCTACTCCTCAGAAGGAAGGTTGGGTAATATACTTCTGTAGAGATACTGCCTCAGAAACCTAAGGAGGGGTTGCTACGAGTCGGCACCGACTCGACAGCAGTGAGTTTGGTTTTTTTTTTTTGGTTGTATTGCTTCTTATCAGAAATACCTTAGCATTCTTCTTCTTATTATTATTATTTATTATTCAAGATAGTATTTATTACAGCACCTACTCTTTTCTAGGTAATATGCTAGTTGCTTGACATACAGAAATAAGTAAGAAAGCTTTTGCTTCCAAGCAGTTCGTGGTCTAACACTGGGCTGCCCAATAGAACTTTTTGCAGCGATGGAACTGGTCTGTATCTGCATGGATCAACATGGCAGCCACATAGCGAGCACCTGAAATGTGCAGCAGAAGAACTGAAATTTTAATTGAATTGAATTGAAATTAAGTAGTCACACATGGCTAGTGGTTACCAGACTGGACAGTGCAGGTCCACTGGGAAAGATAACACACGTAACAGTGATGCATCAACATGCAGCTTGGGGGGAATCCCCAGCGTGAGGTAATACTGTCACTCCACATGACCAACTCGTCACCAACCTGTGCTGATTTTACTTCCTTAAGCTGTCTCCATTTTTCTTTTCTTCCTCATCACCTTTACTGCCCAGTGCATCAATTTTAAAATAAGTTCTTCTAGAATGAGACTGTAAGTATCAGGGATTTGTGAGAAAGCAGCAAGTTGTCACCACATCAGTGTTTGACTTCACTCTGAGAAAGGCCTCTGCTTTACCCATAATGCCATCCCCTTGGGAGAAGTTTCTGTATTGCAGGCTAATTAAATCAATAACGGGACAGTTTGTATGTGGCTTCTTTCTGACCACCTGAGAGATACTGTAGCTCTGTGAAAGTTGAAATGGATCCCTTGTTTTTTCAGTTCAAACCCATCTTCCTGAACACTGTTGACCCGTCTCACCCTATGGCAAAGCTGAGCAGAGCAGCCAATACCCAGAAGTGCATCCGGGCAGGGGGCAAGCACAACGACCTGGACGATGTTGGCAAGGATGTCTATCATCACACCTTCTTTGAGATGCTGGGCTCCTGGTCTTTTGGAGATTACTTCAAGGTAAACTCAAAGCAGAACTATTGAGGTTTTCAGCAAAATAGTCATTTTCATGGAGGGAAGTGGTTCTAATTTTGCATGCTTTAAAATATGAAAGATGATCACCAGGAGACTCAGGAGTGAAGGACATTTATTCCTAGAAGTAGCATCTATCGTTTGACCATTTCACTTTACAGTTGGATTTCTTGTGTAATTTGATCCCAAATTTGCTTGAGTTTATAGTGTATATATTGTAGTTGAATACCTGTGTTCCCAGGATCTGGGCTTTTTCTACTCAAATCAGATAGATTTTGGTGGGGCAAGGTTCCCATCTTTTTTTTTGTCCTTTTTGTAGGAATTGGCCTGTCAGATGGCCCTGGAACTTCTCACCCAAGAGTTTGGCATTCCAGTCGAGAGACTTTATGTTACTTACTTTGGTGGGGATGAAGCAGCTGGCTTAGAACCAGATCTGGAGTGCAAACACATCTGGCGAAATTTGGGGTAAGAATGTTGAACATATGCAGGAATGAAATGATTTCTCGACTCAGTGACACAGTGGGGTCACATGACTGGGGTACACTGCCGTTCCCATCGGTGGTGTGCAGTTGGAGATGCAGAGGGCTAGTAACTGGGAGTAAGTGTCTCGATGCATTCATTGCTTCTTGGGACATTTGATTGATCATTCTGTTATTGAAAGCCAACAACAGGAGTCTCTTCTTTTTCCCTTACTTTTTAAAGATACTAGTTATTGTTGAGAACGTACAAGTGTAAACAGAACATACACCAGTTTTCTGCATATACAGTTCATGACATTGATGACATTCATTGAGTTGTGCAACCATTCTCACCTTCCTTTTTGAGTTGTTCCTCCCCTATTAGCATAAAGTCACTGCCCCTAAGGTTCCTATATAAGCTTTCAAGTTGCTGTTGTCAGTTTGATCCCATGTAGAGAGTTTTTTGGTTTTCTTTTTCATTCTTCTTAGACCAGCCCAAACCAAACCCACTGCCAACGAGTCTATTCTGATTCGTAGCAACCTTATAGGATAGAGGAGAACTGCCACGTGGGGTTTCCAAGGCTATAAATCTGGACTGAAGCACACTGCTACATCTTTCCCAGAGAATAGCTAGTGGGTTCAAACCACTGACCTTTTGGTAGCAGCCAAGCACTTTAACCACTGCACCACTAGGGCTCCCCCTTAGACAATGTTTTAGGTGCCGTTGAGTTGGCTCTGATCCACAGCGAGCCATGTGCAGTAGAACGAAACACTGCCCAGTCCTGTGCCAGCCTCACGATTCTTGGTATATGTGAGCCCATCATTGCAGCCACTATGTCAGTCCATCTCATTGAGGGCCTTCCCCTTTTTTGCTCCACTTTCCCAAGCATGACATCCTTCTCCAGGGAATGTCCCCTTCTGACAACATGACCAAAGTAGGTGAGACAATGCCTTAGACAACAGAACTTTATTTTTTGAAAATACTTTACTGTGTTTTAGGTGAAAGTTTACATAGCTCATTAGGTTACCATTTAACAGTTTTTTTACAACTTGTTCCATGACATTGCTTACATATTTCACAATGTATCAGCATTCTCATTATTTCCATTCTTTTTGTTCTGTTTCTATTAATGTAGCTTCCCTGCTCATCCCACACTTCTTTCTCATCTTTACCTTAGGGTAAATGGTGACCATTTGCTCTCATATAGCTGATTATTTAAGGAAACAGTATTTATAGTCATGGATGATACTGTATTTTATAAGCCAGTCTATTACTTAGATGAAAGGTGACCACTGGGAGTGACTTCAGTTCCAAGTTCAAAAGGTATCTTACAAGGATAGTTCCTCTTGTCTCTCTTGATTTCGTAAATCTGGCCTTTTAGGAATTTGAGTTTTGTTCTACATTTTTCTCCCTTTCTATCCGGGACCACCTATTGTGTCCCTGGTCAGAACAGTCAGGAGTGGTAGCTTGGCATCATTTAGTTGTGGTCTCAGACTAGATGAGGCTGTGATTCATGTGGGCTGTTAGTCCTATGGACTAATCTCTTCTTTGAATCTTTGGTTTCCTTCTGTCTGTTCCAGACGAGTAGAGAACAATAGCTGTATGTTAGATGGCCAATCACAAGCTTTGGAGAGCACAGGTACGAGAATCCAGGACATTATCTTTGTGAACTAGGTTACGGCAATTGACTGAGTTATCCCTCAAGACTGTGGTTCCAAACCTTCAGACACAGTAAACCAATCCTGCGTCTCATTGATTACGTTTTATTATGAAAATAATACACTAAGGTGTAAAAAATTAAACTATATAGAAATGTAGAAGATGGTGTATTTTCTACTACATGGTGTTAATGTTTCTGTAGCCCTGTGTATGTATGTGTGCATGTTTTAGAACAGAATGGGATTCTTCATACAAAAGGTTATTATTTTTTATGGAAATGTAATGGTGTCAGACACATGGGACTAGGAAAAAGGAAGTGGTTTTTCTTTCCCCTAGTACTTATAATCACGTAGCATTAAGGCTAATCTGAGAGAGGACCCATATGAGTCCTGTGCTTTGATTTAATGGACTTTGTGAAGTGCTGCATGCAGGGGGCTACGTGGGGGCATACCTTCTGTGCGGATAGTGGGGATCCCCATGCCATCTTTGTCTCATTTGCTTTGTTTTTACTAGTTAACTCTCTTGTCCGCTAGTGCGTACATAACTTTTTCGTACATTGGAAGCAGCCCTCTGTTTTACTGCTTTAGGTGTATTACTCTGATCCAGCTTCTGCTTTTACTTGGTCTGAAACTCCCACATGGTTAGACTGCACAGTTTAGTGTAATTGGACATTTTCAGTAATAACACATGTGGAACTTAGATGATTTTAAGTCCCGTGTCACTTGGCTTCACGTCTGTCTGCATTTACTTTATCAAGCATAGTCCTTTGAGCTGTGTTACTGGGACCTTTCAGCAGGGTCACTATTTTGTAACTATCTTCATCTCCTTGAATTCTTCTTGGTATAATTTAAAGGTAAAGGACAGATGACTAAATTGGGTTTAGAAAAGTGACTTTACATAATCAGCAGCTGCTTCAACGTTTCTATATTGTGTAGTATATCAGGTTTTTTAAATAAAGGAAATTTGCAAAAAATAGTTGCTTAAATCCTGATCATATTCAGAATTTAAATTCATATTTAGCATAAACATTTTCATTTTCATGTGTTCCTTTCTGGGCTTTCACCACATCTTTGCATGTTTGTATCTGTCTAGGATCATAGCAGCATTAATCTTGTGTTCTGTTGTAGCCAGTCTTGAGAAGAGTCAGGTTCTGCCCTTTGGGCAGGTGTGTGCAGGCTTTGCATCAGCCATTGCCAAAGAGCACGGCTTCTCTAGAGAATCAAATTCCATGAAGATGTCCTTTTGCAGTATATGCAGGTCTGGGCTGAATCTTTGTCAGAGGTTTAACTGGACTTAACCTCCCTGCTCTGTACAGGCTGGATGACACCAAAATCCTCCCCGGCAACATGAAGGACAACTTCTGGGAAATGGGTGACACGGGCCCATGTGGTCCCTGCAGTGAGATCCACTATGACCGGATTGGTGGTCGGGACGCTGCACACCTCGTCAACCAGGATGACCCTAATGTGCTAGAGATCTGGAACCTTGTATTCATCCAGTACAACAGGTGGGGACAGCATTGGGGACCCAGTGGTCACATTTCTTGAGATAATTATTTCTTGGTTTTCCCTAGTCTCATCCCATATAGTGTCTGCTGGGGGGCTGCTCCTGTCATGTCCTTGCTATGATCTGTATGGCTGTGATAGAGCTGATCTCCTTGAACCTCGCCTTGCTCTTCACTGCACCCAGACAACCCTCGCTCCCTTTCTCCCACCACTCCCCCACCTAACCAGGCAGAAGCCAATGGCAAGTAGTCATAGCCCAGAAACTCTGCTGCTGAGATGACTTTTAATCACCAAGGACTAGGGAAGGGGCAACCTGAGTCCCTATTTCAACTTCCTCTCTTTCTCTGGCTCATCCAGGGAATCCGATGGCATTCTGAAATCTCTTCCCAAGAAGAGCATTGACACGGGGATGGGCCTGGAGCGACTGGTGTCTGTGCTGCAGAATAAGATGTCCAACTATGACACTGACCTTTTCATCCCTTACTTTGAAGTCATTCAGAAGGTACTGCTCTGGTCAACAATGCAGACCTCTGTGGAGGATCCCAGGCTGGGCTCTTAGCAGTGCTGTGAAAGATAAAAAGAACAATACTTGACCAGCTGAAGGCACCTGTGACCATCTGCCTCCTTTGCTGCTAACATGAGGCACTAGGCACGGGGTTCTCTGATCTGTGGAGTGCAGGAAACCTGGCTGGAGGCTCCTTACTGCTATGACTTGTGACCTTTTTTGAGGTTATAGAACCTGGCAAGATGGTCGTCCTCTGGTGCTAATGCTCCCTTAGCCTCCTAGGGCAAGCTGGGCCAGAAGGGCTGCTTCCTGACGGGCTGCCTCCTGGTTTTCCCTGTAGGGCACAGGTGCCCGGCCGTACACTGGGAAAGTTGGCGCTGATGATACCGATGGGATCGACATGGCCTATCGGGTGTTGGCTGACCATGCTCGGACCATCACCGTGGCGCTGGCTGATGGTGGCAGACCTGATAACACAGGGCGGGGGTGAGTGTGTCACACACTGGACAGGATTAGGACTCTTACCATGCTTTTTATGACTCTTATGGGACTTAAAGTCATATTCTCTCATTGTTTTCATCTTTTGGGTCACTGAAGGGCTCTTTTCTCTTTTAAGGGATTAATGGAGTTTCATGTAATGTTAAAGAGTTGCCCCAGTGTTAAATGTTTGTTACTAAGTACAAGATGATGAGAATTGTATGTAAGGTCATTGCATAGGATTTTGGCAGGTGTGGGGGGTATCAGCTAGTCCCAGGAAGCTCCTTGGCGGGCAGGGCCTGGAAGCTTGGGCATTAAGGACTCCAGCTGGTCAGTGCTGGGGTAGCAGAACGTGGGAGGAAAACAGGCAGGGTTGCTTTAGGTCCTTCTTGTTGTATTTGTGGATGTTACTGAGTTTTATCCTGTCATTAATGACCTCAGGGAATAAAATAAAAAGGCTTAGGGTAAAAGTCTCTGAAAGAGAAAAAAGTTTAGGCACATTGCTTTGGGTAAACGTCCAAAGGCCACTGCAGAGCCCTTGCTGGGCAGTGGGGTCCAGCAGGGACTGTTCTGCCTCTTACAGCTACGTGTTGAGACGGATTCTCCGCCGGGCTGTTCGCTACTCCCACGAGAAGCTCAATGCCAGCAGGGGTTTCTTTGCTACTTTAGTAGATGTTGTCGTCCAGTCCCTGGTAGGTATTTTCCCTGTGTCCCCCTTCCAGGCTAAGGCAAACGGATGGGGTGGGAAACAGCATACTGTTAAGGAGAATTATGGAAGGGGGTCTAGGGCTAGGCATTGGCTTCACTGGGTCCCCACCTCTGCTCTCCATCTCTGCTCCCCTTGGTCAGGGAGATGCATTTCCTGAGCTAAAGAAAGACCCGGACATGGTAAAGGACATCATCAATGAAGAAGAAGTGCAATTTCTCAAGACCCTCAGCAGAGGGCGTCGCATCCTGGACAGGAAAATTCAGAGCTTGGGAGACAGCAATACCATTCCCGGTAAGGACCGGCGTGTTGCTCTGTCCGTCCAGGCCACTTTTCATCTTTCTGGAAAAGGAGAGCTCTTTTTCACAAACAGACAGTGGACTCCAGTGTCTCCAAAGGCTGACCTTAATTTGGTTAAAAATGTTTTCTGTGTAAAATGGGGTTTATAGTAAGAGTATAAGAGCAATATATCATTGAGATAAAACATTCAAACAATACAAAAATATAAGAAGTAAAAAGGAGAAAATTCTCTTTCCCAAACTGATTTCCCAGAGAGAACAACTTTTAAGAGTTTGGTATATAACTATTCAGGATTTTTCTATATTTACACACAAATACATGCAGCTATTTATGTGTATAAAGAGCCCTGATGGTGCGGTGGTTAAGCACTGGGCTGCTAACTTGAACTAATGGTTCAAATTCACCAGCTGCTTTGCAGAAGAAAGATGTGGCTGTGTGCTTCTGTAAAGATTTATAGCCTTAGAAACCCTATGGGGTACTTCTCTGTGCTGTCACATTAAGTCAGAACCAACTCAGCACCAGTGGGTCTGGTTTGGGATGTGTATCTGTGTTTCTAAGCAGAAACAGGGAAGTGTGATGCGTATGGTTTTTCAACCTGCTTATATTTCCCACTGGAAGGAAAATTAATTTTGTAGTGTTTTTAAAAAACTTTATTGGCATTTAACATACAAGGAGCAGCTTGGTGAATTTTCACAAAATGAACACACTTGTGTTCAGTTCAAAAAAGGACTCTACCAGAGGCTAAGTTGGTTCCAGAAGGTTTGATGGATTTTTGGGCAGGTGCACAGGGTCCGCACTAACCTGCCTTTTCTGTCACCCTAGCATCCTGGGACAGCTTGGGTCGGAAGGGAGGTGGCTGCTCATGTTTGTTCTGATACAGTCCTTTGCCCTGTGTAGGTGACACTGCTTGGCTTCTCTATGACACCTATGGCTTTCCAGTTGATCTCACTGGACTCATTGCTGAAGAGAAGGGCCTGGTGGTAGACATGGACGGCTTTGAAGAAGAGAGGAAACTGGCTCAGGTGTAAAATCTGGGGAGTAAGAAAGAAACTCGCTGCTTGCTACCACGCAGGACTGGGCTGTGAAGCAGAATTTTCTCCCATTAAGTCTTTGAAATTCTACTTTTCTTAGACTCATGGTTCTCAGCTAGGTACAGTTTTATCCCCCAGGGGACATTTTTCTGGAGACATTTTTGGTTGTCAGAACTGGAGTGGGAGGGCTGCTAGTGGCTTCTAGTGAGTGGAGGCCAAGAATGCTGATCTGTATCCTACAGTGCCCAGGGCAGCCACCACCAGCCTAAAGTGTCAGTGGTTCTAGGGCTGAGAAACCCTGCTTTAAAGCTTGACATTGGACAGATTTTAACTGCCATTTTGAGTTCTTTAGACTGCCTTTTTGTTTTTCTTTTTAAATTATTGTGATTTGGGTTAAAGTTTACAGGCCAAATTGGTTTTCTGTTCAACAATTCATATGTTTTGTTTTATGACATTCATTGCAGGCCCCACAATGTACCACCACTCCTACTTTTTCCCTGTGGGTACCAATTCCCTTCATCCTTCTTTCCCATCCATTCTTGGCTTCTTAGCTTTATCCCTAGGAAATTGCTGTCCTTTTTGATCTCATGTGGTTGACTGTTCTAATGAGTGTCTACCTTCCTGGTATTAATTATTCACCTCGTAGGCCTCTCATTTGACTGAAAGTTGAGCCATTGGGCAGACTTCTTTTTCCCCTGCTTTAGGGTTACTCGTGCTTATTTCTAGGAGCCCTGGTGGTGTAGTGGTTAACTGAAAGGTCTGCAGTTTGATCACAGCAGCCACTCCGTGGGAGAAGAGACCTGTGATCTGCTCCCAGCAAGATTACAGCCTTGGAAACCTCACGGGGCAGTTGTACCCATCCCGTAGCGTTGCCCTGGGTCAGAATTGACACACTGGTACTCAGTAACAACATGCTTGTTTCTCTTGCTGCAGCTGAAATCACAGGGCAAGGGAGCTGGAGGGGAAGACCTCATCATGCTGGACATTTATGCTATCGAGGAGCTCCGCTCCACGGGCCTGGCAGCGACAGACGATTCCCCAAAGTATAATTACCACTCGGACCCCAGTGGCAGCTACGGTACGCTGTTGCGCTCCTTCTGCCTGCTCCTATTCCTGACCCATGTTCTGGGGAGTCCTGTGAAATGAGTCTCAAGATGAGGTGCCTGTTACCTCACCTATGGCCTCTCCTGTAGTGCTGTGGACAGCTTTGACTTTTAACTCTGAGATAATTATAGATTGATGGAAGGTTGTTTTTTTTTTTTTTTAAAAAAAAAAAAAACTAGAGGAAGGTCCCATGTACCTATTAACCGGTTCCCCAGATGGCAACATCTTGCATAACTGTAGCACCTTATGAAAACCAGGGAGTTGATGTGGACTCAGTCCATGGTGGCTGTTGAACTGTGTGCACCAGGATTGTAGCAAAGTTAAGAAGAAACAAATGACATCATGGTTTTATGTACAGTGAAATACACAAAAAGTGACATGAGGAAGTGCATTCCCCCCCCCCAGTGGAGGGCCCCCCCCCCAACCAACAAAGAAAGTTTCCTTCTATATATAAACTTTTCCTTGACTTTTTATAATCATGAACTAATACTATATTTGTCCTTCTATGATTGACTTATTTCACTCAGCATAACATCCTCCCAGTTCATTCACATTATGCGGTGTTTTGCAGATTCTACATTATTCTTTAGGGTTGCATAGTATTCCATTGTGTGTATGTACCACAGCTTTGGTTATCCATTCTTCTGTTGATGGGCACCTAGGTTGTTTCCATCTTTTGGCTGTTGTAAATAGTGCTGCAACAACATCATTTTTTTGCTCTTTTGTTGTTTTTCTGGCAGGGCGCAATCTTATACCTAAATCCATCCAAGTAAGCCCATGATAGGAATTCATCCTTTGTGAAGTGACCTTGGAATAAGGACTAGGTACTCTTAAAGACCTGCTCGTCAGCTTCAGCAAGTTCCTAGTTAATAACTCAGAGTGACAGCTGTCCAGGCTTGCCCAGTTTTAGTACTGAGAATCCTTTGCCCCAGGAAGTGCATCTATCTGGAACAAACCTGGATAGTTGTCAGTCTTCTGTGTGCTGCGTTCATTCTCTGTTGAAAAACTGGTGTGCTAAGTTCTTTCGTGGAGTCAAATGGGCTTGCTTCCAAAATAAAATTAAACAGTTAGGACCTAAGGAGGGTTTAGAAATAGAATCTGTGAAAGGTGGCTAAGGATGGACAAGCAAGTCACTGATGCCATTGTCCCCTTTTGTGCATTTTGCACTGAGCAGTGTTTGAGAACTCGGTGGCCACGGTGATGGCTCTGCGCAGGGATAAGATGTTCGTGGAAGAGGTGTCCACAGGCCAGGAGTGTGGAGTGGTGCTGGACAAAACCTGTTTCTATGCCGAGCAAGGAGGGCAGATCTATGACGAAGGCTACCTGGTCAAAGTTGACGACAGCAGCGAAGACGTGAGCCAATGGTTCTTCTTTCTTATTAGCTGGGAGGGGGCTAACTGTGGTCCTGGCCTAAGGGAGGAGCCTTTCCTGCTGCTCAGTAACCCAGGCCTCTGGGAGCAGGACATAGCAGGGTGAGGCAACTGTGGGCATTTCTGGAGCCGCTGTTTGGATCTTGTTGCTTTCACGACCTTGCAGGAGGGTCCTTGGAGCCTAGTCGGTCCTCAGTTCTGTGTGCTTTCCTCACAAGGAAGGAGAGGCAGCGCTAGAGGATAAACATGCCGGGGGGGAGCTCAGCCTCTAGCTCTGCCTCTGTGCATCTGTTGTTTTGGATAAGTCACCTGGTCTGCTTGGGCCCCACATGGGTCATGATGTCTTCTGCATTAGATTCAAAATAGCAGATACTCTTTGATTGTGTTTGTGTTTCCACACACGCACATACATACAGTGTATGTACATAATGGTATATATATCTATACACACACACCCCCAGCGAGGAGACTTAGAAAATTTGAATGCTTGTGTAAGTATGTGTCTTAAAACTGTGTGCGTATATACAGACACATAAGTGTCTCTTCTTTGCCCCCACTTAGAAGACGGAGTTTACAGTGAAGAATGCTCAGGTACGAGGCGGGTATGTTCTGCACATAGGAACGATCTATGGCAACCTGAAAGTGGGGGACCAGGTCCGGCTGTTTATTGATGAGGTGAGTTGCATTACACTGGCCAGCAGTGGATCTGGTTAGTAGTCACTTCCTTCTTTGACTTTATATTGGTTCACGTTGCTAACCAGTTGGACAGAGCATGCAGGAGTACGTTTTTGTGCACTGGATTGTGAACAGTGTGTCAGTGTGGTGTCTGTTCCCCTAGTTGAGATCGCACAGACTTGCTTTTGTGGATTGCCTGTCTTCGTGTTAATTTCAGTAGCCATGGAGCCTGTATTAGTTCATAAATGGCTGTGCTTCATGACAGGACTCCAAAATGACAGTCACTTAAAGCGAGAGAGACGTGCTTCTGCCACACGTCTAAGCTGATAGAGGCTCTGCTCCAGTGACAGGGTCCAGCCTCTGCTTGACTGTTGCTTCACCATCAATCCTGGGGTGTTGCCTCTGTCTTCATGGTCCAATGAAGTCAGATCTGTTTTCTAGGCCAGGGGTTGACAAACTGAAAAGGGCCAGATAGTAAATATCCAGCTTTGCAATCACAGGGTCTGTCACAGCTCCTCAGCTGTGCCACTGTAGTGGAATAGCAGCTACAGACGATATGTAAACCAAGGGGCATGGCTGTGTTTTAATACAACTCGGTTTATAAAGACAGATGGCAGGGTGGATTTGGCCTCCGGCCTGTTCTAGGCAGTGGGAAAGAGATAGGCATCACTTCTCATGATCCACCCGCCAGAACTTAGCCCCATAGCCATGCTCAGAACATAGTCAATTCTGAACAGCCTTGTGTCCAACTACAGGTTGTAGTACTCGGGGCGGAGGGGAGAACAGGTCTCTGCAGGCCTCCACACCTGCCCCACTGCCCTTCCAGCCCCGTCGCAGACCTATCATGAGCAACCACACAGCCACCCACATCCTGAACTTCGCGCTGCGCTCAGTCCTTGGGGAAGCTGACCAGAGGGGCTCACTCGTTGCTCCTGACCGCCTCCGGTTTGACTTCACTGCCAAAGGAGCCATGTCCACCCAGCAGATCAAGAAGGCAGAGGACATTGTGAACCAGATGATTGAGGCGGCCAAGGTAGGCTGGGCCCTGAGTTCCTGGGCTCATGAGCGCCACCTCCTGTCCACAGAGCCTCAGCAGTTTCTACCACATTCCGTCTCGAACACTGATTTCCTTAAAGTAGCGATTCTCAGCTGTGCTGGGTAGGTGGCCTTGGGGATTGAGGAGACGGAAGTCTTGGCTCCAGTCCCCTCCTTCAGACAACCAAGACTGTTAGAGTCATGTCTGCTCTACCTGCAGCACTTCCAGATAAGCTGTGGTCCTGGTGTAGCAAAGTAACTGGGAATCTTCTCCAGGCCTCCTTGGCTTTGCACGTGACTCGTTATCTCAGGAGGCTCGGGGCACACGTGTCCATGGAGCTGGGATTGGAAACCCAGAGCTCTGCAAGGCCACACACTGCCTGCGGCTTCCCACTAGACCCCAGAAAAGACTTTTTCTAGAGTTTCTCTGTCTCCTCTTCTCCTGGCAGCCTGTCTACACCCAGGATTGTGCTCTGGCAGCAGCAAAAGCCATCCAGGGCCTGCGGGCTGTGTTTGACGAGACCTATCCGGACCCTGTGCGTGTTGTCTCCATCGGGGTCCCAGTGTCTGAGCTGCTGGAAGACCCCTCCGGTCCTGCCGGTTCTCTCACTTCCGTCGAGTTCTGTGGGGGCACGTGAGTACTTTGGGAAGAGTGGTACTGGGTGGGGCCACCTGGCTGTATGAATTTGGCACCATCTTTTAGGGAGGTGGGAGTGGCAAGGCCCCCGCTCATTTTTCTGAGGTGGAAAAGAAGTTTCCAGATAATGTCCCAAGAATCCCCATCCATTAGTGCTGCAGGTGGACCCCTCCACGTGTGCCTTTGCTGCTCCTGCGTATGTGATAGAATGTCCTTCCTGGGAGCAGAAGGGAGACAGCACTCCATTAACACTCACCATCCAGTGGCTTGTTCCCTGGGCTGACTGACAAGAAGGCCACATGCGAGTTGAGCATTCAGCAAGGTCTTGGCATGCTCACTGAACTCCTGAGCTCTTTGGAGCTCTTTCCGTTCCTGACTCCCTGTGATCACTTCTGCACCTGCCAGAGAATTAACTGCAAAGCTCGGGGCCCTGGGTCAGACTATGTGGTAGAACCAGCTCAGTGTGGCATGGGGGAACCCCCTTGTTTCTGTCAACCTGGAGTCCGCTGTAGTCTTTTCAGGAAGGGTCATGGTGGCCTAGGAAGTCCCCTACTTCCAAAGGAAGCCTGAATGAAAAGGACAGTCCTGCAAGCCCCAGGCAGGTAGGGTGTGTGGAAGACAGGGTGGGGTTCTGCAGGGTCAAGTTCTTGGCTTCCCTGGACTTTCAAGTGATTGTCACTTCTACTTTAGTATCTGTTTGCATGACATGCTTTAGAACCCAGAAAACAGCTGCAGACTTTATACCTCCCTCACAGAAGGACTGTGAGTGGTAATGAGTGTTGGAGGTTCCCTGAGCAATTGGGAAAGAAAATCTGCTTGTTTAAGGGGTTGTGTCAGGCATTAAGAGTAATTCTCTGCCATTTTCAGCTGTTGAGTGGGGATATAAGAATACAGCTCATGTTCCATCAAAGAAGACCATATACGGGAATGAATTTGGCAGCCTGGTGGCAGTAATACCCCAGGAGCTACAAGGCACTTTGATGTGGTGTGAGTTTCACCACAGCCCTATGAGGAAGGTCATCCCCATTGTTGTGTGAGAAAACTGAGGTTCAGAAAGCTGCTCCTGTTCAGTGTCACAGTGCTCTCAAACCCAGGCTGTCCCTCCCTTCTGTTCTCTTGTTCTTGTTGGCCAGACCTGCACTCTGTCTTCCTTGGGCATTAAGGATGCTTACCCACATTATCCTGGAAAGGACTTCTGGGGAGTTACTACTAGTAGGGCTCAGGCATCTGAGCCGAGGGCCCCAAGGTGTGCTGGGGAGGCCAGGGTGCCAGGGCTTCCCCTCACCACGGACTTCCTGTTCTGTGATCCAGGCACCTGCAGAACTCAAGTCACACGGGAGCATTTGTGATCGTGAGTGAAGAAGCAATTGCCAAAGGCATCCGGAGGATCGTTGCTGTCACAGGTGTTGAAGCCCAGAAGGTGAGTGGATCAGGCTGGCTGCTGCTGTGTGAGCAGGAGGACCTCACGTGAGTCCATAGGTGCAAATGCTAAGGTGGCTCTTGCAGGCAGAATTGAAGGTACATACTACTACCCCAGAAGGCTTCCTCCAGTTACCTGTGAGCTGCAGGAGAAAGGCAGCACCAGGCAGGAGTTCCTGGATTCTCATTCCCAGGAGGATAGGCCTGTGCCTTTAAGGGTCTCCAGCACATAGTCACACAGCCCTGGGGTCTCATGCCTAGTTTGAGGTGTTCTGAGGATGGGAACTGAAACTTGTGCCTGGCTTGTCCCAAAGCTTTCAGGGTAGTAAATTCCTGGGTAAAAGAGCTCCTGCTTCATAGGCTGTTGGTCACCCCTGCACATGCATTGGGTGCATCTCCTGTCGGCCAGCTGCGTTCGGGGATGAGGTGGGGTGGGTGCTCCTTTCTGACACATCAGGCTGCAGGCATTTGCTCCCTGAAGGAAGAGAAACTTGCACTGTCTTAGGTGTGTTGCTTCTTAGCCTCCCTTGGAGGCTTGCCACAGTTGTTTACCAATGAAACTGAAGCTGCCAGTGACCTGCCCCAAATTTTACAACTTTGATTCTTCCCTCCCAGGCTCTCAGGAAAGCAGAGAGCTTGAAGAAGTCTCTCTCTGTCATGGAGGCCAAAGTGAAGGCCCAGATCGCACCAAACAAGGATGTGCAGCGGGAAATAGCTGACCTCAGTGAGGTAGGGACAGCCGCTGCCATGCCTGCCTCCCAGGACCTGGTGCTGGGTGTTAGGCCCTACGTCTGAAAAGTAAAACACTACCTGGATTCTTGAAAAAGTCACTGGAGCCAGCCAGGTCGTGGTTCTCAATGAAACAGGGCTATGGGCTGACTTCTGCTGTTCTACAGCCCTGCACAGGGGACTCCATGGATGTGGCCTATGGACCCCCGTTCCTGCCTTCTGCTCCTATTGCTGATGGCAGGAGAGCTCGTTTCAAGCACTGGTGTCAAGAGAGTTGGGGAAGATGCTGTGAACCTCTGACCAAGCCTGCCTGGTGTTTATTAATATCCAGGGGCTTCCATCAGCCCATCCCAGGCTCTGTGTTCACTCCCTGCTGAGCGCTGTTCTCAGGGATCTCAGTCTCTATGCTGTCCCCTCTGTAGCCCCACTTGTCACAACTGCTGCAGTTGCTCACACGGTGACTGCTCTTAAGACCAATAGACACCTCTGCCTTTGTTATGTTTACTTCCTCCTTCTTCCTGGACATTCGACAGGGAGACTGTACTCAAAGCAGGGAGTGAGGTGGGGGTGCTCACATCCTAGCTCCCAGACCAGTCCACATGGTCTTCTGGTTGTGGTTCCAGGCCCTAGCCACTGCCATCATCCCTCAGTGGCAGAAGGATGAACTGCGGGAGGACCTTAAATCTCTGAAGAAGATCATGGACGACCTCGACCGTGCTAGCAAAGCTGACGTCCAGAAGCGAGTGAGTCTTGGCAGTGCTGGTGGCCCAAGGCAGTGGGAGGACTTACACTGCAGAGGCTGGGAAGGCTGTGTTCTGGTTTTGGGGGCCAGTTCTTTGATCTGAAGTTTTCTTCTGGGTTCCCGTCCTTGCAGGTGTTGGAGAAGACCAAGCAGCTCATTGACAGCCACCCTAACCAGCCCCTTGTCATTCTGGAGATGGAGAGTGGTGCCTCGGCCAAGGCAACTGGGGGCCGGGGGTCCTGCTGCTTCCAATGTCCCTTCTCCCAGTGTCAGCCCCTCTGGTGGCTGGACTCCGGGCTTTTGTGGCTCTGAGCCCACTGTCAGGGTGGAGGTTAGCCTGACCCATGAGAGCCACGAGGTGGAAGGCAAACCTTGGAATCAGAACTTGGGCAAGACCCCATGAGGCCCCTCCTATAGCCTCCCAAGCCCAACACCTGCTCTTGAAACAGAAGCTGGGGTGGCCCTCCTAGGCCTGAGTCCTCAAACTAGCCACACTTGAGGAGAGCATGCCACGGCCATGACCTGACACCAGTTTTTCCCCACAGGCCCTGAATGAAGCCTTGAAGCTTTTCAAGACCCATTCCCCTCAGACAGCTGCCATGCTCTTTACAGTGGACAATGAGGCTGGCAAGATCACATGCTTGTGCCAGGTTCCCCAGGTAGGAACTGCCTGTACCTGTTCTAAACCCTGTTATTGTGGGGAGTGTGGGCTATAGCTTTTCAGAGGGAGCTCAGTTCTTACGGTTGGTCACCAAGGCCCACAGAAGTCTTTGCAACAACCCCCATAAACAGGTGCCATCCTGCCCTCCCCTTTGCCAGCACCCCAACCCTCAGGCCTTCTCTTTGGTGAATAAGTTTAATTGTACTGGCTGATCCTTAGCTTTGCCCTTGGGGTACCACTGTCCTGGCAGGGTCATCAGCTGCCCCCCTGCACCTGCTCTAGAATCTGTCTCCACCTCCAGCAGTACCTCATATCCTCAGACAGGGCAGGAATGAGTCTCCCCTCCTTTGCTCCCCCCTCCCCTCTCCATTCTCCCATTGATTCCATCCTGTCCGACTCCTGCTTCCCCTTCCTGTCTTCTAGAATGCTGCCAACAGAGGCCTGAAGGCCAGCGAGTGGGTGCAGCAGGTGTCAGGCTTGATGGATGGCAAAGGTGGTGGCAAAGATGTGTCTGCCCAGGCCACGGGCAAGAATGTGGGCTGCCTGCAGGAGGCGCTGCAGCTGGCCACGTCCTTTGCCCAGCTCCGCCTGGGAGATGTGAAGAACTGAGGAGGGCAGGGGGCGGGGGCTTGCACTGGGAAGTGTCTGCCCCTCACTGGAATGCATCAGCCCGGATGTGAACTCCGTCCACCACAGGGACATTCGCCTCCTGGACCTTTAAGCAGAGAAGCCTGTCCTAACCCAGCAGTGACTGGAACACGGTCCATGTGCTGTCCTGCCCTGTGACTCAGTGCCCACTTCACATTTCCACCTCAAGCCCTTTAGTCAGCACCGTCTGTCTAGAACCACTAACCCAGGATTGCTGTTTCTCACCGTCCTGCACCTGTCTACATGTCTGAGGTATACTTAAGTATCTGCAGATCTGGGACTTTGGGGTCTGCAGGTAGAAATCATTTTTGCTGCAGAGAATAAAAGGACCATGTGCAATACTTGATGCCTTGTGATCCACCCACCCACCTGTCAGGTGCCCTAATAGACAGTCCTTAGCTCCCTGAGTGTCAGCAGAGTAAGCAGTGGCTGTGCTGGCTCCTCTGATCCCCTGAACTCTGTGAATGGCTCGTGGGGTTCCCCCAAGTATCTGGAGCTGCAGGCAGAACAGGGGCAAGATGTGGAGAGGCAGTTGGGGTTGTGAGGTACAGTGTGAGGTCGGAGGCTTGCTCTGGTACAGGGTATAGCCATTGCCCACCATTCTTTCTTCCTTAAGCAAAGAATGGCCATGAGGCCAATTCACCCAAGTCTGAAGACAGCTGGGTTCAGACAAAGTATGAGGGGAGGAAAAAGGTACTGCTAGGTGTGGCAGCTGTGACTGATTTGATGCCCTCGGGTACAGCAGGGTGGCCCTGGTGCCCCTGCTCGCACAGGGGAGAAAGGAAAAGCTCTCTGCAGCAGCTTGGGCCTAGGTGTGAGGATCTGCCCTGATTGAGGCAAGCGAAGCAGGCAAAGGGAGGGTGCTAAATGCTGCCAGGTGAAGAGTGTTAGGGATACAAAGAAAACTGGTCTGGAAGGGAGGGGACCTCAGGATTCCATTAACTCACCAGCCTGTCAGGGCGGGTACGGCAGTGGACAGAAAAAGAGGTTCTTGCCTCTGAGAGCAGTAGGGAGCACAGATAGAAAATAGTTACGCAAATAAAGGCAAAGCCAAAATAATTACACCCTTCACAAATAGAGGAAAATGGGCTTTGAGTTTGCCCTGACCTGTTAGGTGTCGTCGAGTCCTAGGAGGCTGGAGATCCTCTAGGACCGCCCAAGTCCTGCTTGCTGCGCCCCGCAACTCCGCAGGGCCCGCCGTTCTCCCGCCGCGCCGGCAGGGGGCAGTGCAGTTCCACGGCTGTCCCGACAGCCTCCGCGCGGGCGCGTGTCTCAAGCGGGCGGAGTTGGCTCGCGCGGAGGAAGCGGCCAGTACGCTAGTCGCCGCCATGCCCGGGGACCACCGCCGCATCCGCGGGCCCGAGGAGTCGCAGCCACCACAGCTGTACGCGACAGATGAAGACGAGGCGCCCGCTGCCCGAGACCCGACGCGGCTGCGGCCCGTGTACGCGCGCGCCGGGCTGCTGAGCCAGGCCAAAGGTTCGGCCTACCTGGAGGCAGGCAACACTAAAGTGCTGTGCTCCGTGTCCGGCCCGCGCCAGGCAGAGGGCAGCGAGCGTGGCAGCGGCCCGGCCGGGTCGGGCGGCGAGGCTCCGGCCGCACTGCGCGGGCGCCTTATTTGCGACTTCCGCCGCGCGCCCTTCTCGGGCCGACGGCGCCGCGCACCCCCGGGCGGCGGGGAGGAACGGGAGTTGGCGCTGGCGCTGCAGGAGGCGCTTGAGCCGGCGGTGCGCCTGGGCCGCTACCCGCGCGCGCAGCTTGAGGTGTCGGCGCTGCTGCTGGAGGACGGGGGTTCGGCTCTGGCGGCCGCCCTCACGGCCGCCGCGCTCGCCCTGGCCGACGCCGGCGTCGAGATGTACGACCTGGTAGTGGGCTGCGGCCTGAGCCGCGCGCAGGGCCCCACGCCCGCCTGGCTGTTGGACCCCACGCGGCTCGAGGAGGAGCGTGCCGCCGCAGGCCTTACCGTGGCGCTCATGCCGGTGCTCAACCAGGTGGCCGGGCTTTTGGGCAGTGGGGAGGGCTGCCCAACGGAGAGCTGGGCCGAGGCTGTGCGCCTGGGCCTCGAGGGCTGTCAGCGCCTCTACCCTGTGCTGCAGCAGTGCCTGGTGCGGGCCGCCCGCCGGAGGGGCGCCGCCACCCCGTCCTGAGCAAAGGACCCGGAGGACACGTACCTGCTGCCTCCAGACTGCGGGGAGCTGAGACCTGGGGAGCACCGGAGAGGATGGAGTGGAAGTGGTTTGACAACAGCCGCCTCCTCCCAATACGGAACTCATGCCCTGGACACCTGTTGTGAGAAACTTTTCTCAAGCTGGCTCTGTGCTCCGACCCAGTTGAGGAAACCCATGAATTCAGCCTGATTTCTAAGTTGGAAAGGACTTAAGCCGGAATTATCGGGAAAATGGGGCTTAGACCTGTTGTCTTGTTAGGGGTGGACCCTAATCGATGTAGGCCAGCCAGCGCCCTACGACCGGGTTGCTTTTGAGAGACTGGATGAGGGGCTTGTGCCTTCTTACATAAGAGCTAAAACAAAACAAAAACTTTTCTATATGAGCAACGTTTTCTGTTGTGGTTCTTCTTGGTACAGGATTTAAAAAAGCAAGGCTTTGAGCTGGATAGTGTGTTCTTGGACCCCTGGTGCCAAGGGTTCTGCAGCTCACTGCCTGGCATTTGTCCCTGGTTAGGCCAATGTGAGCAGAAGACGGGCTGAAACACCTGAAGCACCTTAAGGGTTTGAAGTGAAAAAATGTGCTTTGGAGGAGGGGAAGCTGTCCCCCACCCCCCGGAGTACCCCAGTCGGGGCAGCGTCTGAGATGAACAAAAGTCAGAAGAGCTGTGCAGTCCCAGAAGCACTCTGAGTGCATCTCTTATTCCCTGTTCAGTGTTAGGGACCCGGCAAGACACCAGGCCAGGGTTGCGTAGATGCAAAGAAGGGCTTTGTCTTGAGTGGAAGGCAGATCTTTCCTTCCACGGCCACCTCTACCAGTGGTAAGAAGTGGGGCTGGCCTCATGATCTAGTGCTTCTTGTCTAGACTTGGTTCCTGGGAACAAGGCCCTAGAGCAGGTGAACTGCCAGGAATAAGCCTGTAGACTCTGGGGCACCAGATAGCAGTTAGCTATTTCATAGAGCAGTGTTAGCCTAGCTGACAGACCGTGAGGCTGCAGCCTTAGACCCTTTGGTCTCCTAAGCCCTGTGGGTGTGTGACCAGATCTGGACTGGAAGCAGCTCGGTAGCTGGCCCTTCAGAACCACAGCAGCCTGGTCCCCTCTCAGCCCTTGGCTTGCTATGAGGTTCTAAACTTGTGTTTCAAGGACCTGCTCTGCTTCTCTAGAAAGGGCTGGGTCTGGGAGAGCCCAAGGCCCAGAATGAGGCACTGGGACCACTTTAGGAACCTCTGACCAGAAAAAAATACAAATTTTATTTTTTCCCTTCTGACATAATACATTTTTCCAAAGCAGATCTGAAATAGTACACACCAGTGAGAGACAGTACATAAAAATAACACCCGTTCTGAGGGATGGTATAGGTGGATGTGGAGTGGAGCCAAAAGGGCTATGTGAAGTACTCCCTAAGACATGACAGCTACTTCAGGCTGGGAGGGAGATGGCAGGAACACAGTTTTGTTTCCTGTGCTGTACAGTAGTTGGAGAAAGAGGCCTGGGCCCACTGCTGCACCAAGTTCCACACCCAACAGGACTGCCGAGGCCGCCAGATGGGAAAAGAGCGGCTGACACTGTTCATAGGGGACTGATGGTACCTTTGTGGTGGGGGACCTTGGCTTCTGGAGGATGGTGACCTGGTGCTGGGAGTTCCAGGCTACACCTCCCTCCAGCCCTGCCAATCCCAGTGCTTTCTGGAGATGTGCCTTCCAAAGCTTAAGTCCACAGGATCGATCGGAAGCTGGTTTTTCTGAACTGTGCCTCCATTTCTATTGTCCTAGTTCCAGAACAGGTGCCACCAGGAGGCTTTCAAAAAACACAGAGGCAGGGAGGGAGCCACCCACAAACACCTAGAGCTGACAAGCCTGAAAGGCTTCCAGTCTTCCAGTGGCGGCCCTCCCAGTCTGATACGTGATTCTTCACCTATAGGGAAAACAAGTGGGACTCTGGCTGAGAGGCCAAAATACAAGAGATGGCTGGGAGAGGAAGGGTCCTTGCTGGCACCCAGCCCCCTCCCCAACTCTGTCTCCTGAGAACCTTGGACTTGAGTAGCCAGTGCTATAGCAGTGGGGGGCTTGGGCTGATGCAGGGACCACCAGATGGGGGCAGAGAGGGGGATATGGGAGGGGATATGCCACCTTTTAGTGCTATACAGAGCTGTTATCTGTTCCAAGCCTGGCCATGCTGGCCTTCTAGGGAGGTCAACATGGTGCAGCTTCCCTGGGGAGTGTGGTACTATGCAGACAACCCCAGACTTAGGGTGGGAGGAGGGCAGAAACTAGGCCTTAACAAGCTCACCAGGTGGTTCTCAGGCAAGGGGTCTGCAGCCATGAGGCACACCTGTGACGTCCTACAGTGCTCCATGTATCCACCCAACCCTGGCTCCATACTCCCAGAAGGGGATGCTGTTTGTTCCAACCAGGATAGACCCAGCTGGCCACTGCCCAGCACAGCGCCTGGTTCAGTTAAGCTGGGCCAACCGAGTTGAGAGAAGACAAGGCTACATGGTCCCCCAAGAAATGCTCTGTCCAAGCTTCACTGCCCTCCACTGTGGGCTCCTGCACCAACCCCAGTCCCCCCTGCCTCACAGGGAGGCCACGAGTACCCCCACACACAAGCAGGGAGAGGAGGGTGGAGGGTGGCCACTCACTGCTCTTCCATGTCTGTGTTCTCAGAGCTGTCCACCTCTGCAGCAGCCCTCTGGCCCCTGTGCTCTGTGCTTTCTGGGCTCCTGGGCTCCTGCAGAGGCTCGGTGGTTCCGCCCAAGGACCCCTCACTCCAAGGGCCTCTGTCCACTTCACTGTCCTTTGTCTCTGTTCAGGGAGAGTTGCTGAGTCAGTGGCCAGGTTTGGAGGTCCCAGCTGACCTAGGAGAAGCACTTGATGCCCAGACTGATCTGGGACACTAGAGAGGGCAAGCGGGGAATGGGCAGGGACAGGCCCTGGCTCTGGATAGCTGCTGAGTGCTGGGGTGACCAGGGGTGACCAGACAACCCCCAAGGCACAGGAATGGCCAGAGAGGAGTCGGGGAGGGTGTACTCCTGGTGTTGGGCAGGCACAGGCACCCTGCTAAGAGCATGGCCCGGGCCACACTCGGAGCATCCGACCTGCAGGCTGATCCCGCTGCTGGTCCATGTGCTCCAGGCGCTCCAGTAGGCTGTCCACCTGGGCTTTGATCTGGCTCAGCTCCCCCCTGATGGTGTGCAGCTCCTCAGTCTGTACTGTTGGGGGAGGCAGCAGAGGTGGTGCTGTGTTGCCTGGGTTCCTGGGCCTTCCCTGCTCTGATCAGGGCTGCCCAGCTGCCCTCAGCTGCCCAGGCAAGGGCCGTACCCACTCACTCACGTTTTGTCTGTCTTGGGGGCAGGTGGCTATTCCTGGTGGCCTTGTGAGGGCTGAAGCTGCCCACGTAGGTTCTCTGGAGCTTGACAGGCATGCGGTTGATGAGTGGGGGGATCCTCTGGTATTTGTACACCCTACGGGGGTGGCAGAGTGGGCGCAGGCTCACGAGCACCCCCTCTTTGCCCAGAAGACTGAAGGAGCAGGCTCACTCACCTGTAGGGGACTTCCTGCCTGTGCAGCTTGGAGTCCAGGTCATAGTTACTGCTGTAGAAGAGAAGACAAATGGGGAAGGGTCACTGTCCAGGGCCAACGTCCCTGCCCTAGCCTCAGGTTAATCTGGGGAAACTGAGGTATGCAGCTGTGCCTTGGAATCCAGGATTCTCCACCAGAAGTCCCTGATATTTGCCCAAAGTCACTTTGGGAGACCACAGTAAGATGGTTGGCAAAGTCCCTGCAAATCAGCAGCTCCCCCCCAGCCTCTGATAAAGGGCACCTTTTGGCTGGCTTCAGGTGGCAGGAGGGGACAATCACCTGCAGGTTTCTGCCATCAGGCCCAGGGCCAGGCCCAGCCACTTATCCCCGCAGCCAACACAGCCTGAGCCAGAAGCTCAAAATACTCCTCCGCCTGCCCCTGACACTGCTGACCTTCTGGATCTCAGTCTGGCAAAGGATGAAGGGAACAGTTAAGTCAGCCCAGAGCCTCGGTGGGGGTGTGAAAGCCCCTGATCCTTGTGTGGGAATCGCCAGGATGCAGGGATCAGCACCTGGGGTCCAGGCCACCTCCGCCCTGCTCCAGGCCCAAGAGAAAGGATGAGGCTGAAAACCCTTAGAGGCATACTGCCAACTCAAGCCTTCTGACCCAACCATGCCCTTCAAGAACGGTGCTGGGAAGGGTTGCGGGCTCCAGGTGCAGAGGGACAACGGGGCCCTGGCCTGAGCAGGAAGGCTTGTGGGAATGCAGCTGCAGGAGCTTCAGGGCCTGGAGTTTTGTGTGTGTGTGTGTGAACATGGAGCAAAGTACAGATTCTGAAATAACTTTCTAATGCTGTTTGCACCCCTAGCTCTGGTTCAGTCCCCACTCTGGAACCCATGGGCACCCCTAAGGTGGAGGAATGAGGATGTTGTTGGGGGCAGGCTCTAGCTCCTTCTCCCTCATCCTGCTGATCCCCCACTTCCCTGGATGAGATTTCCAACCTCCCACTCTCCCTTAGATGACACAACCTGACTTGCTGAAACGAAGACTTGAAGCTCTTACTGATGACAATCAAAGACTGCGGCCTTCAGTATCGATTACACCTCAGCATAAAGGAAACAAAAATCCTCACAACTGGACCAATAAGCAACATCATGCTAAACTAAATGGAGAAAAGACTGAAGTCTTTTACTTGCACCCACAATCAATGCCCATGGAAGCAGCAGTCAAAAAACGAAATGCTTTACTGCATTGGGCAAATCTGCTGCAGACCTCTTTAAAATATTAAAAAGCAAATATGTCACTCTGAAGACTAAGGTGTGCCTGACCCAAGTCATGCTATTTTCACTCGCCTCATAAGCATCAAGAGCTGGAGAGTGACTAAGGAAGACCGCAGAAGAACTGATGCATTTGAATTGTGGTGTTGGCGAAGAATATTGAATGTACCATGGACTGCTAGAATAACTAACAAATCTGTCTTGGAGGAAATATAGCTATAATGCTTCTTAGAAGCAAGAATGGCCAGACTTCCCTCTTGTACTTTAGTCTTGTTGTCAGAAGGGACCAGTCCTGGAGAAGGATACCATGCTTGGTAAAGTACAGGGCCAGTGAAAGTGGGGAAGCCCCTCAACTAGATAGAATGGCCCAATGGCTGCAGGGATGGGCTCAAGCATGGCAATAACTGTGAGGATGGCACTGTTTCCCTCTGTTGTACACAGGGTCGCTATGAGTTGGAGCCGACCCCACAGCAGCTGCCGCCACCATCCCCCTTCTGGCTTCAGGAGATCTGGTCGGGGAAGCACATGCTGATGGGGTTCAGAAGGGATGCTGAGTCTGGTCTGCATAGGCCCATCCTCAGATAAAGGAAAGTGAACCAGGGCGGCAGTGGGGTGGGGTGGCCTCACACCCACCCCGAGGGCGCAGTGAAAGCAAACAGGCGGTTGGGAGCCAGGAAAGAATCCCAGACATAGAGTCTCAGCTGAGTACATTTGCTCAAATAGCATTTCCACTCCCCATTCTTCCCCAGCACCGACGGGCTGGGCGGGCCCCCTCTCTGCAGCTGAGTAAGGATCCGGCAAGGTGCCTGCCTCTAGCACAACCATTTGGATTGTCTTGGCAAAGCCTCTGCCACCACAGCATTGGTGGTTCAGTGGTAGAATTCTCGCCTGCCACGCGGGAGGCCCGGGTTCGATTCCCGGCCAATGCAAAGGGTTTTAAATTTTCCTTTCTTTTTCCTTCCCAAAATAACTACTTTAAATAATTTTTGTTATTTTCTCTATTTTTTTTTTTTTTTAATGTTTTTTGTAAGTAGCAAGAGATGAACTAACTAAAAGAATGGGGTCATTCAGACTCCCTTGTTCGGCGAGCTCGGCGAGCAGCCCGAGCACTGACGTAGCTAGGCTCAAAGCGCATGCGCCACGCCGAAGCGCCAGCCGCAGGTATAGGCTCTGGTAGGTCCCCCATTCCCCCGTCAGCTTTGGGCTTCCCTGCGCTCCCTTTGTTTACTTCCTTTATCTTCCTGAGGCTTGTGCCCTGGGCGGGTAGCCTTAACCCTGTCTCCCAAGAGAGCCCTCCCTTGATCTGCACTAATGGTTACAGGCTGCAAACCTAGCCTTCCCATAAAGAGAAACAAAACGCACCGGTAGGTTGGGTAGGTTGGCACTGTAGGCAGAAGTCAAGGCGCTCCCTCAGGTGTCCCCAAGGACAAATTATGGGGTGGGAAGAGGGCCCTTGGGGTGGTCCATCCACCACAAACTTTTCTCTCTGCGTTTTTTTTTTTTCAGCCCCAAAGCACATGGCCTGGACTTTACCCGTTTTTTATGGAGGGGTCGCTTAGCACCTTCTCAAGGGTCCCTTCCACTGTAGCCAGAGTGACTAGGGAGTGCTTTATTCTCTGCCCTAGAGTCCCCTGGGGTCAGACTGGTCTTGAAAAGGTGCCCCAGATTCCACTGCATGAGGTGTGAACTCCTGGGAGATAAGTATCATCTCTCCCCATTGCTCTCGGTTTTCCCCACAAGAGACCCCACTCCAAAGCAGGGCAGGAAGCTGACAAGGCTGGTCCCAAGCCCGCCTGGCCAACAGTGGGGGGTGGAAAATATAAAATCTGAAGGTGACTGGAACTGAGGATCTGAGGGCACAGTTTACTCAACCTTAAAAGTGGCCGTTTTAACAAACATGTGAGTTAACTACGAAATAGAACCACTAAGCATCCATCAGAGAGAAAAATACACAACTGTATAAACAGATGCCCCTAGGTAAGAGTCTCACAGCTGAGCTAGGAAACCAGCATGCAGCCGCGTGCACCTCGGCATCATGAAGTACACGGTTACAGCACTGAGTCACCAACAAGTCCACGTCTACCCACCAGCCCCAAACAGAGGCAGTGGGAAGGCTTCTCACAGGTACACTCACAGGTGAGGGAGCCATTACACCTCAGCTCTCTGTTGGGCAACCTCTCTGAAGGTACAGAGACATTGCAAATGAAAACCATAGCCAGTCCTGCCAGCTCACTTCCAGGGAGAAGAGCCAGGGCAAAAACCCAGGAGAAGCTCAGTATGATGGTGTTTACAACAGTACTGTTCCCAACAACAGCCATCTCCCCCACTGCCTCCCTCCAATGGCAAAGCAGAAACCATCCAAGTGCCCGCAGTAAGGCCAGGAGCTAGCAGAAGGGACAAAGAGGCAGCATGGTCCATGTACACCCTTGTTACATCCATGAAACTGATATTTCTGAAAATGCACATTTCTTTAAAATTGCTTCCCAAGTCAGGGGCAAGATCTCATACAGAGAGGTTCCCATTTGCTACTTCTCAAATGTCTGTACTGAAAAAAGGCCCCAAGTGTCCCACAGGTAAGACTGCCCCCACACCCCTCCCTGGCTCCAGACAAGGGGGTGGTAGGTGAGCTATGTCAGCTACCAGGGGTCTTAGAAGAGCTGGACTAACCGCCTCGGCCAGGGGAGAAGGGCCCTTCTTGGGTGCTACAGAAGTAGGACCAGGTAGCCTGGGTGTGCAGTAAAACCAAGAGCCCCAAACAAGCCAGTCTCCAGATGGCAGGGCCTTGGTCAGCCTGGGTCCTCCTCTCCCCCAGACGAACTCACCAGAAGATGCCTGTGCCGTGTTGTCTCTTCTGGCCTGGCCAGACCAAACCAGGCGTGAGCTCTCGGGCCATGTCCAAATCTAAAGAGAGAGCAAGAGAGCAGGACAGAATGAGATGCCCTGGTCCCCCCCAGGAGACACCACTGCAGCTTCCTGCAGCTGCCCGCCCACTTGCCTGCCTGGGACAGAGCTGGACACAGCCTCTTCCCGCCCACCTGCCTGCTGCCAGGCCCACACTCAGCACCTGTGTCTAAGCTAAGCCACTGCCTGGCTGCATCTGAAAGAGCCAGGGAGGGCCAGAGGGAGAGGCAAAGGGAGCACTTTTTACAAAAGCATTTTATTGTGTTGTTGTTGTTAGGTGCTGTTGAGTGGGTTCTGACTCATAGCGACCCTATTATGTACACCAGAATGAAACACTGACAGTCCTGCACCATCCTCACGATCCTCGCTGTTTGAGTCCCTTGTTGCAGCCATGTGTCAATGCATCTCATTGAGTGTCTTCCTCTTTTTCACTGACGATGTACTTTTATGAAGCGTGATGCCCTTCTCCAGAAACTGGTTCCACCTGATAACATGCCCAAAGAACGTTAGACAAAGTCCTCCCTTCTAAGCAACATTCTGGATGTACTTCTAAAACAGATTAGTTGATTCTTCTGGCAAACCATGATATATTCCATATTCTTCACCAAAACCATGATTCAAATGTATGAAGTCTTCTTTGGTCTTCCTTATTAATTGTCCAATTTTTGTATGCAAATGAATCTATTGAAAATACTATGGCTTGGGTCAGGCACCCCTCAGTCCTTAAGGTGACATCTTTGCTTTTGAACAATTTAAAGAAGACTTTTGCAGCTGATTTGCCCAATGCAATATGTCATTTGATTTCTTGACTGCTGCTTCCAAGGGCATTGAGAATAGATACGAGTAAAATGAAATCCTTGACAACTTCAATCTTTTCTCTGTTTATCATGATGTAGTTTATTTGTCCAGTTGTGAGGATTTTTGTTTTATGTGAAGGTATAATCCATATAATCCATACTGAAGGTTGTAGTCTTTGATCTTCATTGGTAAGTGCTTCAAGTCCTCTTCACTTTCAGGAAGCAAGGTTATGTCATCTGCATATGGCAGGCTGGTAATAAATCTTCCTCTAATCCTGATGCTGTGTTCTTTTTCATGTAGTCCAGCTTCTCTAATTATTTGCTCGGTATATAGACTGAATAAGTATGGTGAAAGGCTACCACCCTAATGCACACCTTTCCTAACTTTAAACCACATATTATTCCCTTGTTCTGTTCGAATGATTGCCTCTTAGTCTATGTACACGTTCCACATGAGCATAATTAAGTATTCTGGAATTCCCATTCTTTGCAATGTTATCCATAATTTGTTATGATCCATATAGTCAAATAACTTTGCATAGTTGATAAAACACAGGTAAACATCTTTCTGGCATTCTCTGCTTTCAGCTAAGATCCATCTGACATCAGCAATAAACTCACTGCTCTCAAGTCGGATCCGACTCTTAGCGAGCCCTCCTTGGGTTTCTGAGGCGGTATCACTATGGACCTAGATTGCCCAACCTTCCTTCCAAGGAGTGGCTGGTGGGTTTGAACCACCAGGCTTCTGGTTAGCAGTCAAATGCCTTCCTTAGGCACTATGCCACCAGAGTTCCCTACATCAGCAATGATATCCCTCATTTCACAGCCTCTTCTGAATCTGACTTGAGTTTCTGGCAGTGTCCTCTTGATATACCACTGCAACCATCTTTGAATTATTGTCAGCAACATTGTACTAGTGTGTTGCATCACCTTTCTTTGGAATAGCACAAATATGGATCTCTTCCAGTCAATTGGCCAGGTAGCTGTCTTCCAAATTTCTTGGCATAAACAAGTGAGTGTCTCCAGTGTTGCATCCATTTATTGAAACATCTCAGTGAGTATTCAGTCAGTTCCCAGAGCCTTGTTTTTTTGCCAATTCCTTCAGTGCAACTTGGACTTCTTTCTTCAGTACAATTGGTTCTTGATCATATTCTACCTCCTGAAATGGTTCAACAATCGACCACTTCTTTTTGGTACAATGACTCTATGTATTCCTTTCATCTTCTTTTGATGCTTCCTGCATCATTTATTATATTGCCCATAAACAAAAAACCAAACCAAACCCACTGCCACTGAGTCAATTCAGACTCACAGCAACCCCCATTGGGTTTCCAAAGTGGTGAATCTTTACAGAAGTAGATTATCCTATCTTCCTTCCATGAAGTGGCTAGTGGGTTTGAACCACCAACCGTCTGGTTAGTAGTCAAATGCTTTAGGCACTGTGTCACCATAGCTCCTTTTTTTTGCCCATTGTTGTTGTTGTTAGTTGCTGTCGAGTCGTCTCTGACTCACAGCAACCCTATGCACAGCAGAATGAAACACCGCCTGGTCCTGAGCCACCTCCATGATTCTTGCTATACTTGAGCCCATCGCCACTGCCACTGTGTCAATTCATCTTGTTGAGGGCCTTTCCCTCTTTCATCGACCCTCCACCTTACTAAGCATGACATCCTTTTCCAGGGAATGGTCCCTTCTGACAACATGACCAAAGCAGGTGAGATGAAGTCTGGCCACTGTGCCTCCAAGGAGCATTCTGGCTGCACTTCCTCCAGGACAGACCTGTTAGTTCTTTTAGCAGTCCACAGTACTTTCAGCATTCTTTGCCAACACCACAGCTCAAAGCATCAATTACTCTTCAGGCTTCCTTATTCATTGTCCAGCTCTCACATGTGTATGAGGCGACTGAAAATACCATGACTTGTGTCAGGCACACCTTAGTCCTCAAGGAGACATCTTTGCTCTGCAGCGCCAGAAAGAGGCCCTTTGCAGCCGATTTGCCCAGTGCTATATGTCATCTGATGTCCTGACTGCTGTTTCCACTGGCGTTGATTGTAGAACCAAGCAATATGAGTCTTTTCTCAATTTATCATAATGCTGCTTATGTCTAGTTGTGAGGACTTTTGTTTTCTTTATATTGAGATGTAATCCATACTGCAGACTGTATTCTTCAATCTTCATCAGTAAGTACTTCAAGTCATCCTCATTTTCAGCAAGGAAAGTTGTGTCATCAGCATATCACAGGTTGTTAAATGATTCTTCCTCCAATCCTACCGCCACGTTCTTCTTCACAAAATCCATCTTCTTGGATTATTTGCTCAGCATACAGATTGAGTAAGTATGGTGAAAGGATACAACCCTGACACACTCTGTTCTTGATTTTAAACCATGCAGTGTTCCCCTTTTTCTGTTCAAATGACAGCCTCCTGGTCTATGTACAGGTTCCTCATGAGTACAATTAAGTGTTTTGGAATTCCCATTCTTCTCAATGTTATCCACAATTTGTTAATGATCCACACAATCAAATGCTTTTGCATAGTCAATAAAACACAGGTAAACATCTTTCTGGTACTCTTTGCTTTGAGCCAAGATCCATCTGACATCAGCAATGATATCCCTCGTTCCACATCCTCTTCTGACTCCAGCTTACATTTCTGGAAGTTCTCTGTCAATATACTGCTGCAGACATTTTTGAATTATCTCCAGTAAGATCTTACTTGCATATGATATTGTTTGATAATTTCCACATTGTGTGGGATCACCTTTCTTTGGAATGGGTACAAATATAGATCTCTTCCAGTCAGTTGGCAGGGAGCTGTCTTCCAGATCTCTTGGCATAACCAAGTGAGTGCTTCCCGTGGGGCATCCGTTTGTTGAAACATCTCACTGGGTATTCCATCAATTCCTGGAGCCTTGTTCTTCACCAATTCTTTCAGTGCAGCTTCGACTTCTTCCTTCAATGCGTTGGTTCTTGAACATCAGCCTCCTCCTAAAATGGATGAAGAACGACCAGTTCTTTTTGGTACAATGACTCTGTGTATTCCTTCCATTATTTTTTCTTTCTTTTTTGCCCATAGAATCCTTCAATTTTGCAACTCAAAGCTTGAATTTTTTCTTTAGTTCTTTCAGCTTGAGAAATGTCAAGCATGTCCTTCCCTCTGATTTTCCAACTCCAGGTCTTTGCACATTTCATGATAATACTTTGTCCTCCTGAGATGCCCTTTGAAATATTCTGTTCAGCTCTTTTACTTCATCACTTCTTCCATTTGCTTTAGCTACTCTCCATTCAACAGCAAGTTTAAGATTCTTCCCTGACATCCATTTTGTTTTTTTCTTTCTTTCCTGTCTTTTTTTGTTTGTTTGTTTAGTGTGATTTGGGTGAAAGTTTACAGAGCATATTCGTTTTCCATTCAACAGTTCATATATATTTTGTTTTGTGACACTGATTGCAATTCCCCTAACGTTAACAGATTGCTTCCCACTTCTTCCCTGTCTTTTTAATGACCTTTTTCTTTCTTCATACATGATGTCCTTGATGTCTTGTAGGTCACTGGTGTTCAGTGAGTCAAATATTTTCTTGAGATGGTCTCTAAATTCAGGTGGGATATAATCAAGGCTGTATTTTGGCTCTCATGTACTTGTTTTAATTTTCCTCAGCCTCAACGTGAACTTGTAAATGAACAATTCTGCAGTCGGACCCTGGCCTGGTTCTGACTGATGACATTGAGCTTCTCCATCATCTCTTTCCACAAATGTAGTTGATTTGATTTTTGTGTGTTCCACTTGACAAGGTCCACATGTATAGTTGCCATTTATGTTGTTGAATACTTGCAATGAATAAGTTGTTGGTCTTGCAACATTCTATCATGTGATCTCTGGCATTATTTATATCATTTTATATTTTATCATTTTATAGTTAATGAAATGCTTGCCCTCAGTCATACAGTCTGCCAGACACAAGGTGACAGGATTGACTGACAACTCAAAGGAAAAACATTACAAGGCAAGGGGCTGACAGCAAGACTTGGTAGCTGTACACGGCACCCATGTGCGTGAAAGGGCTCAGCACACTCACCAGGGAGTACATTAGAGAGGCTAGTCATGTTTAATCAATTCCAATTAAAGTGAATTTAACAGCTTTAAAATGGAGACAAGTAACCCCCCCAACCACATTAAAACAAACTAACAAACAAACAAGCTTATGGTTCCCCATTAAGCATTAGCTAAGTATCAGCAGGAGACATGTTTGAGAAAAAACATACAGAAGAGTTTTGATTTCTGCAGACCTGTTCCTAATGGACAGCCTGGCCCCAGGAAGCAGAGAGCAGGGCTCCAACAGGGTGATACCTGCACATTCTCCATGTAGTCTGAAATTGTGTGTTTCTTCCTTTGGCAAAATTCATACCACTATGGTTACTTTCACATTTGCAATATCCAGAGGGGACAGGACACCACACCCGTGTCCATCACACAGGGCACCAGCACAGAGGCACATAGAAGTGCTTGCTGGGCCTAAGAGAGAAGGCACACCACTACAAGAAGCTTGCCATTCCCTTTGAGCTATCCATCATTCATCACAAATCCTGAAAACTACAAATACTGAGAAGTGACAGCTCAGAAAGGAGAGAATGCAGGCAACAATGAGAATCATTCTCATGAGGCCTTGATCATAGGGTCAGTCTTTGAGCTGAGTAGGAAAGGTCATTCAGAGGCCACCAGCTGCCTGGCTAATCAGCAACCTGGAAGCAGGGCCAGTCATCATGAAGGGGGCTGGTGGAGTGTCTGGGAGGTCTGGTACTAACTCATCACCACCAATAGCAAACCACGTCCACATGTGTGGCATCTTCTTGGGCATCTGCCATGTGCATCCCAGAGCAGGCAAGCATGGAGCATGGCAGGGCCCTGACTCCATTCATGGCCCAGGTGACAGGATGCAGAGCAGAGGTCTGTCTTTGCTCCACACCCATCTCTCATAAAGACCCCCAGACAGATATCCTAAGAGACACTCGCTCTAGGGTTCCCTAGCCTGTGAGTGCTTGACTCCATGGGACATGGATAGGAGCATTAATGGATGGGAGTCATGACAGTCATGACAGCAGATGAGTCAAGGGCAGGGGAGGTGGGCAGGCAGGTGGGAAGAAAGGAGCAGAAGAATGAAACAGAGAGGCCAGGGCAAGGACCTTGAACAAAGAAATGGGAAGAAGGAGAAGTGGGTGGATAGGTTGAACAACTGCTTTCCAGAGTCTACCAAACTGACTCCCAGCTATATCCACCCTGAATTCACCAGATAGATGCAAAAACTTTCACTTATTTTCATTGTGTTCTCAGGAAGAAAATAAAGTGTCATAAAGATGGCAGCCAGTAGCTAACAACTCCTACTATTTGTGCTACAAATTTCATCCCTCATCTCACTGAATCCTCACGCCAGATGTAGATGCTATTATGACCCTCATCTTACAGGAGAGTTACTGTAAGTGTCCAAGGGCCCATGGAGAGCAAGAGGAGGGGAGGGATGGGATCATAGTCCCCCACTTCCAAACCCTGCATGGCTCCAAGAAATGAACACTGAGAGGTGCCCAGTGGGGTCACCTATAAGCAGAGCCTTCTCCAGCCTTCATTGTTTGTTCCAGTACACTTCTCCCTGCCCAGAATCAAATGGTGCGCAGTACCCTGGTCAGAGCAGGGCTGACAAAGCCAGCACTGTGGGGCCGAGCCCCAGGTGTACCATATGACATCTCAGAATGGACAGGAGTTATTCTTTTGGGCCACCTGACATCTGAGCTCCTTTCTTGTGGTAGAGGTATCTCCCAGCTTTGATGTAGAGCCTGCCTCTCATGAAAGAAGCTGAAAATGTCCTTTTCTGTTGCCCTTTCCCAGTCACCTTTGTAGCTGGTCCCTGAGCACACAACAGCTTCTCCTCAATCCAGGCCCACAGGTCCCAATTTTTAACATTAATAAGCTACACAAAATCTATTTCTGCAATTGGTGATGGCAGCAGCAGACAGACTCATATTTCTTTTTTTTTTAACAAAGAACATAACCTCTTTATTTACATTTGAGAAACAACTGTTTAGTTTGGGTGATGATAATGAGCCAAATACTAGAGACAATGGGTAGCTCTTTCTGTTTGTTCCAGCTCGAACAGTGGAAGAGCTTAGATGGGATGTGTTCACTGATGTCCAGCATATCAAACCTACAGCTTGGTACTTCTTGAGCAGGACTGTCCCAATAAAGATGAATGTAAAGACAGGCCAGGATTGAGATGGCAAACATGGAGAATTCAACATGTATGTGCAATTTAGTCTGATGTCCCCATACCAAAAAACCAAAAACCAAACTCACTGCCATTGAGTCGATTCTGACTCATAGCGACCCCCACTGGGTTTTTGAGGCAGTACATCTTTACCAAAGTAGATCGCCCAGTCTTCCTTCCACAGAGTTTCAACTGCCAACCTTCTGGTTAGCAGTCAAATGCCTAATACTACCCCATCAGAGCTCCCTGATGGCCCCACATGCACTCTAAAATTCTGCATTTAGTCAGAGCTGGGAGTGAAATCAAGGTGCTGGCCTATCTTTTTCCACTGCTCCTGATTCCTCTTTGCAGAACATCAGGGTTTTGAAGGCATCTGGCTGCCCTGGAGGGAGGGTGGGTCAGAGTGTTTGGGAGCTTTTGGAGGCTATTTCCCTGGCAGCCTGCTGGGATAACCAGTACTTGTATCTTTTGGTCCTGGGCTTCTCAAAGTTCACCACAGGCATAGGCACCCTCACTGTATCAAGACCATTTACCATCACCTCACACCAGTATTCGCCCCACTGTGTGATGGGCTCTTCTGGTAACTTTACTGCATGCAGGGCTACCACAACACCAAGGTTCTTGAAGAAGTGGCAGGCCACTATTTTAGGGTTTAGCTCCCATCTGACATTCTTCTTCATCCTTACCTCCAGGTGATAGCTTCTCAGAAATTTCACTGTCGCCTCACCTGCCTTGGTCTGGATCTTTTCTAATTTTCCTTCTTGTCTCAGCAATTTCTTCTCTTCAAACAGTTTCCCGTTTTCAGGGGATACATATACAGACAGTCCTTAAGGAAGTAGTCAATTACGGCCCACAGATTTCTGTACTGAGATCAAGTCACCCCGAACTCTAAGTTCCTCTACTGACTGCATGAGGATGAGCTCCATGTTGTCTTTTGGCTGGAGTTTTGTGTCCTCTACCAGCTTACAGACGTGGTGTCACTGATGTAGGCGTGGCTTCTTTCTCTCTCTGGCCAGTGGCACCTTTTGCCAGTGCTCCACAATAACTGTGCTCTGATTGTGAGAGAGGCTGAACTTGTGCTCTGGACCAGGGGTGCCTGCTCCAAATCGTGGCTGGAATTCCTCTCAGCAGCTGCTCAGAGCCTGCCCTCAGCAGGGCCCTGCCTGGAGCCGCAATCACAGCCACAGCATGTTCCCGGGCACTGGTATTTCCAAGGTGGCAGCACTTCTATCCCACCTCACTAGTGCCAGTTGTGGTGTCTGTACCTCGCAGAGGAAGTGGGGCACTTCACTAGGCCAGTTCTGCCATGTGGTCTGATCCAAATCTGAGGTCCCTGACCCTTCCAGATCTGGGAGCTAAGCAGTATCTTCAAGAAATTCCTTCTGCTTAGAGTTGCCAGAATTAGTTTCTATTACTTAAAACTGAGAATCCCGACTAATACAAAAATAGGCACCAGGAATGGGTGGAGCAAGCAGCCCTATGGGAAATTGGACAATCTAAGGCTGGTAAATGCCAGAGGAGAGTGAAAATCCATCTAGTATTAAGGGACAGGACACCAGAGGCCCCTGGCATGCTATGGTGAGACAGTTAATCCTGTGGTCCCCTGGAACAAAGCACCTGTCAAACGTGAGGCTTTCAGGGGCCCAGGGACCCCTGCCATAGGACAATTATGATTATGCTGAAGTCAACGGCTCTTGTGCAGGATGGTTGCTAATGGCACTGAAGAGTTTAAAGGAAAAGCAAGACAAGCTCAAAGCCAAATTCTTGGCCCAGGGCATGGTTAGGAAATGGGAATTTTTATTGGGCTGAGTAAAAAAAAAAAAAACAACTTAAAATCTGATGCAATTGTTATAAAGCAACACCATCAAGTAGATTCACACCCTTGATAGGTCTCTAGTTGGGAAAGAGTGAAGAATGGAGACCAGAGGCAATTAGAACAGGATTCCATGGGAAAATTTGGAAGACTTAGTTACCTCTGCCCCCACAGGGCCTCCTTTGCCATCTAAAGCCAACTCCTCTTTCTCACTCTGAAGACCATGGTGGCAGAAACCAGTCAGCTATTTGCCAAACCCATCTTCCTCTCCTCCTGGGCACATATCTAGATGGCATTTCTCAGCTTCCCTTGCAGCTAGATGTGGCCATGGCTATGGGTGGGAGGGATGCCTGCCACTTTCAGGACTGGCTCATAGCATCCTCTTGAGTGACTCTCCACCCTTCTACTTCTTGAGTTGCCACGTGAATGCCAATGCCCTAGGTGACCTGGGAAGCTATGTACTGGAGATGGCAAGGCCTTGGTCAGCCTGGATCCTCCTCTCCCCCACAGCACTTGAGTGATGAATAGCCATTTACAAGAACCACCTTGAAATTCCCATTACACAGTGGCCAGCATTACCTTAAATAACATGCCCTGTAATGACATTGTCCTGAAGGAGTCTCTTGCCCTAACTCAACATTTCTCTTTTTCTTCCAGACTTAATTACAAGTCCAACCTCTGTAGGCTCCAGGGGGCCAAGGACAACATGACCTAGGAGGAGAACACTGAATCACCAAAAGAACAAGATTTGCTAATTTATAGTTGCAAAAATCTGACAAAAAGGGCTGGGAATGGATTAGGACGGTGCAGTACTAGGAAGGGAGAAAATAATGACAGATTGGGTTGAACATATTCTTATTTAGGATTCTATGGAACTAGCACTCAACTGCCAAAGTTAGTTGCCAGGACAGAGGTGAGGTTGCCACAAAGGCGGCTACCAAGTCACTCCTGGGCCCACCAGCAGAACCATGGGCATCAAGTGAGACTGGCTTTGCAGAAATTGTGAGGCACCATTTGGCCACACAGGTCTCTAGCCTGGTTCTCTAACTCTCCCTAAGATCTTGTCACCTACCATTGTCCTTTTGATAAGTTCCTTTTCTTCACAATTAGCCAGGGCTGTTTCTTTATTTCTATTAGTTACAACTAACTGTAAATTAATATTGTAATTGTAAATGAATTGACTACACAATTGTAAATGCTTGACTACCCCTTCTAAGGAGCTCTGGTAGCATAGTGCCTAAGGCACCTGACTGCTAACCAGAAGGCTGGCGGTTCAAACCCACCAGCCACTCCTCGGAAGGAAGGTTGGGCAATCTACTTCCATAGTGATACTGCCTCAGAAACCCAAGGAGGGGTCCCTATGAGTCGGGGCCGACTCGATGGCAAATAACAACAACCACCTCTTCTATGGTCATAGGCCACACTTCCATCTACAACCAATTTGCAGTTTTGTGCAACTGGGCCTGTGGGGCTATTCTGGAGACTAACAATAGCATCTCCCATAGCCTCTAGCCTCACAGCAACACTCAAGCTACCACAGTAGGACAAACTGACAGACAAGTTTGTCCCCTCTAGCTGTTCTAAACTGGTCTGCTCATTTCTTGGTCTCTCCCACCCTGCTCACTTATCTGGTCTTTCCCTGGGGAAACACCCGCCTTCTGCTAGTCCTAGGCTGGCTTACCATGGCCTATACCTGGGGGGGGGGGGGCGGCTCCACACATGCAAACCTCCACCTCCACCTTCTGCTGGTCCCGAGACTGGCTTAACACTCTTTGCAGACATACATCAGAGCCATGACTAGTGGCAGGACAAGCCAGAAGCCAGAAATGGTGACCATGCTATTGGTGGACACAATACCTCTCCTCTGCTGAACAAATGTCTCCATGCAGATCTGGTTCACACCAAGTAAATAAAATCCTGAGGTGCGTCCAGGAGCAACTTTTAACTCTGTGGCCAAGACTAGAGGATGACAACACTCCCAAAGGATGCTTTGTACTTGAGGCATTCAAGGCTATGACAGCTTGGATTCTCTATGCAGGCGATCCCCAGGAAGGGGTGGCCACACCCCAAGTGTACCACAGGGCATTCTATTAGGGTGCACAATGAAAATATTAGGACTTTTACAGTCATCTTTATTTCTATCTTTTAAAGTTTTTATTTGCATCTCTTTCATAAGGTACTGTATGTAATGTTTTAGCATTGTGGTTCATATATATAGTTCACAAATGAAACCAGTTGTCATCAAGTCAATTCTGACTCTTATGCGTCAGAGCAGAACTGTGCTCCACAGGGTTTTCAATGGCTGATCTTCAGAAGTAGATTGCCAGGTTTTTCTTCCAAGATGCCCCTGAGTGGCCTCGAACCACTAACCGTTTGGTTAGTGTGTTAACCATTTGTACCACCCAGGGATTACAGTTTGAACACAAGTATATGTAAACATGTAGTATACATAAACACTTTGGAGGTTCATGCTCAAGTTTTTACAAGTAAAGGTTTGTAACTGACACTGTTTAGAGATCCTCCAGGCCACCCCGTTTGTGACCAAAAGAAAACTCTGCATTCTAGAATCACATTTTACAACATCATCTTGAGCCAGAAAATATTCCAAGGGGTCGTCTGTCTAGTTCTGTGGAAATCTGTGGAGAAGGCTTCCTTTCTCTTTGGAAGCCTAGACCACTTGTTCTGCATTCTCTCTTGCACCCTGCATCTGTTCCACTGAGTCTGGACCACACTGGCCCTGGTTCTGTTTGCCCTGGCGAATCACACAAACACGGCAAGGGGTGCTTTCCCAGAAGCAGATGGAAGCCCCTGTGACCCTCATCACTTCCCCCAATACATGTGGGAAGCACTAAGGGCTTTTGGGGAAAATACACACCATACCTTAGAAAAGTTTGCCACATCAAGGAAAGGTAAGTTCCCCAGATAAAACTCCACAGCAACAAAAATACTGCAGATCAGGTTTTCCAGAAGAACACACTACAGAGGACTACCACGAAGTGAAGAATCTTGCTTTATCCCACGTGATGGCTGTCTGATTCCTTAGCCAGTGCATATGATTTCATAGACTGGATTTTTGGGCATTCTGAGATATTAGGGCCAGGAATGGCTGTCACATGAATGAAAAGCTAAAGGGAGGAAGCAAGAGTGCGGTACCGGCTGCCCAGGACCTCAGTGCCTCAGGGTGACACAGCCTGTCCAGATGACGTGAAAAAGAAGCCCACGAGCTCCTGGAGAGGCACAATGGTTCCGGACTCACCTGTTCCAACACTCTGCCCGTTCCCTGCCTGCAGACTCTTTCTTCCTTCAAGCAGCCAGGGCTGCCCGGAGGTGACAGGACAGGGAACCCTCTCAGTTCTCCTGGGTGTGGTTTGAGAACAACCTCCGAGAGCCTTAGAGGAAGCGGCGAAGGAAGGGGCCAGGAAGCTGGTCTTCAGCGCACCCGGTGTCCACACCCGACAGGCGGAGGAGGTGAGCCGGCCCCGTGACACCTGCCTCCGCACACCTGCCCACACACTCCCTGAGGTGACTCCGGCCGCCGCCCGGCTGCTGCCTCACCTGCCCCATCCGAGAGGGCGCGCAGGGCGCACTCACGTCTCCGACACGCCTCCGAGCTGCCGAATAGCGTCACGGCCGCTTGCGGGGGACCCACTAGGGGCCAGCACCGGCTGGGGCCATCCAGGCCCCCGCCGCGACCTCGGAACGCGCCCCCCCTTGGCGGGCTCCAGGGGGCGCGGCGGGCGCGGCCAGGAGACGCGGGACCCGAGCCGCCGAGCGCTTACGGGGCGCCGAGGAGGGCGGCCCGTGGAAGGGCGTCGGGCCTGGCGACATTGGCGTGGGGCAGCAGGAGTGAGTAGGGGTCGCGTCCCCTGAGAGCCGCGGAACCGACCGCAGGAGCCGACTCTCTCGGAAGCTGAGGAAGGGGCTTTCGCGCGGCGAAGGGCGGGGCCTAAGCCCTCGGGGCGGGGCTCTCGGGGCGGGGGCGGGTGTCGGGTGGGGCTGTCGGGGTTCGGACTTTGCAGCTGCGTCTGCGCAGGCCTGTCTCCCTTAGCGCCTTCCCACTCGCTGCGACCTCTCAGCGGAGGGAGCCACTCGGCCTGAAGGCTAGGGCGCCACCTGCGTTCGGACGCGGCTCCTGCAGAAACGCCTCTCACGTGTACCGGAGAAAAACTTAAGGCGGGATGGCAGAATCTGCCGGGCAGAACAAGGGAGAAGAGCAGGGCTTTCCACGTCCACAAGCCAGTTGGAGAGGTCCAAGTCTAGCCCTTGCTGACGACCTTGGGCAAACACCTGCAGGTGGTGTGGAGGCTCCCCCAATCTGCGAGATGGCTGAGATCCTTAGGGACGGCTGTGTGAATGCCCCGCGTGTGCCCGCGCCTTCCGGCTGTGGACATAGGAGCTTCCCCTTTCATTCCCATTAAACAGCTGAACCGCCCAAAGAAAATGGAAAGGTTATGGCCAGACTGACTGGGTTGCTCAAGCTGTGTGTGATCCTGGGCAACTTACTCAACCTCTGTACGTTTGCGTTTTTCACCCATAAAACAGGGATAGAGATAATACTCCCTCAATGAGGACGTGTGAGGGATTGAGTCAGTAGATACCAAGTGCTGTTACGATACCTGATGCATGACGGTGCTAGCTGTGATGTCTGAGGAGCTGGACAAGGGGTTGGGCTGTCCAGATTTGGATTGCATCCTCAGCCTTGGCCGTGGAAAACACTCCACCAAGGACACACCACTGCCCAGGAATTCAAAGTCGTCTACTACCCTGGCTGTCTGGGGCCCAGGCTGGGAGCTCCTGGAAAAATGACCCCTCACTGAGGCAGAGAGGCGCGGCTTCCTGTTTCATTTCTGGAGGCTGGCCTGGGTCATGCAGGTGAGCGGGGGAAGGGATTCCAGGGTGGGAGGCCCTGAGCAGGGAAGCCTACAACAAACAGCCTCTAGTCTTCCCAGAATCATACTGAGTCCTCGGAATTCCCCTTCAGAAAGAGCACCAACAAGACTGGCTGACTTATAACTTAGTTTAATAATCTTTTATGGGGTGCCTTCCTTCTGCGGGGGTGAGGAAGCCCCTGCTACTGGGAGGGTCTGTCCAGAAATGTCTTCTGAAGGCTGGCCCTGGCTTCAGCACTGCGGCCCAATTGAGCCCCATCCCCACACTCACCGCAGGCTAAGGGGTTCCAGGCCATGTCCCCCTTGCCAGGCTTTGCCAGTCCCCCTGCCCTTATAGGGCTCACTGCACCTCCTGCCCTACTCCCTGCATTGGTCTGAGGCTTCCTTGTATGTTAGGCATGTGGTCCTAGCCTGGCCCTTGTTCTGGGCAAGTGGACAGACAGATAAGCAAGGCTGATGTGCCCAGGGACTGGCAGGTGAGATGATGGGCATTAAGGCCCAGGGTCCCAGCGGGAAATGTGCTCCTGAGCTGGAAAGGAAGCAGAAAAGAGCAAGGGTCGGGGGAGCCCAGGCAGTGTGGATGGGCATCCTGCTGCACCCAGCCCAGGAGTACCATAGTCATGGCCCCATGTGGAAGCTCCAGGCCATTCTGGCAGGTGCTTCTAGGAGCTGGTGCTGGGCCAGGTTTCACTTCAGCCTTCAACTATAGTTCCCTGGGCTCTAGGGAATCAGGGATCACTTAGGGACCAGACAGGTGCCCAAGTAGCAGCAGCTTTACTGATAGGAAGAAAGAGAACTTAGAGCAATCCCAGGCAGGACTCTAGGGTCCCGCTTCTGTGTGCACTTGCTGTGTGATGCTGGGCCCCTGTTCCCCTTTGGGCCTCAGGATGTGCCTCTAAGGAGGATGTACTCAGCAGCTTGTTGTGCTCGGACATGCTCTGGGCATGTGACCTGGATACCCCACAGCCTGGAGCCACCAGTGGGTACCTCAGCAAGGGGGGCAGGGCAGGGGCAGAGGCTGGAGGTGAGCAGTGGTGGGAAGGCCCTCACCAAACTGGCAGATGTAACGGTTTCGGGTTTTACAGCGTTGGTCGTTCCAGTTGAAGGCGGCCGATGCCTGCAGCTCCACACAGTTGCCAAACCTGCTGGCCAAGATGCAGGGTGCTCAGGGTGGAGAAGTAGCATGAAGAGATTGGGAGAGGCTTGAATTCCCCATTACAGCAGGCCACTTGCATCTGCTGGAAGCCAGACCCTGCCTTCCCCCAGAGCTCTCACCCCTGCTTCCTAGACCCCCCTGCAGCTCTTCTCAGAGAAGCAAGGGAGGTCTCCAGCACAGCCCCACCTATCCCACTGCCAGCACACAGCCACTCTGGGTGGAGGGGGTTGGGGAGTACTGGGAACAGTCGGGCCCAAGTCCTGTGGGCCTTCCCTCACAGTAGGTGCCCAAGGCAGGCCCACTACCTCCAGGCCACAGGCTGGGCACAGGCCTGGATCCCAGAAAGGGAGTGAAGGAGTCTTTGAGATATTTAAAGCCCTCCATGACCACCTCCCCACCCCCTGCCATACCTGTGCTAGGCACTCCTGGGCCTAGAAGCAAGGGCCACAGAAGCAAAAGGCCCTCAGTACAGCATGGCCAGTAGGCAGACTGGGTGCATGAATGGATGCCAGGGGTGGAGGCTGGCAGAATGCCAGCATCAGTGTATTGATGCAGGCCAAGCCAGTGGGGAGCTGGGGAAATGAGTGGACAGCAGGTAGAGGGGTGGGTGGCTGCGGGTGGGTGCTGAGGGGTGATGGAGATAGATGAACAGATGAGGTCTTCTTGGGTCCCCTCTCTCTTAGGGGGGCACTCTCCTAGAAGCAAGGCCCTGCTTTATGATTTGTGGCTCCCTCTCCCAGCCTGTACCTCTTGTGCCTGGACTTCTTTGGCTAGCCAGCTACCAGTAAGGCCCAGACCCTCTGCAGTTAGCCAGGTAGCAGGCTATGTGGCAGTTCTTTAGTGCTGTATGAAGGCTTAGCTAGGCAGGCCCAGATAAGAAGGTGGCCCCCAGGGAGAGTGGCACCCCAGACTCACCCCTGGTTGTCAGGCTGTCCAAAGGCAAAACTCGTGAAGGACTGGTGCTCCCCGGTGGTCCAGCGGAAGGAGTCCTTAGCAGTCTTATAGGTGAGGCCTGGGGCAGGGCAGCCAATGTTGGCTACACTGCCCAAGACCCATGGGTCTGAGAGGAGGGTCAGAGCCCTGGAGGCTGCCTTTCCAACACTATCCCTTCTCCCTAGCAGTTCAGCCCTTTCCCCTGGGGTGGGAGGTTACCAGCCTGACACTAGCCTCATCCCGGGCTCTAAGCCCTCTCTCGACCCTTACCATTGGCTGCTGGGTGTTCTGGGCTTCCATATCCTAGTGTTCCTGGAGCTGTGTTGGGTATCCCAAACCCGACACTCACTGTACCCCTGAACAAGCCAGGCACTCACCGATCCAAAAGTTCTTGGTCTCAAAGTCACTGTCCGTCACCTCATTGGTGGTCTCCAGGCGGCCCAGGTAGAAGGCAAGGATGTCTTGCACTTTCTGGCTCTCGATCTGGGCTAGCACTCCACCCTTTCCCTGTAATCCCCACGTTGGGTCAGGCTGGTAAGGCCCCATGCTCTGGCAGCCCTTCCCTCCTGGAACTGCAGCTGTGGCATCACAGGAGAGGAGGCGTGTGCACGCTAGCAGTGTACGCAGGGCTGGCCGGTCTGCCAGTCTCCTGCTCTCCAGAGGCTTCTCTGCCTGCCTCCCCTCCCTCTCATGCTCAGGGACCCAGAGTCAGCGCACAGGCACCGTGTCTTAGATAGGTCTGAGTTGGTCGCCTGTGTTAATAAATCAAGAAGGGCTACGTGAACATCGGGATTTCTTGGGCTCTTGAAAAATGCTGAGTTCTGGCCACCCTGAACTCGCATCCTGCGTGGCATCCTGCAGCTGGAGCTGACCAGGATGGTTCCCCTGGGTGGTGTCTGGGGGACCCTGTGCCTGCAGTCCCTTAGCTCACTATGTGACCTTCTGGCTTCCAAGGGCCTGTGAGTCTGTGGTTCCTGATTTATACAAATGAAGAGACTGAGGCCAGGAGAAGTCCGAGAACCACCTCTTAGCCCAGGGTCCCTCCATCAGGGTCCCTGAGAAGGCAGGGGTCCCCGTCACCTGGCACTTCATCTTGGCTCCGTAGTAGGTGTCTGCCTCTGAGGACACCATAAAGCAGTTCCCGTCGATCCTCAGGTCGCAGGTGTGGAAGGGAAAGTGCACCTTGGCTGGGGAGTGAGCCACCTGTTCGTGTGTGTGGACCTCAGAATTGTTACCCTCTCCCGCCCTGCAGGGAGCGGAGCTCAAGGTGCACCTTCTCCAGGCCACCTGCTCCAGGCTGGAGAGTGGGTGGGGGCAGTGGGTGCTGGCAACTAGATAACAGCCAATTCTTCTTCAAAACAAAAACATCTCAGGATTTGTACTGTTTACCCATTTCTGTGGTATAAATAGGAGCCCTGGTGGCTGGGTGGTTAAAGCATTCATCTGTTAACCAAAGGGTCAGCAGTTTTAACCCGCTAGCCATTCTGCAGGAGAGAGATGAGGCAATCTGCTTCCATAACGATTTACAGCCTTGGAAACGCTATGGGGCAGTTCTACTCTGCCCTGTAAGATCGCTATAGGTCAGAATTGACTCGATAGTGGTGGGTTTGGTTTGGAAATTTTGGTGGTGTAAATACTCCTACCATGGCCAATTTCAAGTGACTACTGTGTCATGACTGAAGCCAGAGTTGGGAAGAGACACACCCAGTGGGCTCCACCCACAGCTGGAGGGCTCCTGGGGCAGGACTCACTGTCACACTGGGCACCCCCAAAGCCGACATCACAGATGCAGGAGCACTCCTCTTCCCGGAACCGGCCGTGCACACACCCCATGCTGCACCGCACTGTGGGTTGGGGCCGGACAGGCAGCACTCAGTCCACAGCCATTGGCCCTGCCGCTCACGCAGGGGCTGGCCAACCACAGGAAGAACCCTTTCTCCATGACAGAGCCCACCAGAGCTGCCAGCTGGCTTCTGCACCTGGCATCTTGGGTTCGAGCCCCAGTGTAGAGAGAAGCATAGGTCATAGGCCCATGGTCATAGAGCTGGGCAGAGGGGACAGTAGGAACAAGAACCTAATTCTATACTTTTCCCATCACCCCATTTGGCTTAAGGGCCTAGGCGGGTCCCTCAGGTACACAGTCAACACTCAGGGAATCGATGCAGTGTGCATGCTTAGCCAGGACACAACAGCACTCTCTCACACTCCAGACTCTTAGAACCTGTTGGTCAGTGCATGCACAGCCCCTGTCCAAGACATGGCCCCCCGACACCTGGCTCGGCCTCCCTCCTTCCCCTTCGGTGGCTGCCTGTGTCGTCCACATACTCTGGGTCCCTGAGCAGTTGGTCCTGTTCTGGAACTCCGGGTGCTGCTCACCTTGGCAGTATCGGCCTGTGTAGCTAGGGGGACAGTGACAGCGGCAGGTGCTGACGTTGAGGTGTCCGTGGTTCCGGCAGCTCATGCGGCATGGGTTTCTGGGGACCTCTGGTCAGACAAAGAGGGGACTAGAAGAGGGAGGCCTCTGCCTGGGGGGCCTCTGCCTTGGAGGCCAGGCAGGTGCCTTCCCAGGGGATTGAGAACCTGGGGCTTCCAGGACAGCCCCTCAGGATGCTGCCCACCCTTTTCTCCCAGGATACCCACCCCAACCTTTCATGTACCTGCTGCCCTGGGAGAAGGCAGGCAGAGTGAGGCACTCACCACAGAGCCCTCCTGCATGGTCCCAGGCTTTGAAGCAGCCTGAGACTCTGGCCGTGCAGAGTGAACACCAGGTGCCCTTCTTGTAGGGGATGATTGTCTTCCCATTCACCTCCCAGTTACCTCTGTGGGAATAAGCACCGGACAGTCTGGAAGGGCCTGGCCATGGGCGAGGCAGGGGAGGGGCAAGAGGAGGGCATGGCCCCCTCAGCTTCCTCTGGCCCAGCTAGGAATCAAAGGGAGATAGGAGGGTTTCCTAGAAAGGAAAAGATGACCCCTAAACTAACAGTGGGCATATACCCTGAAAATGGGGTAGCACTTCCAAGTAGGACTTCAGAAGAGAAGCAGCCACATTCTGCATGGTCAGAACCTTGGGTGCTGTCCAATCCTATACCCTCTGCCTTCCCACTCTTCCCCTCTCCAACAAGGGTTCACACCCGGAGGTCAAGGCCTTTTGGGTGGGTGGGTAGTGTCTTACCCTGGGTGAAAGTATTCCTTCTTATACCCACCATCCACCACAGTTGGTCCAGCAGAGGATGGTGGGCCCTGCAGTCATGGGGGCTTACCCTGGGGAGTAGGCACACACAAAGGCCTCCATCTCTGCCTGGCCCACGGAGCAGCGATGCCACCCACAGCCCAGATGGCTCGAGGTGGCCCACACGAGCTGCAAGAGACACGTTGGTGTTGGTGTTTAGGTGCCGTTGAGTCATTTCCGACTCATAGCGACCCCATGCACAGCAAAATGAAACACTGCCCAATCCTGTACCAGTTCCATGATCCTTGCTATACTTGAGCCCATTGTCGCAGCCACCTTGTCAATCCATCTCGTCGAAGGCCTTCCCCAGGGAGGGGACAGAAAAGGCAAAGGGGACTGGAACAGATCAAGGAGTCAGCCGCAGGGATCCAGGTAAGGGTGGTTGGAGAGGTTTCCAACAGCTAAGGGAGACAAACTTGTCTGTCAGTTTGTCCTACTGTGGTGACGTGTTGCTGTGAGTCTCGAGGCTGTGCCACTGGTGTTTCAAACCCAGTGGGGTGCACATGGTGCACAAGTATCAGCCCGGCTTACAGTCTGAGACAGACTAGGAAGAAGGAAGAGGCCATCCACTTCCCAAAGAATTGGCCAGGGAAAACCTTATGAATAGCAGAGAAACACTGTCTGATATATTACTGCACAAGAGACATAGTGGTCAAAACCCCATCACAGACCACCCCTATTCCCAGTGGGGGCCAGCAGCACAGGTGATGTTTGCCTGGGGAGGGAGGACATAGCTTTTGTTATAAATCAAGCAGAGAAGCAGCTCCCTCAACTCATGGGCTTCAGGAACAGCTGTGCTGGGCAGGGGTGTAGGATAGGTGGGTATAATCTAGGATGGTTTTCATGGGGCTGGAGGAGTGGAGGGGCTGAGGGTTTAGCAGACACCCCTGAAGGGAGAGGAAGTTGTGACTGGGTGGAGGAGTGTGGCAAAAGAAAGATCATGCAAGGGCCTTGAGATAGACTGAAGACTTGGCCACAACCGCCTGTGTGTCCCTACAGTCCACTCTTGTAAATGTACCTTTGCAGTTCTTCCCCTCAAGAGGAAGAATCTCTTCTCCTACCCTTTGATTCTGGGCTGGCCTTGTGACTTGTTTTGGCCAACAGGATGAGCAGAAGTGATGTTGAGCCAATTCTCAAGAGGCATTGCAATTTTCACTCCCTCTTATAGAACAGCTCAAGCTCTAGCGACTGGTACACCATCCGATCTGCAACCTATACAACTATGAGACCAGAAGAACTAGATGGTGCCCAGCTACCACTGCCATCCACTTGGAAGGGATGTAGGAGATCCTGCATAAAGAGGGGGAACAATGTGGAACAAAACTCAAAATCATTTGGAGGCAAAAAAAAAAAAGAAGGTGGGGACCAGGTTTGCTGGTCCAATAGAGCCTGGTGGAACCACTGAGACTATGGCCCCTAGCTGCCCTTCAGGTCTGGAATTGAACCCACAACTGTGGTTTCCAGCCAAACAAAGTATAGGCATGTGAGTTAAACATTTACCTCAAGTAGACACACGCCCTGGAGAGAACAATCATGGGAGAAGGAAAGGCTGCTTATGCACAGGGAGATAGCTCAGGGTGCAGAAGAGTATGAAGGGATGGACACTGAGAGGAGGTAACTATGGGGAGGAAGTGGGAGGGGAGCTGCTGCATTGTAAATTTTGGTCAATGACATGAGACAAAGTATATGTGAACTGCTGTATGAAAAGTGAATTTACTCTGTAAATCTTCACCCAAATCCTAATAAAAAAAAAAAAAAAAGATGTTTCAGTGGAAAAAAAAAAGAACAGCTCAAGCTAACCTGCTGGAGGCTGAATGACCATGAGACAGACAGGAGCCAGTGGAGGCCACTCTAGACAGCCTCTCCCAGCCATCTTGGCAGCTGATTGCTATTGCTTGCATGAGCCCAGCCACAAGAACCTCCTGGCTGAGTCCGGCCCAAATCACCGGCCCCCAGATTCATGAACTAAATAACTTGTTTTAAGCCACTAAGCTTTGTTGTGCAGCAAAAGGTAATGGATACCAAAGAAAAGAAAAGAAAAAGCTAATGGATACAGGCCCACTCATAGTGACCTCATTGGGTTTCCAAGGTGGTAAATCTTTATGGAAGTAGATTGCCCAACCTTCCTTCCGAGGAGTGGTTGGTGGGTTTGAACCGCCAGCCTTCTGGTTAGCAGTCAAGTGCCTTAGGCACTATGCCACCAGAGCTCCTTTATAGACCTTTAGTGGTATGGAAAATTTAAAGTCTTAAAATCAGTGACAACTTGGAAAAAGCACACATAGTTAATGCAAAGGAATAGTTTAGCAAACTAGTAGACACTAAAAATGAAAAATACGAGCCTGGGTTGTGCAGGGAAATAGGAACATGTTGTTGTATATATGCATCCACCAATTGGAGAACATACCTTCTTTCTAGGAATGTGTGGAACTTTTACAAACATTAACCCCTTACTAAACCATGAAGTAAGTTTCAACAAAAAACCAAAGAATCACAGCTCTACAGATCACATTCTATGAATGCAATGCCACAACATTTAAAGTAAATAATTTAGAAGTAATAAAAGAGAAAAAAAACATGGTTTGGAAATTTAAATATATACATCAAAATCAAAGACAATTTCTAATGGAAATTAGGAAACACTTAGGCCTACCTGACATAGAAGACACTAAAAATCAAAACATAAGGGATTTACTAAAGAAGTATGGAAGGAAATTTACAGCTTTTAATGTACATGGTGGAAATAAAGAAGGACTCAATATTAATGAAGTATGGATTCATGTCAAGAAGATAAAAACAATAGTAGGGTTAACCAAATACAGTAGAAGAATAAGCAGATAATATAGGGAATTAAAAAGACATAGCTAGCGATATGATAGATATTTTAAAAAATCTATTTGACTCTAGTTTTAAGTATCTGTTAAATAGTGAAAAATCATAGCCAATGAAATGGGAAATGTGCACAAAAAATGAATAATTTATTAGAAAACAGAGTGTGACAAAATTGTCTCAAGAAGAAATAGAAAATCTGAAGTGATCTGTAACCAGTTTTAAAAGTTGAATCAGTAGTTAAAAATCCACTCGTACTTTCACGTACAAAACAAACAACAGAAACAAACAACAGAGTAAGGCCCAAGTAATTTTACAGGAATTATGGAAAATCTCACGGAAATCCTTGCAGGGAGTAGAAAATGAGGACAAACTCTCGACTCACTCCAAGAGGCCAAAATGACAATGCTATAACCTAGGTAAGAGGACCATGAGATAGGAGACAATTTAGAGGCCAATTTTACTAGCAAATAATACTTAGCAAACCAAATTGAACGATGAGTTTCAAATGCTACATGCACACACACACACACACACAACCTCTTATCACATTATTTCATATCACACCCAAGTGAACAAGGCCTGAGACCTTGCCAACCTGACAGCTCTACCCTAGAGCAGGGGTGTGGAAGCCCACTACTGCACCAGGTACTGATCCTCTGGTTCTAGACCGTGGGTGTTGTTAAGTGTCAGGAAAATGCAAATGAAAAACAGAGCGAGGTGGCATTTCACTCTTGAGTTTGGCAAAAATTAAGGAGTCTGCCAGTACTGGGTGGTGGGGACAGTTGCTGGTGGGAGTATAGTTGGTGCGATAACTTTGGCAACACCTAGTAAAGTAGCAGGTGCGTGTCCTTTATGATTCAGCCATTTCTCTTCCATGTATTTTCTAGACAAAGCATAGAATCTTCTGAGTGACCTCAGCAGGCCTCAGGGGCCTCAGCACTGGTACGTTACCCCACCTGCAGCTGACTCACCTGAGTGTAGTGGGTGCAGGTGGCATTGTGGGTACACTCAGCTGCTGCATAGCTGTACCACTGTCCCTCTGCGAACCACAGGCTGACCACCTCCACGAAGGACGCTGAGCCTGCAGGCACCAGCTGCACATTCCAGCCCACCTGTTGGGCGTGCTGCGGGTCAGAAGCTAGGCTCGGTGCCAGGGCCCCGCAGAGGGCTGCCCTGTCTTGAGCAAGTCGGGCCAGGCTCTCGCTCCAGTCCTGAGGGTGGCACAAACGGAGAAACAGCAGGGGACCCTGGGTGAAGGGGAGGAGACTGGCCCAGACATCTCCCAAGCATCCTCGGGGTGCCAGCCCATGCAGAGAGGAGAGCACTGGACTAGGAGTCCTGCTGGCAGTCCTCCTGACCTTGCTGGGGTGGGTCAGACAATAGCTCTCCCAACATGTGCTGGAAAAAGCACAGGGATGCCGGGCACCTGACTACCTGAGACCCTCCATCTCCCTCCTCTCCTGTTGTGGGCACCCTGCCCAGGAGACCCCCGAGGAGGACAGGGGTCCCTACGGGAGTAGCACTAGCACACGTGTGGGATGGGTTTCGGCTGCCGTTTCCCGTGACTGGTAATGTGAGCCCTGGGCAGTGCCCAAACCTTTCAAACTGGTTCTGGGTAAAACTGGCCATGGCCATTGTCAGAAAGGCTTGGCTGCTCCCACCTGGCCTAGCTCTCCTGCCATCGAAAGAGCCCCTGCAGTCATGCCTGGCTTCCCTTTCCTTAGTCCCCACCCCAGGCCTCAGAGTGTGCAGAGGAACCAGGGAGGGAACAAAGGGCCAGACAGAGCTCTCCGGAGCTGGCCCTAATCTGCTCTCCCATCCGAACACCCGCTGACTGCCCCACCCCACCCTCCCCCAGTCCCCAACTCTTCTGAAAGGGACTCAAAAATCGGGGAGACCTGAGTCACCCCACTGCCACTGCCTTGTCCAGCACAGCCACTTCATTCGAGCTGTGTGACTTCCAGGAGTCACCAAGCTCCATGAGACTCAATGTCCCCATCTGTAAAATGGGGACAATAAGGTGCCCATGGGAAGGAAGATTGGGCAGTCTCCTTCCATAGAGACACCGCCTCAGAAACCCAAGGAGAGGTGTCTATGAGTCCAATCCGACTTGACGGCAGTGAGTTTGGTTTGTTTCTGGTAAGGTGCCCATAGAATAAGAGGCTTGTGAGGATTAAAGGGGAGTAGGAAGGTGTTTAGCTTGGGCCTGCCCCCCAGCGGTCTGGGCAGCCGAGAATTTCTGATGAAGGATTCCCCTGCGCCCTCCGTAGCCTCACCCCATCCTGACAGCCTCAGTTTCTCTGTGTGTAAAGAAAGGATTCTCTGGAGCCCTAGAAGTCTGCAGGGGGCCAAGACCCCAAGTCAGCCACGGATGTGAGGGATGCCTGGGTTGGGGGAGGGGGCACACATATCTTGTTTCGAAATACTATTTTCTAAGACCTTGGCCAAAGGGCCATAAAACGTGTACCCACTGCTAACCAGTTGATCCCATCTGTCCCTGCTGCCTGCAGGCCCCCAGGTGTTACAGGTGGCTGGGTTACAGGCAGTGGGCAGTCAGAGCCTAGGGTTGGCCGAGCACACTGGCTGCCCAGCGCCTGGGCTGAGGAGGGGGCAGAACTGCTGCCGGGAAGGGAAAGTGGGAGGAGGGACCCCCCCCCACTCCCACGTCCTGTCCTGGGAAACTGACCCCGGAGCTCTCAGGGTCACCGCCACCACTGACGCCAGTCCTCGGAGGAGGTTACGGGAGGCAGCCATGGGGAACCTGCCAGCCCTCCACTCCCAGGCCTGTTGCTATCGGCCGAGGTTGCTGGGGTCCCAGACTATGGGGGCGGCATTTCCAAGCTCCAGGTTGATACCCCCAGCGCACAGCCCCGGTCATGGTGGTGGGAGGCCCACCCCCACCCTCTGCTCTCACTGAAGTGTGAATCACTGATCTCGGGAGGGGCCCCCTCCCCATGACCCTGGTCTCACTCCCTCTCCTCTTTTTCTCTCTCTCCCTCTGTCACCCGCCCCCCACCACACACACACACACACACACACACACCACCATGCTTCTCCCTCCCTGGCTCCTGCTCTCAGATCCTGCTGGGACTTCTTTGTGAAATTCTTTTCTGGAGGAGGGGACCATGGCTCCTTCGAGTCTCCTGGTCTCCGTGGCAACAGGATTCGAAGGCAGGCCCAAGTTCTGCTCTTCAGGCAAGTGTGAGCCAGGGGCCTAGCCTCCTGCGTTGAGGGTCACCCTGGGGAAGAGGAAGCTGCAAGCCCCCCAGTGACGAGGACCACAGTCCCTCCAGTGGGCAGGGTTATCTGGCTGTCCTCACCCAGCTGGCGCAAGTGGGGGGCACCTGCCGAGCCTCCTAGCCCCTCACTCACCATTCTCTGCATGTTTGCTGCAGGGGGGTGGACCCGGCTGCGCAGGCGGTTGTGCAGGGAGAGAAGCAGGAAGCTCTCTTTCCGGCTTAGGACTGGGGGTGGGAGAGAGGGGCGGCCGTGTGAGCACTGGGGCTGGGGCCTGTGCCCGGGGGGATGAGATGGGGGTCACTGTGGGAAGCTGAGCAGACACCTGCTCTTAGGAAGCCAGGTCTGAGGACTGCTGGGGAAGAGGGTGGCAGGTACACATGGAAGGGCAAGGAGCCAGAGAGATGGAAGGAGATGAGAGATGGAGAAAGGAGCTGGAGGTGATGGAAAGGGTCAAGTGTGAGGGGCCAGTCCTGGGCTTGGGGCAGCTCTCTAGCTGGGCCTTTTTTTGGCCACTGACTCTCTCCTGGCCACCCCCCTCCAACACATACTCCAGCCCAGTGTTCCTCACCCCCTCGACCCCCTGCCCCTTTCATCCTTCCTCTTCAGGCCCGGCCTCCCCCTCCATCTCTGGACTGTCCTGAGGGGTCATCGTTAAAAGCACCAGCACAGCCCAGGGCTCAGGCCTGGAAACTGGCTTCAAATGTCCCCGGTCACCCTCCACAGGGCTCTTGGCTCCTCCACCTCCCCTCATGCAGGGCCCCTTACCTCCAGGCATCACAGCCGGCTTCTCCTGCAGCTGGGGCAGCTGCGTCTCTGCCCAGCTTATGCCAAGGAGAGCCAGGAGCAGAGGCAGGAGGCCAGGCTGGCGGTGCCAGCCCCCTAACCCGGGGCAGGGTGCTGGCTGCAGCATGGCCTGCTGGGTGTTCCAGGCCCGGTGGGCTTAGCGTCCAGTTGCTTCCCAGGCTGGCTGTAGCTATTCACAACTTTGAAGGAGTCAGGCTGGGTTGGGCTGGCAGACAAAGGGGGGAGGCTGGTGAGTAATCAGTGTGTCCACACAGCCTCCTGTCATGTGAAGAGACAGCTCCTGAGTTCGCCTCCCTCCTGCGGCCTCTGGCCTGGCCCGCCTGCCCCGCCCACAGCAGACAGACCACCTGACCCCACAGCCCGTGCTAATCATTGCAGGATTGTTAGCACCCTCAGGGAACCCCCTGAGACCCCGCTGATTGGTCTGTAGACATTCCAGGCCTGTGGATTAGTGAGTGGTGGCTGTGCCCTGGCCTGGATGGTGTCCTCTGAGCCCCTTGGCAGCTTCCACAAGCCAGCCTCAGCCTTGGGAGCGGCTAGGGCCCCGGCAATGTGCCCTGCAGGCTGGCAGGAACTGGGCAAGACCTCAGGGGAGTTCTCTTCTTTCTCAGGAAACTCTTCCCAGCTCCCAGCTATGAATTAAACAGAGGCAAGTGGTAATAGCACACCAGACAGGTGACTCTGGTAGGGAACCGGGGCGACAGGCTGAGAGGCGTATGGGCTGGAGCTGCACCCCCACACCCCTCAGGTTTGGACCTGAGGATGAGACAGAGCAGGCGGGGGGGTGGCATGCGCTGCCCCTGGCGGACCCAGTCCTGCTGGGAACAAGTCTGCACCAGAGAACAGGAGCCGCTGCAGGAGGGCAGCAAACGCCCGTGGTGCTCCGGGCCTGGCCGTGCCTACGTATCCTGCCAGAGTAAGGCGAAGCAGACCTGCACCATGGCCCACACCTCAGAAAATCAGAGGCTGTCCTGCAGGCCACAGCCAAGTGCCTACACTGCTCTCAGGGCCAATCAAAGGTCATACAACCACTGCAAAGGGCAGTCTTGGCAAGATGCCTGCTTTCTTATGCAGGGGTTGCATGACCTTTGACCCTTTGAGCCAGCATCCTATCAGAGCCCAGTGTCAACTCCCTGGAAATTGCTGAGATGCAAAATGGCTTTCCCAGATGGACACTGATGGGACAGGGAGTGCATTGTGGGTACTGGGGAGTAGGGGCAAGGCTGGCCTGGTGCCGCACGTTCCCTATGATACCCAGGGCCTTGGGAGTTTCTTCTCTCTCTAGTGCAGGGCACTGGCAGCCTCACATTCAGCATATCTGGCTCTCAGCAATGCTTATCACAGCTGCTGTTTTTATAGCTTACAAAGCACTTTCAAATGTGAGTGTAATTTAATCATTAGAGGGACTCAGATGCAATGCCCATTCTGTAGACGAGGAAACTGGGGCTCAGGTGTCTAAGGGACCTGTTTGAGGCCACCCGGCAGGGGCAGGGTGCAGTTCCAGCTGATCCCAAGGCTCGGCCTTCACATCCTCACTCCTTTAACTCACGCCGTAGATCATTCCGAGTTCCACTTCCACAGCCCTGCTCCATGCTGGGTAAGAAACCCACCAGCTCCTGCTCCGGGCTTTGATGACAAATGTGACCCGTTCTCCCACATAGCACAATGTCGGCCACTGGAGGTAGCTGGGAGGAAAGTACATTTAGGACTTTGCGTGGGGCAACTTTCTTTCTTTTTTTTTAGTTGTGGTGAAAATATACACACATTAGAACATATGCCAACTCAGCAGTTTCTACATGCATAATTCAGTGAGATTGTTACGTTCTTCAAGTTGTACAACCATTCTTGCTGGCCTTTTTCAAATTATCCCACCACCATTAATGTAAACTCACTGCCCCCCGCCCCAAGGAAAAACTTCCCCTTTCCCTCCTCCCATCCCTGGTAATCGCTGATCGTCTTTGGTTCATGTATCTTTATTTCATGTAAGTCACAGCAGTATTTGTCCTTCTGCCACTGATGCGTCACACCCAGTATGCTTCCACGGTTCACCCGCGTTGGGACGTGCATCAGGACGTGCATCACTGCTCTTTGACTGCCCAGAGTTGCACTGCACGGATACACTGCATTCTGTGCGTCCATTCTTCTGTGGACGGACATTTGGGTCTCCGCCTTCTGCCCACCATGAACGTGCTGCAGTGAACTCCGGTGTGCAGGTTTCTGCTTTCACTTCTGGGCATATTCCTAGACTGGGATTGGTCGAAGCAACTTTTGCTGCTTCACCACATGGCAGGGCACGTTCAGCAATAGCAGCAAGAGGAGGTGGAACTAAATGGCTACAACACCAAACATCTGAAGGCCTAGGTTCTGAGACTCTGTGTGACCCTGGGAAGGTCACTTTCACCCCTGGGCCACGGTGTCCAGTGGTGTGAAGTAGGGATGACTGCCTCTGCTGGACTCCCTCACCAGGTACCACAGCTTGGTTGACGTGGTATTTCCTCCTGGGTCCAGGATTTACCCTGGAGCATGCTGAATGAGAATGGGCACCCCTTTCTTACACGGCAGCTTCTCCCAGGTGAGGCTGTTACAGAGTACATACGTACCACCTAGCTTTCACATTTACATTTTGCTACGTTTGTTTTATCACAGACCTCTCTCTCTGTCCACCTTCCTTCAGCTCATGCAGAGCCTCTCTCGGTGTGTATGAAGGCTAGGAAACATTCAAGCCATCCTGTCTCTGCCTCAAGCAGTTCATTTCTCAGAACCGTGATGGTCTCCACAAGATTTAAATTCAACTCCAGGACAGCTGTGGCCATATCTCTTCTAAAAGTTATGTCTCTATTTTATTTTTAATTTTAAAACTTTTATTTTGGAGAAAACAAAAAAGTTAAACATACAGAAAAGTTGAAAGAACAGTATGATGAACATCCACATACACTTTACCTGGATTCATCAAATGCCCAATTGCAAATCATGTATCTGAAAAAAGACTTACATGCAATTTATATAAAGAACTCTTACAACCAAGTAATGAAAGACAGCTTAATTTTTAAAAAGTGAGCCAAAGACTTTAATAGGCATTTCACAGAGAAGATACATGAATGCAGAATGAGCACATGAATAGATGCTCAATTCTATGTAAATAATGAACGTGTTATGTTATTTTGCAAACCATGCAATCCCCTCATGCGTTAGTGTCCTATATGGGCATTATTTATGTGGGTGCATTATATGTGAAAAATACAGTAGTAACAAAGGAAATTAAAACCACAATGAGATACCACTATATATCCAATAATTGACTGTAGTCCAAAAGACTAATACCAGGTTTTGATGAGAAGTAGTGAAACTGGAACCTACAAAAATTTCTGGTGAGAATGCAAAATGGTACAGCTACTTTGGGAAACAGTTTGGCAGTTTCTTAAAAATTTAAATATACACTTACCATTACACGCACCAATTCTACTTCTAGGAATCTGTCCAAGAGAAATGGAAACAAATGTCTCCATAAAGACTGTATATACATGATCACAACAGCAGCATTGCTCACAACAGCCAAAAACTGGGAACCACCCAAATGTCCATTAAATGGTGAACTGATAAACTATAGTATACCCATACAATAGAGTATTACTTGGCAATAAAAGAAACAAACGATTGATTCATGCTAGAGCACGATGAACTTCAAACACCTTTAGCTAAGTGAACAAAGGCACACACAAAAGTTTACATTACATGATTCCACTTATAGGAACTTTTTAGAAAGGCTAATTTCTGGAGGCAGAAAGCAGGTCAGTGTTTCTCTGGGGCTGGGGTTGGGTTGTGGGAATTGACTGAACAGCAACAGAACTTTTTTTGTGTGTGTGATGGCTGCACAAACACGTAACCTGACTAAAAACCACTGAATTTGACACATACAGTGGATGAATTTCACGGTAAACTATATCCCAATAAAACTGCCAGACAAACACTACCAAACATTTACCAAATTATGAGTCTAGCACTATACTGATACCCAAACAAATGAAGTTATCATAAGTATTTAAAGTGAAGTGTATGGATGTCTATACTTCAGTCTGAAATGTCCCCAAAATAAGATTAATGGATGATAAAAGGTTGAACAGATGAATAATGATGTGATAAAGGTAGTTTAGTAAAATGTTAATGGTAGAACCTAGTAGTCTTAGGCATTTGACCGTCATGATAAAATTCTTTCAATTATGTAGTAACTTTGAAATTTTTAACAGTAAAATGTTGGAAAAAGGAGCATGATATGACATGGGTCAGCTGAGAATAATATTCACACAGCTAAAACAATAGTGATTTAACCCCAAAACTGAGATAAAACTCAGTGAAAGAGTGGGTGGCAGGTAGGGGGAATGTGTGTTTGTGAGGTGAGGGCTAAATCATCTCCCACGTCCATAGAGAAAATCTGAGACTTAAACACTGAAGCCCAAGGTCGAGGGGCTTTCACACAGCCCCTAGAACCTGGCACTTTGGTTCTTCTCCTTTGTTTTATTTATGTGGTGGATGGCATTGATTGCTTTTCTAATGTTGACCCATCCTTACATACCTGATATGAACCCCACTTGGTCGTAATGAATGATTTTCTTGCTATGTTGTTGGAGTCTGTTAGCTAGGATTTTGTTGAAGATTTTTGCATCTATAGTCATGAGGGATATTGGTCTGTAGTTTTCCTTTTGAGTGATATCTTTGCCTAGTTTTGGTATCAAGGTTATGCTTGCTTCATAAAATGAGTTAGGGAGGATTCCATCCTTTTCTATGTTTTGGAATAGTTTGAGTAGGATTGGTGTCAGTTCTTCTCTGAATATTTGGTAGAATTCTCTGGTGAAACTGTCTGGGCCAAGACTTTTTTTTGTTGGTAATTTTTTGATGACCTGTTCAATTTCTTCTTTTGTTATGGATCTGTTCAACTTTTCCACATCAGTATGTGTTAATTTAGATAAGTGGTGTTTTTTTTAGAAATTTGTCCATTTCTTCCAGATTTTCAGATTTGTTGGGAGTACAGTTCTTCATAGTATCCTGATATCCTTTTTATTTCAGTTGGTTCTGTTCTGATATCACCCATTTCATTTCTTGTTTGTGTTACTTGTATTCTCTCCCTCTGTTCCTTTCTTAAATTTGCCAGTGGTCTGTCAATTTTACTAATCTTTTCAAAAAACCAACTTCTGGTCTTGTTCATTTTTTTCTATTGTCTGTCTATTTTCTGTTTCATTGATTTCCACTCAAATCTTAATTATTTCCTTTCTTCTGGTGACTGTAGGTTTTTCTTGCTGTTCTTTTTCTAATTTTTGGAGATGTTGGTTTAAAGTGTTGATTTTGGCACTTTCTTCTTTTTTGATGTGTGCATTTATTGCTAAAAATTGGTCTCTGATCACTGCTTTTGCTGTGTCCCAAAGATTTGGATATATTGTGCTTTCATTCTTATTTGATTTAAGGAATTTTTCAATTTCACTTTTTATTTCTTCTCTTACCTAGTCTTTCTTAAGGAGGGTGCTGTTCAGTTTCCATGTGTTTACTCTTTTTCTGTTGGTCTTCCTATTGATTTCTAATTGGATAGCATTGTGATCTGAGAAGATGCTTTGCAGTATTTCAGTGTTTTTAAATTTATGAAGCCTTGCTTTATGGCCTAACATATAGTCTATCATGGAAAATGTTCCATGAGCACTGGAAAAGAATGTGTATTTTGCTGTTGCTGGGTGAAGTGCTCTGTACATGTCTATAAGGTCAAGTTGATGCATTGTATTGTTCAGCTCTGCATCTTTGTTGTTTCTTTCAATGAAAATGGTGTATTAAAGTCTCCCACTATGACTCTGGTGTCATCTGTTTGACTTTTCAACACTTTTAAAGTCTGATTTATGTACTTTGGGGCTTTTACATTGAGTCCATAGATATTATTGTGGTTACATCTTCATGTTCAATTGATCCTTTAATCATTATCTAATGTCACTCCTTGTCTCGTGTGGTAGTTTCTGTCTTAAAGTCAATTTGATCAGAAATTAATATTGCCACTCCTGCTCTTTTATGGTTGCCATTTGCTTGATACAGCTTTTTCCAACCTTTGATTTTTAGTCTATTTTTGCATTTGTCTCTAAGGTGTGTCTGTTGTAGACAGCATATTGATGGATTTTGTTTTCTTATCCAATCTGCAACTCTCCGTCTCTTGAGTGGTGCATTTAACCCATTAACATTCAGTGTAATTACTGACAAGTATGAATTGGTTGCTGTCATTTTCATGGGGTCCCTGGTTTCTTTGTTCCATATTACTTTCTGTGCTGAGCTCATTATGTTTATGAATCATGTTATCATTTCCTTTGTTACTGTTGTTTTAGTATTTGCTGAATATTTGTGCTTGTCCTCTTTTTTATTGTGATGTGAAGGTTTATCATTTTTCTTTGAGGTTACCCTGTGATTTATAATTTTCTCCCTGAGTTTGGAATAGTCCATTCTATCTTGCAACTCTCTTGACTTCCTCACCATTTAGAAATTCTTTAACTACACAGTATTTTCCCTCTTTTTGGTTTGTAGTTGTCCTCATTTGCCAATTGAATTCTCTGGTTCCCTGTTTACAATCTTGTAAGCTTATTTTACTTTGGACATGGCCATAACTATGGTTTCTGGGTTATGTCATCTTGTATATTAATGGTCAGTTGTTGTTTGGTATTTTTGGTTCTCAAAGGACTCCCTTTAGTATCTCTTGTAAGGTTGGTCTGGTTTTAACAAATTCCCTTAGTTTCTGCTTATCTGGAAATCTCCTAATTTTACCATCATATTTGAGGGACAATTTTGCTGGGTATATAATTCTTGGTTGAAAATTTTTCTCTTTCAGGGTTTTATATATACCATCCCATTGCCTTCTCGCTTGCATGGTTTCTGCTGAGAAATCAGAGCTTATTCTTACTGGCTGTCCTTTGTAGGTAACTTTTTGTTTTTCCCGTGCGGCTTTCAGGATTCTGTCTTTGTCTTTGGTTTTGACGAGTTTGATGATGATATGCCTTGGTGATTTTCTTTTGCGGTTGATCTTGTTTGGGATTCGTTGGACTTCCTGAATGGATATATTCCCATCTTTCGTCATATCAGGGAAGTTCTCTTCCAACAATCTTGGACAATTTTCTCAGTGGTTTTATTTTTCTCTTCCTGCTCTGGAATTCCAGTGACACGTAGATTATTCCTTTTGATGGTATCCCACATGATCCTTAGGCTATCTTCATTTTATTTTGATCTTTTTTCTGACTGATCCCTTTCCAAAGAAGTATTCAGGTATTTGTCTTCAATCTCATTAATTCTGTCTTCCATTGCCTTAATTCTACTCCTTTGCCTTTTCAATGTGTTATCTATTTCTGACAATTAATTTAGTATTAATCTTCTGGATTTCTATCTGTAGATTTTGAATCATTTCTAATTTTTCATTTATTTTGTCATTTTGTTCTTGTATTTTCTTCTAGGGATTTGTCTGTGTTTTTCTTGGTCTGTCTCTCAATCCTTCGAAGATACCTAAATATAAGTCTTTGGAATTCCTTATCAGGGAGTTCTAATGCTGCTTCTTCCTCAGGGATGTGTTTTGGGTCTGTATCCTGCTCCCTTGTTTCTACCACTTTATCTTGCTTTGTGTGGACTGTGAAGGTCTGTTGTCTCTGAGACATTGTGACATTATTGTATTTAGATCTCTGTTAACTGTGAGGAGTAGCCAAAAGTGAGTCAGGCTCTTCTTGGTGGTGGTTTATCGTTGGCCCGTTGGTAGAGAAGGAAGTGGTAGCTCTCAATAAGTGAAATTGCAGGAGGTGTAGGTGTAGTTGTGTCATATGGGGACTGTTGCTGTCTTCCATTCAACTAAACAAAAATAACAACAGAATAGCCATCAAAAAAGTAAAAGCAAATGGACAAAGAATACACCATGTAATCCCACCAGAATAGTAACCAAAAGAAGGAAAAAGAAGAAAAAAAAAAAAAACCTGCAATATTTGGGGAGAGGGCAGTAAGAGAAAAAAGGTAGAGGTGGAGAATAATGAAGAAAAAAACGGGAAAAACACACAAAAAGAAAAACAAGAATGGGGTTAACCATGAGAAAGAAAGAAAAAATTGCAACCAGGAACAGGGAGAAGAAAAAAAGCTGAAAACTAGAATTTGGGAGGGGAAGAATAAAGAATAGTAATAAAAAGGACAAAGGTAATAATAATAGTAGTAGTCTTAAAACAGACAAAAACAAACAAAAACAGAAAACAAAAATTGGGGCAGGGTGGGGCAAGGCACCCAAGGTCCATCTGAATGCACAGACTGGGATGGAATTCCTGCCAGCCCAGAAAGTGAGTGTGAGGGATGGCCACACCTCTGTTTCACCAAGAAGGTGTGGGGTACAAGAGTAACAAGGGGAATGTCGCACCTTTCCAGTCGTCTGGGTCTGGAATGTCCTTGGGATTCCTCGCAAGTGGGGCCTGTTCTCAAATCCCTGGAATCTGGGAGAACATGGTCACTTTAAATATCCAGAATGGTCAAGCCGCTTGTAAACATTCAAAATGGCTGCACCCCTCTGGACAGAGAAAAGTCCAAAGCTCAGCCCGCCTTCCTCTTTGCTGCTTCCCCTTTTATTCCCCAGCCACCAGAGCAGTCCTTTGTGCAGTCCCTGGCTAGCAGGGCTGAGTCTTAGGTTAATTCTTAGGTCCTACTACCACTCGGCAATATCCAAGCTGTCTGTGCTGTCAGGATTGCTGCCAGACCACAGCTCTGCATCTCTCCTTTTTGGTGTTTTCATGCAAATTCTTGTGCTAGTTGAAGTTTAGCCCACTTCTATATCCTTCCCTTCAAGGCTCAGGGGTCCAGAATTATCTTCTGTATCTGTGTTAATTGGTTCCCCTTTTCTTTGTTGAAGAGGATCTGTGCAGTCTTTCTGCCTATTCCACCATCTTACCAGAACTCCCGGCATTGATCTTAAATTTAGAAGTCTTATACAAGTACAGCAGGACAGGTTTCAGGAAGGATATTTTAGTGAGCAAGATCTCAACGTGGTTCAAGAGCAGGGTGTAAGATACAATACAGCTGCAGACAGGATAGAGAATGAACCAAGATTCAGATCCACACATCGCACATAGCATGGTCCACAAGCTTCCTGGAGCACCTCTACCAGAGTCACACCATGAAGACCTTTGCGTGCCTTTTTTTAATGACCAAAGGGCATCACCTGAGTGCTTTAAGTCAAGGAGTAATCTGATAAGTTAGAAACATAACCCCAGCAGAGTAAGGAAACAATGACATGAAAGGCACAAAAAACACTTAAAATGTTACCATCGAAGTAGGGAATGAGCTCTGAACCACAGGTGCAGTAGCAGGGGATGAGAACTCTGAACCATGGCTGCAGTAGCAAGGGATGAGCTCTGAACTACAGCTGTAGTAGCAGGGAAAGGGAGGATGGAATAGATAGTGAGGAAGCAGACTTTGCTGGGCTGGGTGATGGAGGAGAGAGGGAAGGAGAGGTGCATGTGATGACCACAGGATTCTCAGGTTTCTAGGTGACCATTCATTAAACTGAAGATGAAAGGAGCAGACTTGGAAGACAAGATGAGATTGCTGTAGACATTTTAGCCCCCCTGTGCTGGCAGTTCAAACCCACCAGCCCCTCATTGGAAGGAAGGTTGGCAAATCTACTCCCATAGTGATACTGCCTTGGAAACCCAAGGAGGGGTCACTATGAGTCGGAGCTGACTCAATGGCAATGAGTTTGTTTTTTGGTTTATGGGTTTCCCAGGGGTAGCTATTTGAAAATCAGTTGGAGAAACAGAATAAAGCTCACTGATAAAATGTGTGGGTAGCAGCTCAGTGCAGGAAAAGATCACTGGCTTTTTCTATCATATAACGTCATTTCTTCCCACAGGCATGAGCGAGGATGCACACTCACACCCTTCTCTTCCACACAAACATTAGCTTGTGTGTACACGGGTGGTATGTCAAGTGCCAGGTCCTTGCTACAGAGTCAACTGTAGAATACCAAATCGAGAGACAGGAGTTGCAATTTCAGGAGAAGGCATGGCGGCCACGACCACCACTGCATGAAGGTAAGATAAATGCTTACATCTTCTTTACATTAGTTTCCAAATTCTTTCTTACACTCTGGTGACATGGGCAGGAATGATTTCATGGACAAAGTTTATCCTTTGTGATGTAAAAGACATAGACCAAGTTCTTACAGACAAAGAACATTTCACAAGTGGACATGACATGAGTAATCAAAATGTCTGTTTATTCATTTACAAACCTAGTAACATGAAAAGAAAATCTTAGTTCAAATGTAGGTTGATATACAGTGCACAATGTTAATATTGCGTCCACAGGGGGCAGAAATACTCCGTCACCCTGTGTGCTTCATGAAGTCACCGGCTCTTGAGAAAAGATTTCATGTACTAAAGTGCCTCATGAGTCTTTAGGATCATATTCTAACTCTAAACCTGAACAGAAAGGGGCTGAACTGTACTTTTTAAAAACACAAATAATGAGTTACAGTACAATAATTACAGTGGCATTTCTATACATCCCAAGAGTTGGCCAGAGAGTAAAGTGTTAACTGTGCTGCCAGAAAATCCTTCAGTGAAACACACACAGCTTCAGCAGCATTCCACCTGCCCCCCATTAGTTCTGCGGAAGAGGCCAGGCGGGTGGATGGAGACCCACAGACAGAAATGAAGTTACAGCCTTTGTTTTCCTTGCTGCCTCCAGCCACCATACCGTTTGGCATTCCACAGTGTAAGGCACTGGAACCTGGCTTAGAGAAAAGAGGTACCCTAAGCGCCAGTTCGTGGTGTGCAAAGGAAATCCTGGCATAGATATTTTGAAAGAGATGCTAAAAATATCGTCCCCACCTCTTGCAATCTCTGTCCTTGAGAGACAGGAAAACAAGAAGGCAGAAGATGGTTTGCAAAGGATAAAAATAGGTGCACCTAAATATCATGAGAAAATGACCCATGAAGAAATGGTTATTCTCCAAGAGTCGCACACACTCTGCTCAGAGAAGTTATGAGTCATACTTTACAGGGAGTAACTGGACTTTAATGGACAAAGGGAAGGCAAAGACGTATCAAAATACCCCGTCCCCTTGGAGACAGTGCATTGGTGGTGAATGGAGGACTGCAGATGGCAAGCCCTGTGCTGACAGTGAAGGAGCCTTACAACTCAGCACCTTAAGTGGGGCCACGGGAGGGGGCGCTGACAGACAGACCCACCCCCAGTTTACTCATCCCTCACTGCAAGTACACAGGATGTGGCTAATGCCTCAGACAGCCTCTTATTTCATCTACCATTTCTTCCACTCAGCTGTGCTTCTCCTGAATCCATGTGCCTGCAAATGGCATGTGGGAGATGGAAATTCTTTACTGTAAGAAAATGTTCCTTATTATCATGCTGATAAAATACTGCTTATATTAACATTTGTGAGGGGTGAGAGAGTACAGAAAGAAAATTAAAACGGTAGAAGGTTTTTCTTCAGTTATTTACCACTGTTGACCAAACCTCTATCTTAGCTATTAAAGAGGGCCCTTTTGTCCACTACACTGGACAAGAAACAGTAAGGAGATACAAAAATGAACCCTGCAGCCAGGCCCCTAAAGAGGGCCAGTGCAACTGCTCTATCAGGATGTAGTGTTCTGGGGGCAACAGGTCACAGAAAATTCCCTTTTGTCTGCCATAGCTTATCAAAGGATAATGAAGACTCACCCAAATGCCTGCAGATGTGTCTATAAGCCAGAGGATAAACAGAGCCAGAAATCAAGGCTGTGGGTCATCTCTTCAGAGAAGCAGTTCACGCTTTTAGAAGGCCATTATCACTCCCACACCACTACTGCCATATATACGGAGGTGGCAGTGGTGGTGTATGGGGTTAACATTTTAAGTGGATGAAAGAGACAGGGTAATGTACTTTGAGAGCTGAAGATTTATTTTCCCTTCACGTTTTAGTTGTTTTCTTGGCAAGAGCCCAGGAACGAAGGGAGTCAGGGAGGACTGCTGGTCTGCACAAGCAGCTCTACAGTCCAAGGACAGACTCCTGCTGCTGAGAACCAAGCTGAAGTGACTGGCTTCTCCTTCTACACAAACGAGGTCTTTGGGGCCAAAGTGAAAACTGCAGAGTAATCACTGGGCTAACTGTCCCTTCGTCCCTGGTGTCCCTCAGGATCTGGGCTCAGGGACCCCTAGAAGAACACTAAGCATTTGACTGCAGCCCAGGCCACGAGACAGCAAGCAGGCTACACTTAAGTGTTAAAGTGCTTGTCCTTTTTGTTCTTAGAACCTTCTGAACGAGACTTTCTGACCTCAGCGCCACTGTCACAGAAGGGAGCTCTTTCTCTTTTGAGTTTTGGTGAAGATACACAAAGCCAAACATATACCTATTCAACAATTTCATAAGTGAGGTCTTTCTGATGCAACTTATATGTAAGTCAAACGACCCTGGCAGAGTAAAGAAATAGGATTTACACATACAGGATTTAACTGGGTGGCAGAGGGGAGTACCATATACTTAGAAGTTATTTCCAGGGAGGAAAAGGCTCACAGAAGACCACAGCCCTGAATCTTGATGTGCTTGAGGCAACACATGTTCTGTTCCTAGGTGCAAAAGAGATCCTTTGACTGACTATGCTGACAAGATGGAAGAGAGGACTGCAGAGCCCTTTCTCCACGAAGAGCAAAAGATGTAAGGACTGACGATTTTGGGGAGAAACAAGTGCTCAACCACCTAAAGCTCAAGTCCAGCCACACCACATTCGCGAGAGGCCCAGAGTCCCTCAAATCTCTAGGGAGAGAAGTCTCACTGGCTCTCCAGGATGAGCTGTCACACAAGGCAAACACCTGTGGCCCCCTTGTCCAAGAGATGGAAATGACATTAAACATTCCTGTGGACTTGTAGTCAGGCCTCTGGATCTAGGCCACCTATCAGCAACCCCATTTAGTGAAGAGGTTGCCATCTCTCAGGAGCCCAGAGCATTTGACCATCTGACATCAATGGGTCAGCAAGGTCAGATGTCCTCTCCTCTTTACCACATATGCATATGACATTAGGCAGAGGCAAAGCAATTCTGTGAGAGGCAGGAGAGTCACACTCATCTTCAGCTCTGCCTGTTGAAAAAACTCACACCAGACCAAATTCATACCAACAACAGATTCACTCTGCCTTTATCTGTATGAACCTGGAGACCTCAAGGATGAATTTTAAAGTGGCAGAAAAGAAATATGTACGTCTCAGGGCATTCAGCAAACAAATGCTGCCCCAGAAGATCAAATCTTGCTGGAGTCTCAGGAATGTGGCATCCGTTCACGGCTAAGATACTTCCGACTGCAGGCCTGCATGCTCGCCCCACCCGTGCTCTCCTCCAGCGAGTGCAGCACTGTTCTGTTGGCTCAGAGGGAAAGAGTGCAACATCAAGAGTCAGGAGGCCAGGACTTCCAGCTTTGTTCACTAGCAAGTGGCTGCATAACTTTGGACACAACATCAGATTCACCTCCTACTTCTGGAAAGGACAACTAATTAGTAAAACAGCAATTAGCTAGAGGTTAACAAGAACAGAAAAAAGAGAATCTGAAGTTTTAGAACTATTTCCAGATACTTCTGATGAAACTTCTATTTAAATAATACACTATGATGATGGTATTCTCCAATTTAAATTATGGAGAGGACTTTCATTTTTTAAATTTGGACTTTATTAAGCGATATACTACTTCTATTTTATAGTTAAACAGTAAATTTACCACCACATTTAAGGCAGAAGGAATCGTGTCTGTGCATAAATTAAGCATTTCTTTTGGATTTAATCTCAAACTTTTCATTTACAAAGACAACTTCGGGTGGTACAAATACTATGTACCTGGAACATGACAGGCTACCTGTGCCTCTAGGTGTTCTGTTTCCATCTGCATAGGACAGTTACCTTGCTGTTAACTCCATTTGGCTAAGTGCCCACTCCATTCCACGTCTTTTCACAGCTGTTCTCTGGCTAGGTGACACTTCACTGTCCTCTTTGCCTAGAAGCGGCATATCCCAGCTAGTTAAATGCACATTTCCTTCAAAACAGACATGCCCCCAAACAGAACTCTAATCACATGCCCCCTTAATAAATCAACTAAGACCCTAAAAAGGATGGATACTAAAGTCAGTCATCAATTAGAAAGGGTCTAGTGCTGAGGAAATTGTAAGAAATGTCTAGAAGGGACAGAGAGTCATCCTGATTAAGTAGATCAACCAAGATCTCAAAGAAATGCTACAGAAGGCAGACAGTTGTGAATTTCCAGCTAATAAAATGAAAGGACTTTCTTTAATGATAGTCCCATTAGAGCTAATGCTTTAAGATATCAAGACAGTAAAGGCAACCATTCACTTAAAATCTCTCATAGTATTTAGTTTATACTTAAGGGGGAAGGGGGGAAAAAAAAAACCCAAAACAGAATAGAGCTATCTATATTCGAGAGAGAATGAAGTGTTGGGACCACACAGCAGTCTGTGATGTTTCAGTTTTACCTTCAGAAAACAGAGACACTGCTTGAAAGTGTGCAGGGCCATCTTGTGGTACACTACTTTCTAGTCCATAAGATACGAAGGGATCCTAGATGAGAACAGCAAAGCCTGGGAAGAGACGAGGAAGCACTTCAAGGCTTCTGTGACTCACCCTCACACCATGCACACTCCAGGAGAGCTGTGTAGGTCATCTCTGTGTGGCTCAGTCTGCTCCACACCAGAGAAAGCAAACTTGGCATTCTAGCAGCTCTCTGGCCTTAGCGTGGCCAGCACAGTTTAGTTACTCAACCAGGATGACATGCTACCCCTTCTTCTCCCTGTTTTCACGGGAGAGAGACTGATGCTGAGTCTCTCTGATGGTGCAGAGGGGATAGAGAGACTGTACTGTCAAATGTCCCTGGAGGACAGGAAAACTGAGGTGGGTGCCTGAACTCGGAACAGGTGAAAGAAAAGCAGCACTGTTCAACAGCAGAAAACCCAACTTAGTGTGGTGTACTTTCTGAGGTCAGATGCTTCAGCTGTGAAAAGCAACACAAAAGGCAACATGGTTTTTCCCTTCCAAACACTGTGGCTTACTTGTTTACTCAGCTCAAAACAAAACAAAACAATAAACCCACAGCCACTCATTACAGAAATTAACAAGAGATGAGTAAAACTGTAGGCAGGGCTGTCCCAGCCCAAAGCTCTTGACAAGGGTTTCCTCAGGAAGGGTCAAGATGGGGCCAGTTAACTGCTCTTCTCTGCTGTAGACCAGAGATCATCCATGCCAAGCCTCTTGTCAGTGAGGTAGATGACTGTCCTCTTGCTAGAGGTATCAAAGTGCCAAGCCCACTGTACAACAGCCAGGGGAGAGTGGTCTGCCTGGCTGAAAGGCACAAGCTGTTCCACAGGGCCAAGGCCGACATCTAGCAACTCCACCCAACTAACAGGTCTCCCAGAGGAAAGTCAGCCCCCGGGAGATGACCTCCTGCCCCGAGGCCTGCACAACACCAGCGCTGCCTGCTTGAAGACACAGTATGTGAGGTCAGCCTGTTCCCTTAACTCCCTTCCACAAGGAGCCTGCTCCTGTCCTGCCTGTCAGATGTATTTCCTGCCACCACAGGAATCTGAGATGGGTGGGGGGGGAAAGGAAGAAAAGCCCAGAGGAAGGATCAGGAGAGGACGGACGCAAAAGGAGGAGATGGAAGGAGAGAGGCTTCCAAGCAAAAGGACTTAAAGTAGGTCAAGTGTGAAATTACATCAAGGAGGGCAGATGGAAGGTGAAGGATGGAAAAGAAGAGGGAAGGGATCAGAAGAAAGATGCTAAGGTGTCCTTCTCTGGGGATGAACTGATGGGGGAGGAGGCAAGACTGTCCTAGCATTACTTCCCGTGGAAATCACTTAGCTCCATGTCATCCTTTCGGCGTTTGTGAGTGAAGAGGGAGCTGAAGGGGTAGAGCTTGGCTTTGGCCTGGAACCGGTGGCCCGCAATATCAATCTCATACTCTCCCCGGTTGATGAAATCTGCTGTCACCACCTGCTCCTCCCCGGTGTCCTCAGAAAAGTTGTGCACAAAGCCCAGGCACACGTGGCGCTCCAGGGTGAAGCTATAGGCACTGCTGGTGGTCTTGCCGACATATTGCCCGTTTCGGTAAATGGGCTCTCCCCACCAAGGCCAGAGGTCCAGGTCTGTGTCGTGGTCATCCAAGATAAACATAGTGAAGCGCTTATACACCCCATTCTGCTTCTGCTGCAGCAGGGCATCCCGACCGATGAAATCCATCCCCTAGGAAAGAGGAAACGTTGGGCTGGGATAGGAAATTACTCACTGAAGCTCTCTGAAAGGATAGGTCCTTCTGACAAAGGGGACAGTGAGAGTGGGTAGGGCTGAGGTTGGAAACAGACTCATTTTCATTGTATACTCTTTTTTAAAAAAAAAATAAAAAACATGTTCATATATTACTTTAAAAAGAAACAAAGATTGGCAGCTAATTGTGAGATGGCCAATTTGTAGAAATACTCATAGCCTGTTAATTAACTATCATAATCAACTCAGGAAAATTCCACAAAGAGCACCCAGCCTAAAAGAGCACTGGGAAACAAGTACTACCCATTTAATGTTCTCATGTTCCTTTGTTTTATGGCGCTGGTAAGATTTTGGTCTAAGGATAGCCTAATCATCCTTACAAGAATACTCCACTTTATTGTGCTTCACAGATACTGCACCTTGACAGACTGAAGGCTGGTGGCAACCCTGCGTCGAGCAAGCAAGTCTGCTAGCATGTTTGCCAAAAGCACGTGCTCACTGTGTGTCTCGGTGTCACATTTTTGGTCATTCTCACAGTATTTTAAACTCTTTCATAACGTTATTGCACACTTTAAATAGACTACAATATAGTGTAAACATAAATTTTACATGTACTGGGAAACCAAAAATTTCGTGTGACTTGCTTTCTGGCGATACTTGCTTTATTACGGTTATCTAGAACTGAACCCACAGCGCGTCCAAGGTCTGCCTGTATTTTTACCTGATGCTCACCACCTTTCTTCCCACATCAGCTCGTCTTCCCATTCTAAAGCCGATTTCACCCCTCAGGGGTCTGACAGACAGACTGCAGTGCGACAATATACAGTACCTTCTCTAATTTCACCCGAAACTCTCGTCCACATTCCAGGGGTGTGGTGTAGGTATTTAAATCCTGACCCCAGAAGGCAAAAAACTTCTCAATTCGGAGACTGCGAAGAGCGTAATAGCCAGCATTTCGGATTCCGTACTTCTGCCCAACACTCATCACTTCATTGTATACATGCAGGGCATACTACAGGGAGAGACAGAAGGTCAGTACTGAGCAGACACTTCAGAACTGGACATGGAGTATGTCTGGGAGTGTCTGATGACTGCCATATGAACTTGACAAAGGAGAAGGTTTTCTTCCTAGGATGTCTCATTCTCCACAGCCCAGGGGTAAGTAGTGAGCTACCGTCACCCTGGCGGGCTGGCAGGCAGCCTGAAGTCTGACAGCTCTGCCAGCACTAGCTACAAGGACAGAGAATCTTTAACACTGCAGAATCATTTATCATAAAGGGCTGGGACCACCACACTGTTTATGAGCACCAGATTAGTTAAATAAATAAATATGACTCAACTATGATGGAATAATGGGACAATGCTTTACAAAATGATGGTGGAAGCTCTTTCTCTGCAGGAATTAACATGGAAAGAGCTAAGATAAATTGTTAATTGGGAAAAAAAAAAAGATGAGAATAGCAGTATGCTATTGTTTGTGTTTTTAAAACGAGGACTGACCTGGAAGAACCTAAAGTCTACTGGCATGAGAAAGATTTGGAACCTTGAGGTGAACCTCTCCTGAAGTTATCTTCAAACAAGTAGGAATTTGGCTGAATGAGTCGAGAATGCTCACCTTGAGCACCGCGCTCTTTTTAAAGAGTCATTCTATCCCATCAAATGACAACAGCCACTCTAACACACAGGTGAGCAGCTTATGGGGCAGCGATTCTAAGTCAAGGGTGGTGAAACAACATGGAGAGAGAGGGAATGGTGAGTAGGTGTTATCTGCTGAGTACACCGTCACCAAAATAAAATACTGGGGGAGAAAAAAAAGGGAGTAAGAGTGTCTTTGATTTTGCTTACATCTGCATACAAATCTGGTTGTTGTTGTTGTTATGTGCCCTTGAGTCGGACCCGACTCAGTGACCCCTCCTTGGGTTTCTGAGGCAGTATCACTACGGAAGTAGATTGCACCATCTTACTTCCGAGGAGTTGCTGGTGGGTTTGAACCACAAGCCCTCTGGTTAGCAGTCCAGTGCCTTAGGCACTATACTACCAGAGCTCCCTAAAAATCTGGTAAGACATGCCAAAAGCTAATCGCAGTATCACTAGTGGTGGCTGCTGGTAGCAAAAGGTCAGACAGCACTGACTGAATACTTTTTAGTGTTTTTTTTTTTTAAAAAAACAACCCAAGTGAATTTATTACCTTTAAGAATTTAAATAACTCAGTTAAGCATTTGAAAATCTCTTCAGTGCAGCCCAGCCCAATCACAAAGGCCAATGACACACAGCTATCCCCTCCGGGGGTTCTGGCAGCGAGGGGAACCTCTCACCTCGATGGGAATGTACAGCATGAAGCCTGGCTCTCCCGTGTGAGTCATGCTCATCACCCGGATGCCGTTGGCATAGCCCACACTCATCTCCTGAGAAAACAAAGGAGAATGTCAGCCTTGGAAACTCTTCAGGGGAAGTGGGCACTCAAACTGTATCTTCTGAAAGAAAAAATGCTCAAGGTAACCCCTACTCATTACTTCTGTGCCCTAAAGAAGACACGTGTAAATGGCAGAATTGCATCCCGACCATGGCCTTTCCAGGAACTGAGGCTTCTGAGAATGAAGCACAGCCTTTACAGTATCTTTTCTCACGAGATTCCCAGGAGCCCTGGTGGCCCAGTGGTTAAAGTGCTTGGCTGCTGAAAGGTTGGGCGTTTGAATTCATACCTACACCTTGGGAGAAAGATGGGGCAGTCTGCTTACATAAAGACTGGAAACCCTATGGACCAGTTATACTCTGTCCTACAGGGTCATTATGAGTTAGAAGAGACTCTGTGGCAATGGGTTTCGTTTTTAGTTTTAGTTCTCATGTAATTCACAATGTCAGGAGTTTGGGACAAGTTGATGGGGCAAGTAGAGGCAATGTCTTTGACACACATGAAACACTTCCATTTGCAAAGTCCTGCTAAAGACACTGTTTTAGTCAGGGCCTTTGGAAGCATGAAGATGAGAGGGTCTCTGCAGACAAATCATGGGCACCTGCTACACAAAGTTGATGCCTGATGCCTAGAGAACAGAAGTCACCCGTGATCCTGGGCTCAGAGCTCTGGCTTCTGATTTTTAAAGAATGTTTTAGCAGCTTAGCTACCTAACAGGAATCACTGGCTTAACTACCGCCCCCATAAGGGAAAGTGGGGAGTCCCAAAGGGCACAAAAGCATACTGCTTCCTTAGAAGCCTGACACGAGGTGACACTCACTCTCTAGGGGCAAGTTTATGAATCACTCCTTCCTGAAACCAGAGAGCACCAGGAAGGCTTTGCTGATGACTGACTAAGGAAAGTTTCCTTTGCTCTCCCTTTGCTGTGGGGAAAAAGGAAAACTGTAAAAAAAAATTTGTGGTTGGATTCCAACTCTGACATGAACTTCAAAGAGCCTCCATAAGTAACTGTTTCCGACTTGCACCTTAGAGGTTGGATCTCTGTTATCAATTGCTTTCTATTCAGTTTGCATTTCTTTTATTAATTTATAATTTATTTCATTCAGCTATAGTGACAAAAACTCAAACTCACTGCCATCAAGTTTATTCTCACTCACAGAGATCCTACAGGACAGAGCTGAACTGCCCCATAGGGTTTCCAAGATTCTAAACCTTTACAGAAGCAGACAACCACATCTTTCTCCTCCAGAGTGGCTGGTAGCTTTGAACCACTGGCCTTCTGGTTAGTAGCTGGAAGCTTTTAACCATCGTGCCTCCACAGCACCTTCCACTCAGCTATAGTTGTCCTTTATAAGAAAGAAAATTATGTAAGTTGTTTAAGGATTCACCTAAACGTTTCTTACTAGAAGATGCCATGTACAAGGAAGTTACCCTATATATGAAAAAAAGGAAGCACTGCACAGAGCAAATGGGTCCTAAAAACCAAACCAAACTCACTGCCATGGAGTTGATTCGACTCATAGCAATGCCTCCTTGGATTTCCGAGGCGGTATCACTACAGAAACAGATTGCTCAGCCTTCCTTCCAAGGAGTGGCTGGTGGGTTTGAACCACTAGCTTTCTGGTTAACAGTCAAATGCCCTACCAAAAACCAAACTCACTGCCACGGAATCGGATCTGACACACAGTGACCCCTCCTTGAGTTTCTGAAGCAGTATCACTACAGAAATAGGTTGCCCAACCTTCCTTCTGAGGAGTGGCTGGTGGGTTTGAACCGCCAGAATTCTGGTTAGCAATCAAATGCCTTAGGCACTATAGCAGAGCTCCCGTCAAATGCCTAGATGCTACATTTTTGGTGTCATTTTCATAATCCTGAAATGTAAAATTTTAATCTACTACTACAGAAACTTATGAATATATAGCACTAACATTCAGATAATTTAAATTCACCTTAAAGACATCCAAATGCTTACTAAGTAAGGAAATCTTGAAGGAGAAAGAAAAAGGAAATAAAATTACTCAGTTATTGCTTGTTTGCTTAAAGGTCAAAACACTTTGTGAGTGTAGCACCATGATGATATGTAACTATAATTATTATACACCTACTCCTCACTTATTGACTACCTTATTATCTGACACTTTGCATTTATGACAATGGTATCCAACTATTTTGTGCACTGATGATATACATGTGGTAGTAACAAACTTCAAGGTACAAAAGCGAGAGTAATGCTGGCTGTGACGGTTCAGTTTATGTGTCAACTCGGCTAGACCATGATTCTCATTGGCTTGGTAGTATATATGTAACGATGAAATGAGAAAGTGATGTAATGACGTAGTCATCCTCCATTTTTTTTTTGAAACTAGGGTTTATTTTCCATTAATCTTATTTCCATTTTCTAAGAGATAGTGGAAGATAGGTCAGGACCACTCAGTGGTTATTCTTAGCCTCTCAGTGGCCTGAGCAGTGAGGCTGTAGACCAGTCTTCAGTTGCAGGCTAAGCACTCCAGTCTGCAGTGGGCAACTGCTGAAAGGCAGAGAGGGCACCTGCACGTCCTCAGGCCAGTCTGTGACCCTGGGCTGAGCAGCAGTGAATTCAGGATCGGGAGCAGTCCATTAACCCTGAAATTTGTCCTTGGTCACACCTTTTCAGGAACAGCCTGCTTGTCCTTTTCAGGAACAGCCTGCTTGTCCTTTTCAGTATCTTCCAGATCTCTGTGCAAGTAGAGATCAGCATCACCTCCCACAGCTGTTCTTGGGAGATGACGCTAGACGCGCGCAGAACTTTCCGACACAGCATTCACATTATACTGACTGAGCAAGCTCCCTGGCTGCTGCGTGGGATGGCAATGTCCATGCAGCCCAGAGGAGAATCTGTGTTGTACAGAGCAATGGTGGGCAAGCTGATCTAAGATTCTCTGTGAGAAGCTGAAGGTCAGCCCTGGGATCAGTAACCACTAGAAGACGTGGCTCCTGGAAGGCTGCTTAGATCTGGTCAGTGAAGGGTCCAGGTGTGAAGTGCCAGCAATAGGTAGGAGTGGCTCCAGTGGCAGCAGTGAACTTCAGCACAGCCCACCGGTATCCGTGTCATCAGTTAGGTTTTCGATGGCAACAGTGGCCCGAGCTGCCAACAGAAGCTTCTCCCTCGTGCTCTTCAGGTTTATGGTGTAGATGCCATCACTTTCCTTCACACATACACTGTCCCATTTGGAGGTTAAGGCTGGTGCCACTTAAGTGGATTCCTGTTGCAAGGAATTTGAGGACATCCTCCTCCTTCATCTGCAGGACATCAAGAGCTCCAGACATTATGAAGCTTCCCCTTTAACTTATGATGGGAACCCAGGACAACATTGTATGGACCCTTGTCCGGGTGGTACGGGAAGCTCATTCTCCACTTTTACATGATGCTGATTTTCGCATACGCCTTGGTCTTTCAGAACCTGACCATGTCAGTCAGTGAGGAGTGGATGCAAAATAAAAACTCCCCAATGTAAAATAAAAACTCCCCACCAGTTTGAAAACAGAACTTTACTAGCACCCACCTTGCAAAAGAGGCTTGGGAAGTGGTCAGGAGTCATAGGAGCATAGGACAACTCAGACAGAACATCCACAGCTCGGGGGCCAATCAGATTGAGGGCTAAACAGAAGAGAACAAGTTTTTTTTCCAGGTGAACAGCTGGGGTGATGGGAAGGTTCTTTCTGGATTTGCTCACCTAGGGCCAGGCCTGGTGGTAAGTCCACCCCTGTGCACAGCAATCAAAGTGTGGACACACTGCATTCCAATTTCTCTCTTTACTGGCAGGCCTGTGAAATGCAGCGACCGCCATGACAGAGCCTGGACAGTATGTTTCCTCTTCCTGAGTACACAGCAAGACAGCATTTCACAGCCTCTTTTGCAGTTAGCATGGGATTACAAGACCAGATCATTGTCAATGGGTATGAGCCCTTTTCTCGGACTGGCCATCACCCTTCTTCCAATCCCTGTTCTCTTTCCCTTCCCCAGTGACTTTAAAAGCCACAGGTTCCCAATGGTGAAAAAACGTGATGGGAAAAACCCTGATTCCAATGAGTGCCTGAAGGAGGGACAGCCAACCCACCCTCGACTCTGAAGCTTGTGATAGCAGCTGGTACTAGTTCCACATCAACTCTACAGTATAGGCTAGTCCTGGAAAACTTCTGTCCAGTAAGTCTGTGGCTTGCCAGTCTGGTGGCAAGAAATCAATCATGTTCGCTACTACAAGGAATTGAGAATGAGGGACTGGGAGTGCAAACACTGGGGGCAAAGGACAGCAGAGAGTTAAGTGGGCAGTAAGGAGGGGTTGACCTGGAGTGGGGAGGGTGGGGTTTACCTGGACTAAGGAGGTAGAAAAAGGGGCAGCTCCCCTGTCACTCACTGACCCATTACTGCTGAAGGAAGAAATTGTTATTACTTAAAAAAACAAATAATAAGGGAAAAGTCTGAAGAAAATATTATTTCATTTTATACTTCATTCATAAAATAGGGAGAGTATTTTAGAGATCACTTTTCTATGACCAGAGAGCCTCTTTCACACTCATTTTGACCTTCCTCTTTGAATGTCAAGTATCAAAAGGCACATGGCCAAGGTAACCTGAACTCCTGGCCTTTCCCTGCTCAGTGGGCTCTCAAAGGCCCCTTACCAGTGTATTTCCAGCTGACATCCTCCAGCAGCAGGTTACTGTCTTTTGGCATGTGTTTCTCAAGCCAGGACCAACAGTGGACCTGCTGGTCAGTCGGAGAAATCATGAAGAAACTGAAAGCGAGATCCAAGAGTAATCAAAACCGGGTAACAAAAATGATTTGAGAAGCAATCATGCTTTCATCTAGGTTTTTTTTTTTTTTTTAAAGAATTTATTTTTGTTGTTGCTGATGAGAATACTGAAATCTGACAATTTCTACCTGTACAATTCTGTGACACTGATTACGTGCTTTGAATTGTGTAACCATTCTCATCTTCCTCGTCTGAACTGATTGATGCTTCCTCATTAACATAAACTTACTGCCCACTAAGCCTCCCATCTCATCTTGCAAGGTGTTGTGGTCCATCTGATCTCATGTAGCTAGATCTTAAAAGAGCACAGTGCTCAAGATAGAGATTCTTTATTTGTTATGCTTAATTATGATTTTGTTTTAAGAAGACTTCAGAGGATATTTTTGGTTTAAAGTTTATCTCAGGGCAATAGTTCCAGGGTCATCCAGCTGCAAATGCACCAGAAAATCGGATTTCATGAGAATTTGAAACTCTGTTCTGCATTCTGTCCTTTTTGATCAAGACTCTTCTACAGGATCTTTGATCAAATGTTTAGTAATGGTAGCTAGGCACCATCAAATTTTTTTTCGTCTCATGGCAATCTATTACTAGTGATCGGAATACAAAAATTGGAAACAAACAAGAATCACCAGTAGTTGGAAAATATGGCCTTGGTGATATGCTGGAGACCGTATGATGTAATTTTGCAAGACCAATGACTTATTCATTGCAAATACCTTTTTTCAACAACATAAACGGTGGATATCACCAGATACAGTACATAGGAATAAGAATGATTAAATGTGGAAAGAAGCAATGGAGAAGGCTCAGTTTCTTCAGTCTAAACAAGCCAGGAGCTGACTGTGGAACAGACCATCAACTGCTCATACGTAAGTTCCAGTTGAAGCTGAAGATGATTAAAACAAGTCCATGAGAGCTACAATATGACCTTGATTACATCCCTCCAGAATTTAGAGACCATCTAAAGAACAGATTTGATGCACTGAACACTAGTGACCCAAAACCAGAGGAACTGTGGGATGACACCAAGAACATCATTCATGAAAAAAGCAAAAGGTCATTAAAAAGACAGGACAGGAAAAAAAGACCAAAATGGATGTCAGAAGACACTGTGAAACTTGGCCTTGAATGGAAAGTAGCTAAAGCGAATGAAGAAATGACAAGATAAAAAAGATGAACAGAAAATTTCAAAGAGCAGCTTGAGAGGACGAAATCAATTATTATAATGTAATGTGCAAAGACCTGGAGTTAGAAAACCAACAGAAAGAACACCCTCGGCATTTCTCAAGCTGAAAGAACTGAAGAAAAAATTCAAGCCTCAAGTTGCAATATTGAAAGACTCTATGGACAAAATATCAAATAATGCAGGAAACATCAAAAGATGAGGGAAGGAATTTGGTCACTGTACCAAAAAGAACTGGTCGATGTTCATCCATTTCAGGAGGTGGCACATGATCAAGAACCAGTTATATCAAAGGAAGAAGCTGAAGCTGCACTGAAAGAACTGGTGAAGAACAGAGCTTCAGGAGCTGATGGGATACCCCCTAAGCTGTTCCAGCAAACAGATGTCATGGTGGAAGTGCTCACTCATCTGTGCCAAGAAATGTGGAAGATAGCTGCTTGGCCAACTGACTGGAAGGGATCCATATTTACACCCATTCCAAAGAAAGGTGATCCCCCAGAATGTGGAAATTATCGAACAGTATCATTAATACCACATGCAAGAAAAATCTTGGTGAAGATAACTAAAAAACAGTTGCAGCACTCATTTTATTGACAGAGAACTTCCAGAAATGCAAGCTGGATTCAGAAGGGGATGTGGAATGAGGGATATCATTGGTGATGTCAGATGGATCTTGGCTCAAAGCAAAGAATACGAGAAAGATGTTTATTTGTGCTTTGTTGACTATGCAAAAGCATTCGATTGTGTAGATCATAACAATTTATGGGTAAGACTGAGAAGAACGGGAATTCCAGAACACTTAATTGTGCTCATGAAGAACCTATACAGAGACCAGGAGGCTGTCGTTCTAAGAGAACAAGGGGATACTGCATGGTTTAAAATCTGGAAAGGAGTGTATCAGGGTTGTATCCTTTTACCATATTTATTCAATCTGTATGCTGAGCAAATAATCTGAGAAGCTGGACTATATGAAGAAGAGTGTGGCATCAAGATTGGAAGAAGACTCATTAACCACCTGCAACATGCAGACACCACCACTTTGCTTGCTCAAAGTGAAGATGACTTGAAGCACTTATTGAAGATTAAAGATGCCAGTCTGCAGTATGGATTACATTTCAACACAAAGAAAATGAAAATCTTCACAACCAGACCAATAAGCAGGATCACGATAAATGGAGAAAAGTTGTCAAAGATTTTGTATTACTTGGTTTCACAATCAACACCAGTGGAAGCAGCAGTTAAGAAATCAGACAACATATTGCACTGGGCAAATCTGCTGCAAAAGGCTTCTTTGAAGTACTGAAAAGCAAAGCTGTCTCTTTGAAAACTAAGGTGTGCCTAACCTAAGCCATGGTGTTTTTAATCACCTCACAGGCATGTGAAAGCTGGACAATGAGTAAGAAGACTGAAGAAGAGTTGATGCTTTTGAGTTGTGGTGTTGGTGAAGAATACTGAAAGTGCAATGGACTGCCAAAGGAACTAACAAATCTGTCCTAGAAGAAGTGCAGCCAGAATGCTCCTTGGAAGCAAGAGTGGCCGCTTTGTCTCACCTACTTTGGTCACGTTATCAGAAGGGACCATTCCTTGGAGAAGGATATCATGCTTGGTAAGTAGGGGGCCAATGAAAATGCATTGACAATGAGATGGACTGACACAGTGGCTGCAATGATGGGCTCAGGTATAGCAAAGATTGTAAGGCTGGTGCAGGACTGGGCAGTGTTTCATTCTGTTGTACACAGGGTGGCTGTAAGTTGGAGCTGCACTGATAGCACCTAACAACAACATGGCAAAGAGGGCAGTTGCTCACAGAGGCAATTAGGTACACATTCCATTTCTTCCTCTCATTCCTGACTCTGCTTCTTCCCCTGTTGCTCCAGGAAAATAGAGACCAAGAAATACAGGGTAGAATAGAAGAACTAAGCACATTATTATGCCAATTAACTGGGATGTCCCATGACACCATGACCCTAAACCTCCAAACCAAGGAACCAAAGCCCATGATGTATTTGCTTGTACATAAGCAGTCTCACTAGCTACTCTTTTTGTAAACATAGCTATCATACAACTTTTGCCAATTAAGGCACTTGACAGCTAACCAGGAGGCTGGCAGTTCAAACCCACCAGCCACTCCTCGGAAGGAAGATGGGGCAATCTACTTCCGTAGTGATACCACCTCGGAAACCCAAGGAGGAGTCGCTATGAGTCGGGGCCGACTCGACGGCACTAACAACAACAAGTGATAATCCCCATTTCCCCTCCCGACCATCCCTGGTAACGACTGATAAACTCTGGTTTTCTCACACTTGCCTGTTCTTGTCTTGTCATGTGAGTGAGTCATACAGGATTTGTTTTTTTGTGATTGACTTATTTCACTCAGCATGTCTTCAGGTTCCATCCATACTGTATATTATCTATCAAGACTTCATCTCTCTTACTGGCTGAATATATCACATTGTATGTGTGTAATACATTTATTTATCCATTCACCCATAGATGCATGCTGTTGTTGTGAATAGTGCTACAATGAACACTGGGTACAATTATCTGTTTAAGTCTCTGCTTTTAAGTGTTTTGAGTATATATCTAGCAGTGAGAGTGCTGGGTCATATGGTAGTTCTATTTTTAGTTTTTTTTGAGGACCTGCCACCATTTTCCACAATAGCTGTATCATTTTACATTCCCACCCGCAATGGATGTCATATTTCCCCACATCCTTGTCAACAGCTGTTTTTTTTTTATCTTAATTAACCATCCTAATGGACGTGTAATGGTTATCTCATTGTGGTTCTGATTTGCGTCTCTCTGACAACTAATGATGTTAAGCATCTTTACGTGTGTTTGGTGGCCATCTGAATGTCTTCTTTGATGAAATATCTATTCAAGTTCTTAACTCATTTTTTGATTGGGTTATTTGTCTTTTTGTTGTTAAGCTGAAGTTGTATATATATTTTGGTCATAAGGTTCTTATTGGATGTCTAGTTTCTTAAGATATTTTCCCAGTTGCTAGCTTATCTTTTTACATGTTTTGTGTATTTTCATGAGCACATGTTTTTAATTTTCATTAGGTCTTATTTACTTAGTCTTTTGCTATTTGTGCTTTTGTTATTTTATTAGCTAATCCATTGTTAAAAGGTAAGCCTAACTAAGTGTGCATTTTCATCTAAGAATTTTGTAATTTTACTTTTCACATTTAGACCTTTAATCTTTTATTTTGTATTTGCTTTTATGTATGGTTATCAGGCACAGATCCAGCTTCTGAATTTTTCTCAATGTGGAAATCCAATTTTTATAACATCATTTATCAAAGAGAGTCTTTTTTCCCCTATCAAATGGATTTTGCACCCTTGTCAAAAATCATTTGACCATAGATGTGTGGGTTCTCATCTAGTTTTTTAAAAGCAGTATTTTGTTGTGTTTTAGGTGGAAGTTTATATAGCAGTTTTCTATACAAATTATTCTGTGCCATTGGTTACAATTTTTTATAATAAGTATTCTCATGATTTCCATTCTGCTTGTGCTGTTTTCATTGATCTAGCTCCCTGCCACTCCTTGCCTTCATGTTTGCTTTTGGGGTAACTGCTGACTGGTCTCATGTAGCTAATTGCTTAAAGGACCACAGTACTCAGGGGTGACTATTTTATACACCAGTCTACAACTGGCAGAAACATGACCTACACTGAAGCAATGAGTAGAACAGGAGCAAATCATTGCTTAGGTTTCAGGGAGGTGAGGAGCACCATCCTAAGACTTCTCACATAATGACAAAACAGAAGATTTTGGCTTCCTGTTAATGCCAAAAAAATTATGCAGAATTACTAACTTAAGATATGACAACTTTCCCAGTGGGACAACCAACTCTTTTATATTGAGTTTTACATAATTTGGTGGGTTTCTCCTTTTTTTCCCCCTAATTTCTTTTTGTATTGTGCAGTTAGTGAACTGGGTGGGAATTAATGTGTTTTTTTTTCTTCCCTTCAGTCTAATTATGGTTTCCTGGAAAAATGAGTTAGGGTCTCTGCTCTGCCACAGTGCCCTTAGGGCTCAAGGAGCCATTGCAGAAGGAGCAGAGCAGGGTGGTGGTGAAGCTCACCTGCGCTTGTTCAGCCGGGCGATGCTGCAGTCATTCTCATAGCCGCCGCCCTGGTTGAGCATGCCGGTATGCACGATGTGGCCCACGGGCACATCGAGGTCATTGGAGAAGAGGTACTGCAGAATTTCCAATGCCTGATCCCCAGTGGACTGCAGGGTTAGGGAACAAAGCAGAGAAAAGTGAGCAGTGAGCACAACAGCTTCTGGCTGGGTAACCCTGCCTGAGGAGCGATGCAGCTTACTCAGAGCGTTCCATTAGCCAGCACCCACACAACAACGTCTATAGATATTCACTCTACTGCAAGAAGGTCGTGGGCAAGTTAGCTATCAACTGATGATAAATGAGCCTCTCTAAACAAATTAAAAACCAGAAACAAAGAGTTTAAAATTCAGAAAAATGTTATACTGCAGTTGAAACATTAAAATATCCCAGCCAAGGTACAGATAACAAAGATGAACCCATTTGCACTTACAGTACTGCGTTGTCAGTGAAGGCAAACATGGGTATACAGGTGGATAGATGGGTAGACAGGCTGAATTATTAGGTACGTCTATGAAATGGGGGGAGCTCTGGTAGCATAGTGGCTAAGGCACTTGACTGCTAACCAGAAGGCTAGCGGTTCAAACCCACCAGCCACTTCTTGGAAGGAAGATGGGGCAATCTACTTCCATAGTGATACTGCCTCGGAAACCCAAGAAGGGGTCACTATGAGTCGGGTCTGACTCAACGGCACATAACAACAACAACAACGACATGAAGTAGGGAGTGTACCCAAGACCCTGTATAGGGTTGGCAGACAATGGTCCTATAAGTGTATTTGTATGATCTGTAAGAATTCCCATGTGTATAGTAGAAATGACAAGGGACAAGGTTGTAGTCACTTCTTGGTCACAGCCATCGACCCAGAGGGACCGAGTAGTTGAACCGGTGGGCTCGGGACCATAGTCGCAGGGGACATCAAGCTCAATTGGCATAACATACTACACAAAACATTGTTCCACCTCCTACTTTGGCAAGCAACTGGGATCTTAAAAGCTTGCAAGTAGCCACCTAGATGCAACAATGGGTCTCTCCTCGTCTAGAGCAAAGAAGAATGAAGAAAACCAAAGATTCATGGAAAATAATTAGTCCTAGTGACTGGTACACCATGAGATCTGCAGCCTATGTGACTATGAGACCAGAAGAACTAGATGGTGCCCAGCTACCACCGTCAGCCACTTGGAGTGGGATCTATGTAGGAGATCCTGGATAGAGAGGGAAAACAATGTGGAACAAAACTCAAAATCATTCAGAAAAAAAAAGGGACCAGGTTTGCTGATCTGATAGAGCCTGGTGGAACCCCTCAGACTATAACCCCTAGCTGCCCTTCAGGTCTGGAACCGAACCCATACCTGTGGCTTCCAAACAAAAGACAGGCATATTAGTTGAACATTTACCTGAGGTAAATACACTCCTTAGAGAGATCAATCATGGGAGAAAGAGGGCTGCTTATGCATAGGAAGACAGCTCACGGGGCAGGAGTGCATGGAGGGATGGACATAGCGAAGAGGTAACTACTGGGAGGAAGTGGGAGAGGAGCTGTTGCATTGGGGTAAATTGTAGTCAATGTCATGAGACAAAGTATATGTGAACTGCTGTATGGAAAATGAAATTTCCCTGTAAAACTTCCCCAAAAACCAAAAAAAAAAAAAAAAAAACTCAACCCACTGAATCAGTTTTGAATGAAGATAGGAAACAGGAGGCATGACTTACTGTTATTTCAAACTTTGTAAAAGAGGACATGTCAATGACACACACAGCCTCCTTACAGCACTTGACTTCAGACTCCACAATGTCAAACCAATCCGGCTTATAGAAGGTCTTACTCTGTTCCAAAGCCAGGAGGTCTATGGAACAGGAAAATGAAAGGTAGAAAGAAAAGGATGGGATTCACAGTTGGGACTCTCATTGTACAAGTTTACTTGTAGCAAAAGGGTTTTAATTACTTATTCTTCTAGGAACACAATCTACCTATGTACCTTTTAAAATAAGGGTTACTAATTTTCAAGACAAAATAAAACAATACAACAACAAAAACGAGGATGCGACTTCTTACCTTTATCAGGTGGAATAAAGTACTTTGGCCTCTCGAATCCGTGTTTCTCCATCCACTGGGCTCCCTGTGCATCTAACCGGTCATAGAGAGGAGATGTGCGAAGTTGCCTCCCAGTCTGGAAGTCCCAACGGGGAACTTTTAGATCATATAACAGAGCTAGAACAGACAGGAACAATCCATGAAAGCCCAAACTAAAGAGTCTAGTGTGAAATTCCCAACATCTGCCAAACTCTGGAGTCGTTCCTAGTTACCATGCTAACGTAACCTAATATGCCAAATATTACCAAGAATCACAGACATGCTCCCAAAGAAAGCTGCTATTTATCTATCCCTTCTCAAATTATATAGCTACGAGTCACATAATGACTCTAGATCTCTATTTATAATTATACTTCCAAATTTAGGGAGAAACAGTGAGAAAAAGGTCATACTTCTAAAATGTCCTAAGCTCCATAGCAGAGATAAAGGTGGGACACAGGCAGTTATAAAGTGTGAAAAAAATGACACACGCTCTTTATAATGCCACTGTTGTTGGCTTTCAGACCTGGTATAGACATTTCCTCTCTACCACTTCACCCATTTCTGGAGTGAAAGGGCACGTGTCACATAGTTTGATTTGGTAGCTCTTTAGAGCTGAGAGGTTACACAGTATTGTCCCAGTAACGACATTCACATAACAAAACTAGGGTCAGAACTCACTTCTCCTAATATCCAATCTGCAACAGCAATCAGTAAAAACAGGCAGAAAGTGTATGACCTCTACCAAAACCAAAACCAAAACCAAAACCAAATTCACTGCTTCTGAGTCGAATCTGACTCATAGTGACCCCTCCTTGGGTTTCCGAGGTGGTATCACTACAGAAGTAGATTGCCCTGTCTCCTTTCCGAGGAGTGGCTGGTGGGTTTGAACCGCCAGCCTTCTAGTTAGCAGTCAAGTGCCTTAGGCACTACGCCACCAGAGCTCCTTTCTAAGGGAAAGGGCTTTCTGAGGGTTTAGTGGAAAATAAATCAGGGACAAGGTGGATAAAGAAGTTAAATAAAGAGGCACATCCTTCAAAGTTGGAAGGAGCTCAGAGCAAGGGGAAAGAGCAGAAAATGTATGGTTTGTATTTACATGAGAAGTGGTCTCCTAATGTAGTAGAGATAGAAGTCACCGAAGAAGCCTTATGCTTTGAGAACAACTTGGCAAACCCTCTGCCTTGGAAAGCAAGCAATGACCTCAGAGATGAAGCAGGAGAGCATTCACTCTGACTGGGTCTTTCAAGGCAAAGTGGGAAAGAGGTGGTGCTGGGACTATCCATGTATTATCACCTGTAAATTCCTATTCTACTTTCCTGTTCCCAGAAGGCCGGAAACATTCAGACACCTAAAGCCAAACTCAAAGTTTAAGTTATTAAAGAACTGGGGAAAATATGCCCTTCTGAAAGACACCTGCAGCTCGGTGCGAATGGGATGAAGCCTCACTTACGCATGACTTCCATGACCCGGTGGCGCAGAAAGGTGCGGCTGCTCTGAAGGGCTCCAAAACGTTTCAAGTCCAACTCCCAGACGTTTTCTGAGGGATAACCCTGGACCATCCATTCTGCAAGGTACCTGTTTAGATGGAAGGAAAAAGCTGTTGGGCCTCAGACGTGATACCCAAGAAGCTAAAAACATTGGACTAGCAATCAAGAATCAACAGAATCAAAAACTCCTATCTTCCCACACTAACCAGCTGAGCAATGCTAGGTAATTTAACTTCTCTGGAAAAAAAAAAAAAAACAAGGATCAATTTACTGCTCTCACAAGACCACTAGGATTTTATTTCTAATGGTAAGATTTACTAGAAAGTGTTTTAAGACATAAACCACATCTATGGAGAAATAAGACTGAAACTCACAAAAAACATTCTAATTTATACATCCAATGGGCATTTTCTGTAAAATAGTAAACGTGGGTGAGTGTATAGTTATCTGACCACATCTCCTTTGCACCAAACATTTTTGTTAACTCCTATTCTGTAACTGTATTCAGTGTGATTTTGTAAGTCTCTCAAGAAAACTAGCCTCAATTTCTATTAGCATGTACTTTTAAAATAAAAATTTGTATAACCCAGGCTGATCACCTACCTTACTCACCAAACTCAAATATACACTCAAAGGACCAACATTTGTTACGACTGAAGGAGTACAAAAGGACGTCCTGTGCACAAGTCTGTGACTAACACCAAACAAGGCGTTCTGACAACATCTCACACAATGACAGCATTTCTGGAACACAGGGCAAGCCTTTGTGGTGCTTACTGTGAAGACGACAACTGTCAAATCATCTATACCTTATCAGGATTAACATGCTACCTTAAATATGTTACACACAACACGAACAAGTAGTTCTAGAAGGAAAGAAGCTCGGCAAGCTGACACACGTTCACGGTTAACTCTAATGAGAAAGACTTACTTCCCAGCTCCTCCACCAAATGACAGGCCAGCAGAGTTCATTCCCGCCAGGACAAAGTAGCCCTGAACTGTGGGAGACTCGCCCATGATGCACCGCATGTCTGGTGTGAAGGTCTCGGGGCAATTCACCAACTTCATGATTTCCAGAGCCTCCAATTCTGGCATCCTACGCAGGAGGGAACTCAACAGGGGCTCTGGGTAATAAAAATAGACCAAGTCCTTACCTTTAAGGAATTCAAAGACTTTCAAACCCTCACACTTTGTTTTTTTACTCCCTCTCCTTTCAGAAAATCTCTTGCAAGAGATTTTCCCAGTAGAGCCAACTAGGCCACTTGTCAGAAAACAGAAACTTTCAGGAATGACAGAGCATGCTTACAAAATGCTCAGCATAAAGACTGAGAAACAAAGATACTCTTTACAAAGGCAAGGAGCTTCAGACTATCAAATGATGGATGCAGCTAGAGAGAAAAACCTGTAAGGAGTCAGTACAAGCAGAAAAGGTCTTCAGTAGCACCCAAAGAAGATTCCGGTGAAAGGCAGTATTTTCCCACGTTAGAATAGGTTTTGAAAGACAGGGCCTCACCATATTTTAAACTAAGTCCATCACCTGGGAAGACTCAGTGGGATAGTGGAACAGATGGAACTAGAGATGTTAATATCTGCCAAAGCTTGTTGGTGGCTACACAGAGGGTCCTCACACTATTCTCCCCACTTTTAAAAGCTGGAGATTTTCCGTAACAAAAAGTTTATTAAGGGAAACAAAACGTCCACGAAGGGTGGGAGGCAAACTTTACACAGCTCGTTATGTTAAACACTCTTCCCTATCTTTTGATTCTGGAACCATATGACTATATTAACTACTCAATAAATAAAATCAAACTTCAAAAATAGCACAAAAGAGCAAATTAACAAGACAATTCTCCTTTCTAAAAATCTCTCCAGTTTCATATGAAAACCAAAAGAAGGTCTGTGTTTAGCCTAAAATCTCAGCAATGATTTTATGTGAAAAGAAAAATAAGCAAGAGATCAGTCAACTTAGATTTTAGTCCCTTGAATCTGCTACTAACCAGTAACTACCTCCTTAGACCAGGCAACTAACCACTGTGGAGTGTCCACTGGAACCACCATTCTACCTAACGGGGTTGTTACAGAGATCAAACCAGGAACTGTTCTTCAAAATGCTTTGAAAATAAGAAATCTTGCACAAATCTAAGGCATTACTGTTACACTCTAGCTCACACACCAAAGTGATCCCAGTCTTCCTGTAGATTCTGAATCTCCAGCTGGTTCTTGCCCTCTGTGAAAATTGGTTTCGGGTTCTTCTCAAAGCCCCCAGACAAGATGCCACCCTGCCAGTTCCGAATATAAATCCTCCCATCAGCATCCACAACAGCTGAGGAAAAGAAATGATAAGGGAGCGGGAAGTAGAAGAGAAAAATAAGGGTTAGAGGCAGGCCAGCTTTCTAAATGGACAGAAAAGAAACAAAACAAAAACACCCATTAATGGCTTTAGTAATGAAACAGCATTCACTAAACACAGGCAATCATTAGCTTTCAAGTACCTTTTAAGGGTATGGCTTAGGATCTTCCTTCTTAGATTTACAGTGGAGACTAATTATCCCAAACCCTATGGAGAAGCTCTGACAGATCCCCACAGCCAAACTATGTAACTGTCACTGTGGCAAGAGAAAGTTTAACAGGAAGGGTGGACTGCAGAGCCCGTTCTAGGGCTACACCTCCAAAATGATACCAAACTCCTTCTCCTCCAGCACTTGGAATCGCTGATCCACACCAATTTATAGTTTACCTAGGACATTTCTACAGCTTACATCACTCAAACCAAAAACTCAAGGTATGTTTCCTAGCCAAACATTCTCAATGACCTCCATTTGGAATTAAAATTAGCTTGCAAAGAAAACAATTTTTTTTTTCTTTTTTTGCGCTTAAGCTGAACGCCCGTTTTGGCCATCCTTTCATAAAGAGGTAATAAAGGAAAGTTAGCATTGGGTCTGCCTCCCTGTAACACGCTCCAGAAAAGACGCGACTTTGGCTACAGTCTGTCCTCAGCACAAAGTCTTCCTTTTGAGAGGACAGAACACTGGCAAGGAAACAAGATTAAAAAAAAGTGCAAGTCCTCACTTGGTGTGTTGCTCTGCAGAGGGGTCTCCAAGGGGCGAGTCAGAAGGTAGAAGTGTTCGCAGGCATGTAACGGGATACTAACCGGCTCCTCGTTGGACAGACCCAGCTCGTATGCCCACTACAAATGGACAGATGTATTTGTGGGTGGGAAGAGGAACAGAAATACAAATGAGCAAGTTCAGCCTCTTGAAAAGGGTTTAATTTCAAGTGGCCTGTGTGTGCTCTTGCTACAATGTCAGGTGTGGGAAGCCAAGTTGTTGCCTGCTTTAGAGCAATTATTTGGATGGGGAGCAAAACTGAAACCATAAAAACTACTTTCAGATTAAAGACACATTTTAGTAAAGGGAGTTCATGGGGACAATTGAGGCCTTTTTAGCAAAATGCATGGCCTTAATTACAGACCTCAAATGGCAGTTGTTAAATAAATTTTACATGGCAAAGTTATTTCCCAGCTAGAAGCAGCTTAGTGTTCTAGAAAGCGAATCCACATTCTTGACACAATGAAATAGTTTAATAATTTGTATGCAAAGTTGTAGAATGAAACATAACACCATAGAAAGACACGGCACCGATGCCCACTGTTTTCTGACCTTCCTAACCAGGACAGCACCAATTAAGTCAGGGTGAAAAAGGAAAAGGTCACAGATGCTTCTATTTTCAGATGTAAGTACAGGTTTCTTACTTAAGACTATAGGAATTCTGAACAAGAATTCTTTCAAACAAGAAAAGTGTCATCTATTTACTCAGACACAATATTAATCTTACTTCTTTCTCTACATCAAAAAATCCTGGAGACAAAAGTTACATAAGAAAATCAGCAACCTTGTGTTGTTACTAACCTACCTGACCAGCACAGTTGACAAAATACTGGCAGTCAATGTGTCCTTTATCTGTCTCCACACCAGTGACTTGATTATTTTTGACTAGTACGTGAAGAACAGTTGTGCGGTCGTAGATCTGAACACCTGCCCCAAGGTAAAGAAAGAGCTAGTGCATCATCTGATGTTCCAGAGTTAAGGCATTTGCAGCAGATTCTCAACCCAGAAATAGTGAAAACCCAAGGTCAATGCCCTAATTAAGGAAAAAAAAAATCCTAGAAACCACATCTTTGAGACTGTATTTACCCAAGATTGAAAATAGCAAGCAATTTAAAAAATGACTTTAGTAAAGCATAATTACACTCCAGAAATCATAAAAGGGGCAAAGGAAAGTTCAAATGGGACATCTTAAATCCTAATCTGCCCACATTCTAAATTAGTTCAACGCGTCTCCAACACCCTGGAGGCTGGTTAGTCTTTCTTCACTTATGTCAACACTGGGACATGACTGCAGCTGTGGATTAAGTCCCCACAGTGTGTTCTAACCTTGGAGCTTTTCATATTCTGTGGGTGAAAAGATAAAGCCTCTGAAGTCTGAAAAGCATTAATCAGCACTCAAGCAGTTTCTTAGAACTTTAGTAAGAAAAACGTAGGCTTGAGGAAAAGTACTTATTAATATGATGGGAAACTGCCCCCTACAATAAAACCTGTAAAAATCAGTGTTCAAAATTGGAAGCTGAATACCATAATGAGAATAATTTTTCCAAAGTCAGGTTGGTACCTCACAACTGTTTACTTTTGTAGACCACTTCTTCCTTCCTAATCCACCTTAAGAAAGCCCTAAAAAACCCTCTTACTGTTTTGGGAGGCAGCACTTGCCAGGGCAAGAGCCACATCGGCAGAGGACATGACCGCATCCTCGGGGACATGCATGGCCCCCACCAGGTCGTGCACATTGAGGAGAGGGTGAAGTTCAGCCACTTTCTTGGGGGAGATGATCTCAGATGGGATGCCCATAACACTGCCACAGAACACAAAGGGACAATGACATTCACTGGCCTCTTGGCAGAGGTCAGTATGAAAGTAAAGTCAGGTCAGGCTTCTAGCCTCATACGTACTTCAGCCTTGAGTTGATGCGCTTCAAGGAGATCAGACGATCCTGGGTTTGGGCCAAAGAGATGGAGCCCGTCCTCACATAACCTGTCAGAAAAACCAGCCCAAACTGAAACAGACTAAGTCCAATGTAGACATGAGACAGACTAAGTCCAGTGGCAAGGAGACTCTAATTTAGAAGCGTGTGATGAGTCCTGAGGAAGGTTGGACAATCTACTTTCGCAGCAATACTGCCCCGGAAACCCAATGAGGGGTCGCTATGATGAGTCGGGTTCGACTCGACAGCAAATAACAACAATAACAACAACGATGAGTCCTGGGACTGACACTTAATATCCTTGGGCAAATAAATTAGCTTCCTCTGAGATCTTAGCAAAGACTAAAAGTACCTCATAGGCACTAACCAAGGCTCCACTCTTCATCCAAACATTCTCAGCTCAGGGTTTTGTGAGGATCAAATGAGATACTAATGTACAGAAAAGTACTTTGTGCATGTGTGTGTGTTTGTTTATTTTTGCAGTGTTGCCCCACCCCCTAGTAACCAATAAAGAAAGTTTCCTTCCATATATAAACCTTTCCTTGACATTTTACAATAATGAACTAATACTACATTTGTCCTTCTGTGATTGGCTTATTTCACTCAGCATAATGTCCTCCAAGTTCATCCACATTATGCCGTGTTCTGCAGATTCTACATTATTCTTTAGTGTTGCATAGTATTCCACTGTGTGTATGTACCATAGTTTGCTTATCCATTCTTCTGCTGATGGGCACCTAGACTGTTTCCATCTTTTTCTTCTGTAAACAGTGCTGTGATGAACATGGGTGTGCATATATCTGTTCTTATCCTGGCTCTCATTTCTTTAGGATGTTGTTGTTGTTGTTGTTTGCCATCAAGTCGGCCCCGACTCATAGCGACCCCTCCTTGGGTTTCCGAGGCAGTATCACTACGGAAGTAGGATTGCCCAATCTTCCTTCCGAGGAGTGGCTGGTGGGCTTGAACCTCCAGCCTTCTAGAATATATACCTAGTAATGGGACTGCTGGATCAAATGCTATTTCTAATTCCAACTTTTTAAGGAATTGCCATACCGCTTTACACAGTAGGTGTATCATTCTACAGTCCCCATCAGCAGTGTATGAGAGTCCCAATCTCTCTACATCCTCACCAGCATTTGTTATTTTCTGTCTTGTTGAACTTTGCTATTAGTGCTGGGGCAAGATGGTAACTCATTGTTGTTTTGGTTTGCATCTCTCTAATGGCTAATGATCATGGAAAAGCACTTTAAAAAAAAGAAAGAAAAGAAAGAAACACACCATTATTATATATTAAAAAAAAATCTATTTGGGGAGTGAAGTGGGGTAGAAGAATACTATCTGGAATCCATCCCTATTCTTCACGCCTTTAGAGAATTTCACCTTTTCCTCTAGTGTCAGCAGGAATGTAGTCCCTGAGGAAGGCCACTCACACTGTTAGCCAGTACAGAATCAAGTTTCCTTTCTCTTCCCCGCAGTACAGCCTAGGCTAGCCAATCAGGCCTCCTGAAACATTTGGTCTTGTGCAAATAAGTCATGTCTTGAGGTCACGTGGGAGCTCTGGTGGCATAGTGCCTAAGGCACTAGACTGCTAACCAAAAGGTTGGAGGTTCAAACCCACCAGACACTCCTCAGAAGGAAGACTGGGCAATCTACTTCCATAACGATAAGGTAACCAACCCAAGGAGGGGTTGCTATGAGTCAGAGACGACTGGACTCGATGGCACATAACAACAACAACAACAGAGGTCACTTGTCTGGGAGCAGGGTTTTGTCCAGAATGTTCCTGTTCCAGCTGAAGGACTGTCTATGGGGTCCCCACTCCTTTTTATTTCTGACTCACCAGCTCCACAGACCCACAACGCCCTTCCAACAAATGCCTTTCTGCCTGTTAGCTAGAGTTGATTTCTGTTGTTTGCAATCAACATTCTTGACACACCCATTATTACAACTGGGTCAAAGACCATTCTCCCAAAATGCACTGACTCCCAATGCTCATGGAGAAAAAGCTGCATCAATCAGGTCTTTAAAATAGGAAGTACAGCCAGGATAATCTGAGTATTTTCTTAATTTCTCCTGAAATCCTCAGATAAATATGCCCTTCACTGACATGACATAGGTTAGAGAACTGGAATTTCAGAGCTTGGTTTTAAAAAAAGATTACCAGACTATGTAGTAATCTTGGCCTGTGATTTTATGGGCCAATCACACCCTGAATTTTACCTCAACACAGACAAAAAGTTCAGCAGCTATTTTCTACTCCATACCAAAGATTACACATGTTGTTATGAGCCGCTGAGTCGGACCTGACTCATAGCGACCCCTCCTTGGGTTTCTGAGGCAGTATCACTACGGAAGTAGATTGCCCAACCTTCCTTCCAAGGAGTGGCTGGTGGGTTTGAACCGTCAGCCTTCTGGTTAGCAGTCAAATGCCTTAGGCACTATGCTACCAAAGCTCCTTGAGATTACACATAGGAGAACGCCATTGGGTCTGCACCTATATAATAGGTCAGGTTATCCCACAGTAAGGAGGCCCCTGGGTGGAGCAACCGGTTAAGCACTTGACCACCAGCTAAAAATGGTGGTCACACCCACCCAGAGATGTTTTGAAGACAGGCCTGGTGACCTGCTTCAGTCTCAAAAACCCTACAGAGCTCTGTTCTACTCTGACATACAGGGGATCTCTGTAAGTCCGAACCGACTCAGCAACAACAACACTGTATTAGATCAGGTTCCTCCAGAACAGAACTCCGTATCATGACAAGCTCAACAGATCATCCCTTAACAAGATTAATGTTTCCCACATTTTCTCAGAGGGCTTCTGAAGTTTGAACTGCAGCAATTCTGGCATATAATTTGCTTTGTCAAAGGTCAGTAGCCATAAAATAGAACTCTTATAAATGGATTTAAATAAATAGGTATACAATATCAAAAGGCATGAAATGATGTTTAGTTGAAAGAAATGCAAATTAGAATTTGATAACTTTTTCCATCTCTCAGCAAAGATTAAAATAATATTCAATGTTGAGAAGACTGTAAAGAAAGCAGCACTCTTACTCGCTGTTGATTAGCAAGCACAGCCCTTCTGGAGGGTTTGACAACATCCATCGAAGTCTGAAATACAAAGTCAAGAAAGGTTTACATATGGAAGGAAACTTTCTTTGTTGGTTACCAGGGATGGGAGGGGAGGGAAAATTGCTAGATGAGTAAAATAAAAAAAAGTACATCTGTATCTATCTATCTATCTATCTATCTGAGCTCTAATAGCGTAGTGCTTAAAGCACTTGACTGTTGACCAGAAGGCTGGCGGTTCAAACCACCAGCCACTCCTCGGAAGGAAGATGCGGCAACCTACTTCCGTACTGATACTGCCTTGGAAACCCCAAGGAGGGGTCGCTATGAGTCGGGTCCGACTTGATGGCACATAACAACAACAACAACAACAACAGATATATATATTTATACACACACACACACACACACACATAAACCAAAGTTACTAGTAGATACCAGGTATAGGAGGGAAGGGGAAAGGGGAAGCTTTAGCTTGTGGGGCACTGAGGTTGTGCTAGTGGTGGTAGAATATTTTGGAGAAGGAGAGCAATAATGATGGCCCGGCATGAAAGATGTCATAAATGTCCCTGAGCTGTAAATGAGGAAGTTGTCATGTTGGTGAATTCCTCGGTGTATATATTTTCACCACAATAGAAGGAAAAAAAAAGTTTAAAATACACCTGCCCATTGCCCAAATTATGCTAGGAATTTATACTTAAGAAATAATATGAGAAAATGAAGATACACAGACAAAGATCTTTACCAAATTATTTATAATAAAAGGTAAAAAAAAAAATTATAAATGCTAGGCAATGGGGAAATGGACAAATTATGGTATGCACAAGCTACAGTTATAAACAATGAGAGAGACTTATACTTGCTGACTTGGAAAGCAGCCTATAATATACTTTTATTTAACTCTTATTTAAACTGTTACTGTACTGAATGAAGGAAAGAAGAAGTAAACAAGTAACAGAGAAAAAAAAATGCAGGTACAAAACCAAAAAACCAAACCCATAGCTACTGCACTGATGCTGACTCACATTGACCCTACAGGACAAAGTAGAATTGCCCCAAAGGGTTTCTGAGGCTGTAAGTCTTTCTGGAAGCAAACTGCTTCATCTTTCTCCTGTGGAACAGCTGGTGGGTTCAAGCCACTGACCCTCTGGTTAGCAGCCAAATGCCTTAACCACTACACCACCAGACTTCTTTTGAGGTACAAAAAGCACACTGTAAGCAGCCAAATAAACTGTACTGACAAAAATAAAAGTTTGGTCAAAGATGAGATCCATGTACTTAGAATGGTCTGCAACAGATACTTTGTAAAGTACTGATGTATCAGGGTATTTAAGGATGGGAGGGGTTTGGACAGCTTGATAGAAGCAGGCAGGTAGGTATTTTCTAACTTTGAAAACGTAAGCCAATGAACTTGGCCAGTTAGGAGGGAACCACTCATCAGGTGGTTCTCAATCCAGGATAATCACCTGGGAAAGATGTGAAGAACGACCCAAGCTTGGGCTTCAGCTCCAGGGATTCTGATTCAGCTTTCTGGGATGAAGCCTGGACACGGGAGATTCCAGTCTATAGTGGTTGTCAAGCCTGGGTGCACATTAACTGAGAAGCTGAAAAAACTACCCACATCCCTGGAAGAGCCTGAGGAACCACTGAGACTATGGCCCCTAGCTGCCCTTCAGGTCTGGAATTGAACTCACACCTGTGGCTTCCAGTCAAACAAAAGACAGGCATATGAGCTGAATATTTACCTGAGGTAGATATACCCCTTGGAGAGAACAATCATGGGAGAAAGAAGGGCTGCTTAAGCACAGGGAGATAGCTCAGGGGGCAGAAGTGCAAGGAAGGATGGACACAGGGAAGAGGTAACTATTGGGAGGGAGTGGGAGGGGAGCTGTTACATTGTGGTAGACTGTGGTCAATGTCATGAGACAAAGTGTATGTGAACTGCTGTATGGAAAGTGTATTTGCTCTGTAAATTTTTACCCAGATCACAATTTAAAAACAAAAAAAACGACTCACACCCAAGGCTCTGCTCTACCCTGATACACAGAGCCAGAATCTCTGAAGCTGGGGCCCTGCAGTGGCACTTTTCAAAGCTCCCTGGGTGATTTTTTAGAAGAATGTGGTAACTTTCCATTATAATTTCAAATTTAGAGAAAAACTGGTAAACTAAGACACAAGCACTATGGATACCCTTTACCCAGATTCACCAATTGTTTGTATTTTGCCCTATTTGCTTTATCATTCATAGTCACTCAATTCTCTCCATTCACACCTATACACCTACACACAAACTATTTGAGAGGGAGCTGCAGACATTGTCCCCTTATCCCTAAATACTTGTGTGCACGTCCCAAGAACAAAAACATTCTCATACAAAATTACAGTGCAATTATCAAAATCAGGAAATTTAACACAGATCCCATACTAGCTAATCCACTAATCTAATCAACTGTATTAATAGTGTCCTTTTTCTTTTTTGTGCCCCCTCAGCCTAGGATTCAATCTAGAGTCAGACACTAAATTTAGTCGTCTCGTCTCTTTAACAATTGCTTGCTCTTTCTTTGCCTTCTTGACTTTGACATTTTTAAAGAGTACAGGCCAGGAATTTTGCAGAATGTCTGCATGCTGTTCACATCTGATGTTTCCCTGTGATTAGATTCAGGTTACACATTTTTGGCAGGAGTATTTCTCAAGGGATGATGTTTCCTTCTCAGTGTACGGTGATGATGGTCTGTCCCCCTAGGGGTCACAGTAACTACTTGGTTAAGATCGTGTCTGCCAGATTTCTTCTAGTTTTCCTTTGTAATTGGTAAGTAATTTGTGGGCAGGTACTTTTAGAGTATTTAAACATCCTGTTTCCTCTTCAAACTTTCACCCAGGAGTTCTAGCATCTATTGGTGATTTGGCCTGATATAATTATTACTATGACAGAGGCCAAATGGTGGTTTCTAACTTCATCATTCCTTTACATTTGTATTGGCATCCTCAGTCCCTTCTTCCTTCCTCATTTATTTATTTCTTTTATTAGTATGGGCTCATAGATCCCTATTTTATACAATGGGCCATAATCTACTGCTCTCATTTATTTTCTTCTAAAGTTATGCTAGACTTAGTCAGTGAGAATACCTGTACGGCATCTGTGTCCTCTTGACACGTTCACCATTCTAATGACACGTTCACCATTCTGAGCACTCACCGGTCTGTACTTTCCCAGGCCCAGCCAGAAACCAGCCATTTCTTCTAGAAGCTCTGATTCCTTTTAGGTAGGGCTGTCTTTTCAAAGTAAGGTGGTGGCGGTGGTGGTGCACATGTGTAAGTGCAGTAAGCAGGGGGAGAGGGGGCGGCACTGCTTCTAGGCACACGCATACTTTCTCTCTCTTACTAAAAACCATGATTTCACAAGAAGCCTTCAACTCCAACCAGACATAAGAGGGTTCATTTTAGTTATTCCTTTAAACTTTTGCCTGAAAAAGTAGACACTCCCTTTCCTGACTTCCTTACCATAACTGCCTCACAAGCAACAAAGAGGAGTCAGGCCAAGTAAGGGGCTCTGGACTGTGATCTAGAACTAAAGCTAAGCTATCGTACTCTATAGTAAAGAAGACTATGACCCCGATCCCTGTGAAACCCGACCAGCTTAGTGATGCAGGAATCAGCGGAGCACTAGTAACTGAACCATTAAGAAAGGTGCTTCGGACCACGTGTGTGCTCCTTCTGCGGGCATATGTGGACTCTCTTCTGACTTAACCCCTGGTCAAAACTATCCAAGCAGCTTGCTGCCATCAAATTAAGGCCAACCTAAAAAGGATTGTTTCTCACCTGTCCTACATGCAGCAGGCTGTCTATACTGTTAAAAGCAGGAGGCTACAGTTTTACAGATATGAGTAGCAGAACTACTTTTACAAGATTCCATTTGAGAGCCCTTGCCTCTCAAAAGGGAGCCTGGCCAAGTTCAATGACATAATGCGGATGACATAGAGGGCCCAGATGAGGACAAGGCAAGTGAGATGCCTAGGTTGCAAAATTTTTGCCCTAAAAGGCTGCCTTGCCTCATCCTAGTTCCAAACAAAAGACAAACCAAATAGCCTCTTCCTTCTCCACCTCTATTTTCCCTTCTGGCATCTCCTTTCTCCACTTTCACATCTATAAAATATTATTTACAAGACAATTCACAATTTACAAATTACACTTAGTGGAAGTATGAATTCTGTGAAATGGAAATGTAGTATAAAACATTAATTTTATGGTAAAAATTTAAAATAATTCAAATCTTACCCTCTTCAAATTAAAAATGTGCCAGTGTCACAGAATTCCCGAGTTGGTTAGTCAAGCAAACCATCAAATGTGCTTACATCATGACCACAGGGCAGAGCCACTTCAGTTGGTAAAAAGAAAGAGCCACCATCCTTTGTCAGGGTCCATCTTAAAATTATGTGTTGTTTAATCACGCAGGGTCTTCCAAGAACAACCTTCACATGTATAAGTGCCCTGCATTTCATCACGGGCCCTTGTTACCCTCTCATTATAGTCAGTATGGTTTCATCAGTCAAGAGACTGGCTTGATTCTGGGCTGTCAGCCCCACCTCAGAGACTTCTGGCTAATTTAGCCCCCTACAATGAATGGATAGATGCCCTTTCCACATAACTATTGTATGGGATCCTAGTGTAGATCAGTATTCCTATTTCTGGAACACTTCTTACTCTTTCCAGTACTATTTTGCTTATAATTCTTTGTGTCCTTTTCCCCTCTAATTACAGAGACAACAGGAAATATGTTTATGCTTTATAGCCAGAAATATACTTAATAGTGAATGGTAAAGTTCAGAAGGTTAAACTATAACTTTACCGTCAAACACCTAAAGTTAAACTTTCCCTTCTTCTTTGTTTAGTTGTTAAGTATTGTCACTTAATATACTTAAATGAGTGAAACATACAGGAGATGGCCCAGGAAAACTTTCACATCACAATAAGAATGATAAGATAGGAAAAAGGTGTTGGATACTAACCGACTTTCCTTATTTTATACAGAGAAACTGAAGACCATGCAACAAGCTAACTGACTTGCCTGAGGTAATACCTAGCTAGCAGCAAAGACAGGAGTAAAATCCAAGTCTTAGTTATCAAATCACCAGGCAATCTTGGTGTAAGAGTACTGAGTAAAAGTGTGGAGGACAGGAAGATCAATAAACGGAAAATTATGCTTACCTGTTTGGATTCCTGTTTCTTGCTCTAACTGCTGGTAGAGTTTGTTTGAATAGTCTGCCATCTTCTGCTCAATGGACAAGTGCCTGGCCATGCTCAATATACCAGCACAGAACCTTGTAGAGCCAGCAGCCAGCCTGCAGAATGGATACAAACAACAGTGTTACTAGAGAGGTGTGTGGACCACGCCTCGTGACACTTTCAGAGGGGGTGACACCAAATGACTGTCCATAAAATTATTGTACAGTGTTTCAGCAGAAATTTAGGTTTCATAAAAATATTCCTATAGTCATTTGTAACAAAAACATTTTCCAAAAGCCCAAGTTACATTTATCAGTATACCCTATGAGGCAACAACACTATGCTAATTTACTTTTTCAACCTGGTAACATGCTCTGGTCACAGCTATCATCACTACCCAATCACAGTGAAGCTTCCAATCATGTGGTCTCATCTGCTTGTGGTACAAGCATGTGCTGCCGTTTTTGATGCTGCCTGTGTTTTTCCAGTCACTGATTTTGTCACATTTTGTGGTGTTTAGCCACCCTATTGTGGTAAGCAGTATTTGTAAACCTCTATCAATAACATTTTAAAGGATGAAGTAGTAAAAAAAAAAAAATTATAAAGGCTTCTGTTCCATTACTAATAATGTCTTATCTAATGATGCTATAATTCAGTGTAGAAAGATTTTACAAAATCTTTTTTTTGTGAGTATTCATATAACCTAAGAGGTACTACAATTGAGGAATTTATAACTACATTTATCACATATTATCCTATGATTAAAACTGATAATAAACATTATGACATATTCTGTATGGTCCAGCTCAGGAGGGGCCCAGTGTGCACTGGGTGACTCCAAACCTAGTGACAGCACTAGGTCCAGACGCTATTAGGTGGCTCACATATAGGTGAGGTGCAACAAGCAGCAGCGTCTTCACTGTTTGTAGCATCAAAAACCAGTAACACCTCAAATGGTCACCAACACAGGACTATTTTAAAAACTGGAGCTTATCTATACAATAGAGTATTATGCAACATAAAAAGAATGAGAAAACTCTTTAATGGACTGATATGGAACAATCATGCTGAAAAATTCAGGGTGAGAAACATTGTTTAGGGTATGCCACCAATTGTATAAAAAAGAAAAAAAATCAGTGAATACATATACATACCTACATACACACACACTTGCTTATATGTGCTGAGAACATACATGGAATGGTATGTAAGGAACCTAACAACGGTTGCCTCTAAAGACGGAAATTTATAGTTAGAGGCCAGGGATAGGAGGGAGACTTTTCCCTCTTTTACGTACATTTTATATAGATACATATATATTATATCTATACACACACTCACACACATATATATTTTTAGAGGAGCCCTGGTGGCAGAGTGATTAAGTGCTTGACTGCTAACCAAAAGGTGAGATGTTCAAATCCACCAGCTGCTCCAGTGGGAGAAAGAAGTGGCAGTCTGCTTCTGTAACATTTACAGACTTGGAAACCCTATAAGGCAGTTCTACTCTGCTCTAGTGCTGCTACCAGTAGGAATCAACGCCACTGAGCAATGGGCTTGGGTTACAGTATCTATTGTATAGCTCCTATCTTACCAATGCTGAAAGTACATAGAAAAAAGCCTCCCACACATCCCAACCAAAGTTTGAAGACAGTTATCTATATAAGGAAACTATCAACACAGGTTAAGGGATCCCAGTTAGCCTGGGAATTCTGGTTAACATGTGTTTTCCCACTTCTTAATAAAATCCCCTTTTACTTACTTCCTGGTTTAGAAGAGAAATTCCCTGGTCACTTTGGGATTAGTCCTCTATGGAGTGAAGAAGATATAGCCACAGCTAAATGCAGAGTGTGGTATCAGAGAAATACTGTAAACTGTAAAGGAAAGATTTACTCTACTTGCCTCATGACTGCCAGTAAAGAAAAGAGCACAGCAGGAGTGTGACCTAGAAAACCAGGACTCTAGCAAGCAACAGCCACTTGTTTGCCTCTGACAAAGCCCAAAGCTGGAGAATACAAGTTGTAGTCATAGGAGCGCTGAGCTCTACCAGGGGGCAGGCTCAGTTTGGCTTCTCTATCGCTCTATTCCTCAAGGTACCGCTTTTGTTCAAATTCCACATTCCCCAGTAACCTATGGCTTACTAACTAGATCTCCTAGGTACCTTGTCACTGGAAAGAACATGCCCAAGACCTGAGACATCTGGATATGGGCAGCCAGGGTCATTGTGAATTGAAACTTCAGTATTTGGTTCCTTTATCAACTCTATGAGAGTTTGAGCACTGCGACTCAATCAGTGTACATCAAATTACCTCTGGGAACACTGCCCAAATCTGAGAGTCTGATGATAAAGCCATCTGACAGCAAGGCAAACAATCTACCTCTTTCTAGGGGATCTCTGTCTCAGCTTTCCCTAACCTTATTTTGTGAACCTTCAAAGAACTGCCTACCCCTAAATTGATATATATAATTCAATACATAACTAAATGTACCCAAAAAGTTCCAAGAAAGCAACAGGAACCAGGGTAAAGAGGAAATAGACATTCTTGACGACCTGAGCGTACCCACTCCCCCATTCTTCTCCCTTGTAGAGTTTTGCAAGGAGCTTACAAAACAGTTTCTTCTGACCAAGAAGAAACAGAAAGCAGCAGGATCACAATAAACAACGTGGGCTTTGCATCTTAGCACTACATATCAGCGCGAGTGGTCTTGGGTCTTTCCCTTAACCTCTGTAAGCCTCAGTTTCCTCATGTGTAAAATAGACTTAATATCCTTCATGAGCATGTAATGCATGGGGTTAAATGAGATAATTTAAGAGTTGCACATGGTGCCTTACACACAGAGGCAGTAACAACAGAAACAAAAACAAGCATTTCAGTATCAAAGTCTATGAGGATACACCTTCAGCTAATGCAATACTTGTTGAGTATCAGACTTACCCTTCTACCACAGCAACTACAAGTTGGACAAAAGAAATGAAATTTACAGGATTTGGATGATAAACAATGTAGCCCATGAGCCTTGAGAGAAGGGAAGCATATAACGTGACTTCCATATTCCCCACGGCTTTCTCTTTGGAGGCATGTTCCAAACCACAGCTTAGGAAAGTGATACCCAAGCAGAAAGGACAAAGAAAACAGAAACTGGAGCTGAGAGCTGCTAAGGAAGCCAATGTTTGTATTGGGCAGCAAGGGTGTGTATGAGAGTGTCTCCTGAATCCATGGCTGAACCCTAAGTGGTCCAAGTACAGGGCCAGGCTGAAGGAGGCCTAGCAGGGAAGAGCTTCCGAGAGGACAGGAGCAGAAGAGGGTTCAGAAGCTGCAGTGCTGGAGTGATGCCAGAGCTCTGACCTGCTCAGAGGAGGAAGATCTTGGCTAACACCTCCAGAATTCATTTGTGCCTTCAGAAAAGCCATGCTGTGGGAGTAAAAGACCACATTCTAGGAATATGGGTTACACTCTAGGACCAAGGGCAGTACAATCTGGGGTAAGGGGACACAGAAGTTCCTTGTGCTGTTCTTGTGGCTTTTCTGTGAATCTGAAATTCTGTCAAAATAAACTAATTTTTTAAATTACTGTTTAAAGCAAATATATTAAAGGATTCATAACTTATATAAGTAAAATATACAACGGCATAAACAGCAAGAGGCAGTAAAGGGAAATGCTACTGCTGCATGGATCTACATTATTTGTGGAGCAGTATGACATTAACTCATGATGCACTATGATAAGAATATATATTGTAATCTCTCTAAAAAATACACTAAGACTCACTGGCGTCGAGTCAGATCCGTCTCATAGCAACCCCTCCTTGAGTTTCTGAAGCAGGATCTCTATGGAAGTAGATTGCCCAACCTTCCTTCTGGTGAATGCCTGGTGGGTTTGAACTGCCAGCGTTCTGGTTAGCAGGCAAAGGCCCTAGGCACTACACCACCAGAGCTCCCTCAGAGTCAACAGAGGAGATGAAACAGGATAGTAAACAGGGCTGTGAACTGGTTTTTCCTGGTTCAATCATGGTCAATAAAGCAAAACCAGAACGTATCTCAATTTATAAAATGGGAGTAAACCAAAACAGGAAAAATTAGAGGTTGATGCACTGTTAGAAACTTAATTTCCGTCTTAGAAAACAAGGGCAGCACGCACAATAGCAACCAAATCTTCTGACTGGCACTGGGGGAAACAGCAGCGTCCTGCTCAAAGACGGTAGTGCTTTGTGTGCCACGCTCCACAGTCCTGTCAGTCACCCCGTCTCTCCCACCACACTCCTGAAAGGGCTCATCACTATGTCTCTTCCAAGTCTCCCACTCAAGGGCTTTGACCCATAATTTTTCCCACTCTGGATGCTGTTCTGCTTCACTCAAATTTTAAAATTTGGGGTCTGTTTTGATTTCACTTTGTTGGCCATGACTAAACCGGTTCAAACTGATTTGAAGCCCTGATACTAAAAATGACTGATCTAAACGGAAGCAGGAGAAGAGAAACAAAGGAATAAAGCCAATTAAGACAGCATATTTCTTCTGAGGGAAGAACTTAGCAATTAAGCTAAACCAGGCTGTTTACTTTACTTAAATGCTATCCAAATTATTGCACAAGCACAAGCTCTGGTAAAAATCAAATTATAAAGTAACAGAAAACTCTTCAAAACTGTCAAAAACAAGCAAAGTCTGAGATACTACCATACTGAAGAGGGATCTCAGGAGTCACAACGATGAAATGGAATGTGGTGTCCTCCTAGGAGGGATCCTTGAGCAGAAAGAGCCCATTAGGGAAAAACCGATGGAACCTGAGTAAAGTATGACCTCCAGTTAATAATAACCAAAAAAAAAAAAAAAACACCTCACTGCCGTGGAGTTGGATCTGACTCACAGCGACCCCTCCTTGGGTTTCCGAGGCGGAATCACTACAGAAGTAGATTGCCCAATCTTCCTTCCAAGAAGTGGCTGGTGGGTTTGAACCACCAGCCTTCTGGTTAGCAGTCAAATGCGTTAGGTACTAGGCTGTCTGAGCTTCTCCAGTTAATAATAACCTATCACTATCAGTTCATTAATTATAAACAATTAATGTGCCACATCAACAATAGGGGAAGCTGGGTATGGGGCATGTGAGAATGGTGTACTGTCTTCCATTTTTCTGTAAATTTGTTCTGAAGGGCAGTATTTACACAGGGAGACAGCTCAGGGGCAGGAACACACAGGAAGGAAGGACACAGGGAAGAGGTAACTGCAGGGAGGAAATGGGAAGAGAGCTGTTACACTGTGGGGAAGTGCAGTCAGTGTCATGAAACAAAACATGTATGAACTGCTGTATGGAAAATAAATTTTTCACCCATATCACACACAGACACAGACACACACACACACACACACACACACACTCTAAAACTGTTCTGAAATAAAAAGTTCATTACATTTAAAAAAAAGGGGGGGGGCAGAAAACACAGGCAGAATGGAGCCTATTCCGTTTTGGCTCATGGAAGGAGCTCCTCAGGTACAGCCGCCAACTCTCTCCAGCTGATCCTTACCTGCCCTGTTCCAAGAGGACAATATCCTTCCAGCCCAGCTTGGAGAGGTGATAGGCCACAGAGGTGCCCATGATCCCACCGCCACAGATGACCACCTGCGCCTGGGCAGGCAGGGCGACAGAATGGGCCTCAGCAGCTGACGTGCTGCTTCTCGTTGAAAGCCGGTTCTGCCATCCTGGGCTGGCTCTGTGCCGCTGGACAATTGAGAGCAGCCGGGAAAACATCACGTCTCTCAGCAACCAGGAGATGCACGCTCATTCAGCCAGGAAGATCCCAAGAGTTCAAACTAGACAGAAAAAACCAGACGCGTGTAATTCTAGTTAACTCAGTGCACAGGACTAATGCAAAAAGGATGAAATAGAGCATGGTATTCTTCATTCAACAAGTATCTGAGGCTCTACTAAGATCCAGACACTTTGTTTGCTAGGCCTACAGAGACAGCACAGGGAAGGCTGAGTGATCCCTGCCTTTATGCAACTTACATTTGAACGTGTGTGTGTGTGTGCGCGCGCGCGCGCGCGGGGTAATCAATACAAAAACAAAACAAGGAAACAAGGCTATTGTGCGAGAGCAGCTATGGGCATATTTTAAATAAGGTGGTTGGGAAAGGCCTCTGAGGAGGTGACACTGGAAATAGTCCCGGAGGATGAGAAGGAACCAGCTCTGTGAGTGTTCCAGACAGAGCAGCAAGTGTATGCAATGGTCCTGAGATAAGGAAGGCCCTGACGAGGCCAAGACAGAAAGGAAGCCAGTGTTCACATTGGGGGGAGGGGGGGGCGCGGCTAAGATGGTGCTGGAGAGGCAGGCAGAAACCAGGTTATCCATCACAAAGGAGTAGGCTCTAAAGCAGGGAAATGAAATGGTCCGACATGTTTTTCAAAGATGAGTCTGGCTCCTTGTGGAAAGTGGACTGCTGACTGAGAGAAGTAGAGAGATGAGTTGGGAAGCTATTGCAGTCATCCAAGGGGGACATCATGGTGGCTGAGACAAAAAGGGCAGCAGTGAGACAGAGAAATGACTGGATTGCTTGGAGGCAGAAAGGACAGGACTTCCTTCAAACAGAATGTTAGAAATGAGAAGGGAGAAGTAACTGGCACTACTTTCTACCTCGTTCCTCATCACAATGTGAAAGACTAGGACAAGAGAGGGAGGGAGAGAAGGGAGAAATGTGAACCTGTGCTTGTGCAGGTGAGTGTGTGTGCATGTGCGTGTGTGTGCATAGAATTCAACACTCCATTCTTACACATGTTAAGTGTTAAGACTCATTAGGAATTCAAGTGGAAATGGCAAGGAGCAGTTAGACAAGTCTGGAGCATGGGGAAGAGGTTTGAGAGATTAGCATACGGACAATATTTAAAGCTCTCATGTTTAGAGGAAACAAGACTCTGAGCCTCCCTAGCACTTACAGATCATGAAGAGAAAGAAACATGGGACTAGAGTCAGAACTGAACACCACAGCAGTGCAATAGACAGTGTCTAGACAGAGAACTGGTTAGAGACAGAGGAGCGGCTAGCGAAGCAGAAAGCCAACTGAGCAGAAGTCAGTCACAGAAGCCATGAGAGCAAAGAGTTCTAAGAAGTGGTTAAACACAGAGGGTGCCAAGAGATCAAGCAAGAAGACCAAGTGTCCTTGGGGACCTGACGACATACACATACAGATCCTTGGTGATCTTAAAGAGAACATTTTCAGGGGAGTGGGAGGGATGGAAAACAGAGCAAGCTGCGAATGAAAAGCAGATGACGGAGCAGAGTCAGCTCCATGACATTTTGCTATGAAGAGGAGCAGAAAAATGGGACAGAAGCGAGAAAAGAATGTGGGATGAAGCAAAGTGGTTTGTTTTGGAGAGATGGAGGAGACCAGGAATATCTGACTGCAGGTGGGAATGGTCTAGTATGAGCGAAAGAAACAAGATGACAGGGAGGGGTAACTCAAAGAATGAAGTCTTCAAGAAGGAGAAAGAGATGGGCTCCAGAGCCTACTAGGGGAAATATTACATGCCTCCCATTCCAACGTGTGCTGGAGATGTTCTAGTACCATGCAAGAGAACCATTAGTTGCGTTAGGCTTATCACTCACATGCACAAGACAGGGAAGTTCTGGATTAACAAAGCACGCATCTCTATGAGATGATAAAATGAACAAGTTAGAGAAGGAAAACAAAGAGCACAGGCTAGGACCATCAGGGAAGGGGGCCATATAGAAAGCAGGAGTTAGGTAACCCTCCTCACATCCCAGGTAAGCTCCGCCCCAAAATGTAAGCTCCTCTACCCAGGTAGTCCCCTCTGTAAACTCATCTCCATGTGGCCACTTGTTCTCCCCTGACCCAGCTGCTCTTTGCTTTCAACCCTCCCTGTTCCAAGAGGAAGGGACGGCTGGCATCCTCTTCACTTCCAAATCATTACCATTTGGCAACACTTGAAAAAGACCCTGTTCCTTTGTGGCTTAGGCCCCTGTCACCTAGTTCCAGACTAAGTGTTAATGAAGAAAATCAGAGTGCAGATCTCTGTCTGTAAAGGCAAACCTCATTTTATTGCACTTTGTAGATACTACATTTAAAAAAAATTTTTTTGAAGGTTTATAGCAACCTTGTGTCTCTGTGTCACATTTTGGTAATTCTCAAAATATTTCTAACTTTTGCATAATGTTCTGCACACTAAATAAACTACAGATAATGTAAACATAACTTCTGTATTCACTGGGAAATGGAAAAAATCCACATGACTCGCTTTACTGTGATACTCACTTTATTGTAGTGGTCCGGAACCAAATCTGCATATCTCCAAGGTATGTCGGTATGTCAGTACTGAGGTTCCGGGCCCATAACACTGCTTCTCTCTTAACCTTTGACCCCACCTCTTCTCTTCCCTCATTCTAGACAGACAGCCTCCTGTCTCATCTCACCGCTGACACTCCACCTACAAACTTACTTGCACCTACAACCATCCTTTCCTTCCTTCATCTGGTCAGAAATTAAACCTCCAGAAGTACCCTGTGTCCGAGTCACTCCTTCTTTTTCCTAAATCCAGCTTCACCAATTACCTTTTCTCTTTATCATACCTTCAATTTTTCCCTCCCTTCAGCTCTTCCTCATCAGCATTTTAACACACTTGAGTCCCTCTCACTCAAATTAAGAAATAAACAAAAGCTCTACAACTTCAAATACAAAAAAAAAAAAACCACCTCATTGCCGTGGAGTCGGTTCCAACTCATAGCAACCCTCCTTGGGTTTCGGAGGCAGTATCTCTGTGGAAGTAGATTGCTCAGTCTTCCAAGGAGTGGCTGGTGGGTTTGAACCGCCAGCCTTCTGGTTAGCAGTCACATGCCTTAGGTACTACGCCACCAGAGCTCCTTTCTTCAAATAGCCATTTTAATTTTAAAACCCTGAAGTATACAAATTACGGTCTTTAAAAAAATAAACAACAACAACAAAAGCCTCAAATACAGGAGGAAACTAGGATTTCCCATCACATGAAGATAACCAATGCCTGTGCATTGGTTCCCAGAATTTGATTTTTGCAGCAATGTGCTGCCTTGATGGCCACTTGTCAGTTGTGGGATGACATCAAGGACATCATACATGAGCAAGCAAAAAGACAAGAAAAAGGAAAGAAGGAAAGAAAAGATCAAAATGGATACCAGAAGAGACTCTGAAACTTGCTCTCGAATGCAGAGTAGCTGAAGCGAATGGAAGAAATGATGGCGTAAAGAGCTGAACAGAAAATTTCAAAGGGCGGCTCAAAAAGACAAAGTAAAGTATTATAATGAAATGTGCAAAGACATGGAGTTAGAAAAACAAAAGGGAAAAATACGCTCGGCATTTCTCAAACTAAAAGAATTAAAGACAAAATTAAAGTCCTGAGTTGCAATACTGAAGGATTCAATAGGCAAAAAATTAAGACACAGGAAGCATCAAAAGATGACGAAAGGAGTACACACAGTTACTGCACCACAAAGAACTGATGTTCAACCATTTGAAGATGATCAAAACCCAATGGTACTGAAGGAAGAAGTCTAAGCTGTACAGAAGCCACCGGCAAAAAACAAGGCTCCAGAAAATGATGAAATAGCAACTGAAATGTTTCCAAAAACAGATGCAATGCTGGAAGCAGTCATCTGTTCCAAGAAATCTGGAAGATAGCTATCTGGCCAACCAAGTGGAACAGATCCATATTCATGCCCATTCCAAAGAAAGGTGGCCCAATGGAATGTGGAAATTACTGAACAATATCATTAATATCACGTGCAAGTAAATTTATGCTGAAGATAATTCAAAAAATAGTTGCAGCACTACACAGAGAACTGCTAGAAATTCAAGCCAAATTCAGAAGAGGACATGGAACAAGGAGTATCATTGCTGATGTCAAATGAACGCTGGCTGAAAGCAGAGAATACCAAAAAGATTTTTACCTGTGTTTTATTGACTATGCAAAAGCATTTGACTGTGTAGATCATAAGAAATTATGGGTAACATTGTGAAGAACAGGAATTCCACAACGCTTAACTGTGCTCACGAGGAACGTGTACATAAACCAAGGGGCAGTCGCTTGAACAAAACAAGGGAATACTGTATGGTTTAAAAAACAGGAAAAGTACGATGCATCAGGGTCATATCCTTTGATCATACTTATTCAATCAGTATGCTGACCAAATAATCCAAGAAGATCAACTATTTGAAGAACACAACATCAAGATGGGAGGAAGCTGCATTTAACAACCTGAGTTACACAGATCACACAACCTTGCTTGCTGAAAGCAAAAAGGACTTGAATCACCTCCTGATGGAGATCAAAGAGTACAGTCTTCAGTATGGATTACACCTCAACATGAAGAAAACAAAAATCCTCACAACTGGACCAATAAGCACTACTGTCATAAACAGAAAGGACTTAAGTTGTCAAGGATTTCACTTTACTTGGATCCACAATGAATGCCCATGCAAATAGCAGTCAAGCAACCAAACGATGCATTTCATTGGTCAATCAGTGCCCAAGACCCCTTCGAAAGTGTTAAAAGGCAAAGATGTCCCCTTGAGGACTATGGTGCGCTTGACCCAGGTTATGTTATTTTCAATCGCCTCATATGCATGAAAACTGGACAATCAATAACAAAGAGTGAAGTAGAATTGATGCCTTACAATTATGGGGTTGGCGAGGAATACTGAATATATCACAGATTGCCAGAAAAATCAACAAATATGCCTCGAAAGAAGTACATCCAGAATAATCCATAGAAGCGACCATGGCGAGCAGTTTGGACAAGTTATCAGGAGAGCTGTCTGGAGGACGTCATGCTCTTGGTAGAGGATGAGCGAAAATTAGCAAGACCCTTAACTGAGATGGGTTGGCACAGTGGCTGCAGCAATCGGCTCAAACATAGCAACGACTGGTGCAATACCGGGAAGCGTTTCGTTCGGTCGTGCATCGGGTCGTTTAAGTCCGAAGACTCAAAGGCACCTAACCACAGTCTCTTCAAAGCAACTTCTCTACCAGGCTCTGCAATAGACTTACTACTGGGCAGCAGCACACGTTCTACGCGGGAAAACAATTCCAGCCGCAGAGAAGGATGACCAGACTAGACTAAGGCTGAGTTAGCAGGGCGCTGCAGGCGTGTGCAGGCCCAAGGAGGAGCCCGAAGCGAGGTCACCCCGGCCGCCCTAGGCATGCAGGCTGCGCTGTGGGTGCCTGGAAGAACCAGCTCGTAGGCCCAGGGGCAGCCAGGCACGGGTCTCCGAGGTACGGACAACACAGCCGTAGAGAATGCTCCCAAGTCTGAGGGAGACTGGACGGAACCCTCTCGACCCGGACCGGCCGAGTCCTGGCACCGGAACGCGCTTCCGGAAACTACGAAGCCGAAACAACCTGAGGCGGGTTGACTACGGGGAGCACCCTGGGCGAGACCAAAGCGGAAGGGGGGGATGCTGGGGGTCCTGGGGCGCTTCGGCCAGAGCGGACTGGAGGCCAGACCGGCCCTACAGCAGTTTCCTTACCTCACGGCCTCCCCTAACGGGCTCCGCGCTCAGCAACGCCCAGCAGAGGTCAGGCAGCCACCACAACGGTTGGGGTCGCCGGGGCCGGTAAGGGGAGGGAAAAACAGGGCTGGAAAAGGGGGCGGGGCGGAGGGAGTAAAAAGTTCGGAAAAGCCGGAGTCCGCGACCTTCCGCGCTTTACGGCCCCCGCAGCAAGGGTACGGCCGGCGCGTGACCGTACTCGCACGAAAGCGCGGCGTTACGTCACCACGGCGGTCCGCCCCTAGCACGTGGGATTGTTTGGGTATCGTGAGGCACCGCCCCGAGGCTACTTTATCCCCCACCAAGACCGAGGCGAGCTGGAGGCCTAGTTTCTCAAGGCCGTTTTGTAAAACTGGAGCCTCGGATTGGCGTTGATTTCTGAAAATGGAGCTAGGACATTGTAGGTGGGTGGCAGGACCCCCTGGAGCCTTGGGAGCAGGTGGTTCTCTTTACCGTCAAGGCCCGTGAATCAGCAGCCCATACCCACAGGGCGTAATCAAAGGCTTCCTGGACTGGCGGTTGGCGCTATTGTTGGACGTCGCTCTGAGGCCTTACTCGGCGAGGCTGTAGCAGAGCGGATCGGAAATCCAGTCTGCAGGCCTGGGCCGACCTCGGAGGCAGGAAGAGCGGCATGGTGCCCGCCCCGCTTTTACTCTTCTGCCGGGAATGTTTCTGCACGTTCCCGACCAAACCCAAACGCACTGGCATCGAGTGGATTCTGACTCATAGCGACCCCTATAGGGTTTCCAAGGCTGTAAATCGACCGAAGCCGACTCCTTTCTCTACCGCGGGGCAGCTGGTGTGTTCAAACCGCTTGCCTTTTGGATAGCTGCCCAATGACTTAACCACAGCGCCCCCAGAGCTGCTTTGTCTTGGCCCAGAGGAAGAGAAATCATTCTTTCTAGCCTCTAAGAAGTCACCCACACACTCCTCCCTATCATATTATAGTATCTGAACTCTGTAGAATATTTGTTTTTTTCGAGCCCTCTGACGATAGGACCTTAGTCGTCTTCACAGCAATATTGTTAGCGTTTAGAACAATGCCTGGCACATCAGCCTATTAACATGCCTTGACTGGATCGCGATGTAACGGGCAGCCGCCACCCCATCTGCGACCATGCGCTCCAGTTCTCGTTGGATTCAAGCCCATCTCACCGCACAAGCTTGCCAGCTCATCTTGTGTTTCACTGATGGCTGCCTGTGGCAAGGCACTGGGCTAGATGATGGTCTCCGTCAGTGCACAAGAAAAAGGGTTCTGCCCTCAGGGCGTGGTGATGAAGCAGCAGGACCCCTGTGTCACCATGCCAATCCACAGCATGCATAGGCTATACCTCACTCACAGGATGGCCAGGGGAGGTCTGGCAACCTGATGAGAGAAACTCTGCTTCTGGCTGTTCTGATACATAAAAAGTTCAAGGCATGCCAGGCTCCAGTGTTAGATACTGACTTGAATAATATTTTAGCTTTAGCTAAATAAAATTAAATAAGTCTTCAGGCTTACTTAAAGTTTGGGGTCAGCACTGCTTACCCAGTAAAAAAAAAAGACAACAGACTGACAGACTTGAAGTGTAACCTTGAGGAAGCTTTTCTTGATGCCCACATGTGCCAATTTAGGGAGAAAAGAACCCCAGTGGCACTACTGGAGGCCTTGGGCAATGAAAAAGCAGACTTCCATTCTCCTCTCCAAATCAACTTGGTGCCAGAGCTCTGGGCCTACAACACATGTTCTTGTTCCTGGCTCCACCTTTTCATCTCAGAATGCTTCATAAACGTCTGGTCCCTGTATGCGTCTCAATAAAGGTTAACATTGTCCTTTTGACCTGGCACCACACCTCACCCAGGATACGCGTTCTTTTGCTAACCAGGCCATGCTTTCCTCTTCTAGGCAGCCTTCTGGTAGCTTCAGCTGGAAATGTCAAGCCAGTTGGAGCAAGAAAGGCAGATGGAGTGCAGCCCCAGAACTCCGCGGTGCGGATGAGCTGAAGACAGGACCCAGGGTCTCCAGGGGAGAGGGTGCCCCCACAGAGAAGCAGCCCTGACCTATGGGAGGCAGCTTGGGCAACTGGCGTCCTGCCTGATGAACCAGCCAGTGAGGATCAGCCTGTTGACTCAGGTAGGACCTGCTTAGTATCAGTCCTGTAGCTTAATGACTGACTTTTTTCATCAAAGAAATGCAGACAGTAGTTTTAAGTCAAGTAATACAAGGTGTATAATAAACAGTAGTTTCCTGAACCACCCCACCAGTGTGATTCTCAGTCTGCAGGGCTAATCACTCAACCCTTACTGCTTTATTCTGGTAATTAACTACTCATTATTTAATTAATGTATTCTCTATCAAATTCACCTGCCACCCACCCATCCTTTCACTTGGTTTTATGTCCGTTTTTGGGTTAAATCAATGTTCACTGTTTTATCTGTATGAATATTATTTTCTCAGTTATGTTATATACAGAAATTGCAAAAATTTCATACAGCAAAACTGAAAGAATACCCATATACCTGGCACCTAGATTCTACTAGTAATCTTTTCCCAAGCCTAGTTAACATCTATTATCTTCCTATATCCATCATTTATCCATATTGTTTTTGGTGCACTTCAGAGTAAATTGCAAACATCACAACACTTGCCCTGTTTCTGAAATGGTTTTGGAACTGTTGGGATAATACTGTACTAATAAAATGAGTTGAGAGATATTTCCGTCTCTTTTAATTTCAGAAGGTTTATGTAGAATTGGTATTATTTCTTCTTTAAATGTTTCTTAAAATTTGCTAGTGAAGCCATCTGGGCCTGGTGTTACCTGTTTGCTTTTGGCTTTGGTGGGAAAGTTTTTAACTACATTTCTTTTTCTTTAATAGTGGTAAGGCTGTTCACATTATCTATTTCTTCAGGAGTGAGCTTTGTTGTATCTTTTAAGGAACTGGTTTATTTCATCACAAACCTTGAATTTGCAGCAGAAAGCTGGTCATAATATTTTCTTACTGTCTTTTATGGCTGTATGATCTGAGGTGATAACTCTTCTTTTTTTCCCCTGATATTGGTGATTTGTGTTTTGTCTTGTTTTGGTGTATCAACCTAGCTTGGGATTTTTTCAATTTTGTTTTTTCTCTTTTCAAAGGATCCACTTTTGGCCAGAATATGTAATTGGCATTTATGAGACCATCAGTAGCCTTCCCACCAGCAGTGGACACTGCTCACTGCTCATGCTGCTCATATATATCAGCTCTCATATCATCAGCCAGAATTCAGTATCAATTTATAGTTTTTCTGGGGTAAAGTTTACCTATTATGAAAAATACAAACCTTCAATATAGCATTTCCATGATTACAAAAAATTCTGGCAACATTTCTCTTCAAATTAGCCTATTTAAAAATGAAAATGTTTTTCCCCCACTCCTTCCTGTTGGGGCTTAGTTTTAAGCTCTCTAATAGAGTGTTTATGTTAACCTGCCAGCTCTATCTGCTGAGTGATCAGTTAGAACAGCACTGCTGTGCTGTGGGTTTCCTCTTTCACACTTGACACTGGTCACTGCTCCGAATATTCTTTGCCCTTCAAGTGTAATTAAATCCATGTTACTGTTGTTCTCAGGAACACCTTGGGACATTGACAGTTAATGTGGAAGTTCTCTAATGGAGTGAAATGTGTCCTGCCTCTTCTCTGAACATGCCTGCACCCACCAGGTGATCTGATGATGCTCCATACTGAGAAGTTCCTCTCTCAGAGGTATGGAGCCCCTGGGTGGTACAAATGGTTAATGCACTTGACTGATAACTGAAAGGTTAGAGGTTTGAGAACACCCAGAGGTGCCTGGGAAGAAAGGCCTGAGGATCTGCTTCTGAAAACCTATGGAGCCCAGTTCTGTCTCGCACATGAGGTCTCCGTGAGTCAGAGTTGACTTGACGGCAACTCTGTTTATTTTTTCAATCTCAGAGTTTTAGGGAGATGGTTTATTTCCTGTCTTTCTTTCCATGCATTGCCGAGTGACTAGCCATACCCTTTTTTTGAAGACTGAGATGCTGCTGTGAGCTACGCCTTTCCCTCCACTCCTCACTCCCACACAGCAGTTCCTTGAGTTGCCATTCTGTCCACTGGTCGGTTTAAGCCTAGCGACGTGTTCTTCAGGCAGGAGGCTTGAGACATGTATGTGCATTCTTTCTTTCTTTCTTTTTTTTTTTTTAATTAGGATTTGGGTGAAGATTTACAGAGTAAATTCACTTTTCATACAGCAGTTCAAATATACTTTGTCTCATGTCATTGAC